>NC_142627.1:13430625-13742500 GCF_059453375.1 Lepisosteus platostomus | reverse complement strand
GATCTTTACTGTTCTACTGATTCAGTGGAAAAAAAGATTTGGCCAGCTAAAGCCATGTAGCACATGAAACAGGGCACAGTACAAGGGAAAGGCTCCATTGACTAAATCACTGAAATTTGAGAATAGCATCCTGTTACTGATACTTAACAATTATTTTTTTCAGAAGAGTAGGTATGAAAAAACGTCAGGATTGCTACACTACCATCACATTTCGCTGTATCAAGACTATCTCGCAGTTTTGTGTTTGCTTACCTGTTTTTTTTTTTTTTCGGCTGCTGCCCCAAAGAGCCATACAGCACTGTTAAAATTTGAGGGGTTTTTTTTTGTCGTTAAGACGAAAACAGGAAGGCCATTTATAGAAAAACAACTGAGTTCATAGTCAGACTGAAATCGTGCATCAACATAATTTCAAATGTAATATTTTACATGTAATGACCAATCAGAGGTAGCTATTTTAAAATATTTTAAAAACAGCTTTTAATTCCAAGAAAGTATACACATTTAGAATTTTAAATAAAAATGTATTAATCACAGGAACATAAGACCAGAATGCAAAAGTGCATTATCAATCAAAACTAATTACTTGAAAATTGTTGTTGTTGATAGGCATAGAGATATACAGTATAGATCTATATGTTTATATATTTATGATATACATTGCTTCAAAGTTCATTTCATTTAAGCACAATAATGTAAAACTATTTTTGATCATTCCTTTTTGGCACAACACAAACATCTCTTAAGTCTAGAGACATGACTGCACTTGCTGTATATCTGGAGGAGTCAAAAGAGCCCAGTTTTGATTGTAGTCTTGGCAGTGGTGATACTGAGGCTTCTGAGCATGTGGTCTATTGAAATGTCTGCCATTGTAGTCCTGAGAAAGTTTATCTCGTAATACCATTATCGAAAATCAGGAATTAAAACGTGGGTATATTTGAATTGGCAATGTCCTGCAACTGTCAGTATTAAAATTAAATGGCTTTTAGCTCTGTTTAACCAGATTTTAAACATTGACCCTCCAAATAAAAACAGCTTTGCCGCTTCCAGAAATTAGTGAGTTGTGACCTTTTGCCAGAACCCATCTCCAGAGTTAAGATCAGAAACCACACAGAAACACTTCACACAAGGTTTTGCTTGTAACATTTTGCTTTTTTGACTCCAAATGATGTGAAAATTAATATGTGAGCACACAGATTTAACAAGGATATATATACACAAGTGAGGAAAATTGTCTTTTTAAAAAACATTGTATAGCACTGTGTAACAGAGGATATAAAAGGATTTATTCTTGCCGATGCATTATGATTATTCAAAGTGCAGATAAGATCAGCAGCCCTGGCCTGTAGGAGAGTTGCCCATTTTTAAGACAGAGTATTTAGACAGCAGCCAGCTGCAGTTGCTTAGCAGGGTTCATGGACCAGAGATCACAGTCTCTTTCCATATTTAGAGTGTATGGGGTAGACTGCCATCTTCTGCTGTCAGACACATGATCTGGTCATTGAGAGGTAAAATTCCGTCTGAATTCTCAGTAGGTGCCATATTACTTTTCGGATCACAAGCCTACTAACTTGTATTGTTCCCAAGCTGTGCTCTGGCCGTTCACCAAACTGGAGCAGAACTGAGCATCTGTGAAGTTCTAGATTGGGTTTTAGCCCCATGCGAGATCCAGGTTCAAGACCTCCTCTTTCAGCCACACTCCATTTTCTCATGTCAGACGCAAAAACGAGGTGTGTCACGGAAACTGATCGCTAAAAACAAGGAAGGTATTGAGTTAAGTGACTGGATAACATTATTCAAACTGGACAAAAAACGAGTTGCTAAAACATCTTCTTGTCCTGTAAGAGATGTATGAGGGAAGATCTTAGGCATTGAAACTGCAACACAGAGCTGCACGCTCACCTGTGTTGCTAAGATTTTGGCTGAAACAGTGGCTGTGCGGCAGAAGTTTTCAGATTAGGTATATAGAATTCTCCACATTTTCTATTATGCTGTCCCTAGATGAATTCAAAGTAATTGGGGTGGTTAATTTATTTACACAGAGCAGTTCACAGCACATTAAATAATAGAGATAATTGAACAAGAATTGTCAAGTGTCTTCTGATATCAGACATATTACAGAAGGGAATGTGCATAAAACTTCATTTCTATGCAACCATTGTTTATGGTAATTAAGTACACAGATTTATCCCTTGGTTGCCTTCCAAGCTTATGGCAACTGCTATTGTTGTCCTCCATTAATATGTAATCAGTAAATAGTTTAATTTTCTAATCTGCAGTTTGAGAATTCACTTTCTAACAACTCTTAATTACTGCATTGCCCTAATGATGCTCACGGTTATGAAAATTGAACCAATAAACTCATTGGAGAAGTCAGGGGAATTTTAATTCCTGAGGTGGTGCTTTCTTAATGAACTTGTTATTTCTTCACCAGAGGGAGCAGTGTCCTTCAAAATAGAAAGGCTTTACAGATTTTTTTTTCTAACATTTTACTGTAGGTTTTTTGCGTTCGTTTCTATTTGCTTCTTTCTATTTCATTTGTGGATTTGATAATTGCAGTGAGATAAGGCTTGTTACAACAGGAAAATAAATATATTTGTAGAAATATACATGTATATAAAAAGAAAGCTAAAAGCATAGACCTTTATCGTATTTTTCAAGCATTTTTTTCATAAAAAGATTGTCTTGCAAGGCAGTACATGTTACTTCTTGTGCACCTGCATCCCAAACTACTTCCCCCAATCTTCAGGCCCACAGGAGAGGTATTTAGTCCTCAACTCCCGATAATTTGTCATCTTCTCCACAGCTGAGTCAGCAAGGTACACTAGTTCTGAAAATATAGCATACAAAAGAACAGAACTAAGACCTGGTTGCTTAAAAGACGGGTTTTCTTTCTTAAATGTATTTTTTCAGTGTACAGAAATGGAACAGGGTATGTTATGAGATCGTCATGATCAGCATTCATTACATAAGAACATAATTCCCATTTTTTTTTAATAGTTAAAAGATTACCTAAAATGTAACAATAGCAACAATGATCAAAATAACTGTTTAGCATAGCACTATGCCTTTCCACCTATGAATGGAGAGAATGAGTTTTAGTCAAGATTAACATATGTTTAAAAATTGCACTTGACACAGATAAGATTGAGTTAGGTTTTACAGCACACTAATCCCTATTTTGTGTTCAACTCGAAGCCTAAATTCACACAAGAAGGATATCAAAGGCTTAATGTAGTATACAGACAGGCCACTGCAACCCTAATAAAATTGCAGAGGTGTACTTATATCAGAGAGCTTTTTATTTTTGCTCTGAAAAATATATCTAGCAACGAAAGACTTCTTACTTTTTAGACTTTTAATTAACTTAATTTAAATATATGAATGTAAATGCACTTTTATATTTACATGTATTTGTAATTTATGTATGTGTGTGCTTGTGCATGTATCTATAACAATGTATTTACCAAAAAGAAGCTGTTTTGTTTAGTGCTATTAATTTTAATAACGTTCTGCATACAGGATGTATAATATTTTTAAATCAGCCACTACTGGTTTTGATTTGGTCACGTACCAGTAGATCAGCTGCTTGTACATTTTAGGCACATTTTGTTTATTATATTCATCTTGTTTTGTTTCTGTCCTGTTTTTATTTAGCTTTTGATAGCATATGTGTTTACATCCTGCTTTAAACATTAGCTCGTTAAACATTTTCCTATGATAAATTGAAATTATTCCTTCTGTTCATAAGCCAGCACACTCATCATCATCCTAGTTTGACTAAAGATTTAAGCTGAAGTACGTGAGTGGAATGGGAAACATTTCCTGCTTAGAAACACAAACAGCTAGCACAGCTTTAAGTATATTATCAGGCAAGTTCTTTCAGAAACGTATTGCTAAAGAAGCTTAACATTAATTATTGTAACTTTGGGAAGATTACATCCACACCAGCCTTGTAAGAAGCAGCATACACTTCTTGACCTCCTATGCTAGAGCTTAAAGACACAAGAATGGCATTTTACCAACTTTAATGGGATAACCAGTATAATCTTTCAGCAGTAAGGGAAGAAAAAGTGTTTAGAGCATAATACCCTTCTGAGTTCTGACAGAGGCTGTTTCTGATGTCTGTTGCAATCAGCACACACTTGTTTGCATTATTGCATTATCGTACACCTTTTTTTTTTTAAAGAAAACCGTACCCCATCTCGCCAGCTAACATGTTGGCTAGCAGCCCCGGTCACTCATTTTCTTTAAATACCAAGAGCTTTCTGAGACTTAATTTAAATTCCTCGCCAATGACATTCCTCTCAGCATCAGTATCCAGCCAAAAGAAGTGGGCAAAGAAAAAAAATCTGAATTTCTGCATGCCAACTTCACATTCCGTTTTGAAATGAATATATAGAGGAGTTTCGTGCAGAGGACGACTGGAAAAGTGACATAACGTATTCTGAGGATAGCACGGCATGTTTGTAGTTTTGACGAATAGTGTTTTCTTAGAGGATCTTCTGTTTTATTCACAAAGTTTTACCTGAATTGCACTTTTTTTTTTAAGTTGCTTGCACAAAAAGTGCTGATTAGCTTTTGAATAAAGGTACAAGAAGACTTTTTTCCCTGTGTTAATGGAAATAGTCGTATATAAGCTAAAGGAATTAAATAACCTTTTCTAGATGTGCGAAAAGCTTTTCATTGTTAAACTCATTCTAAAAAATGCAGAATTCCTAGAAATTTTGCTTGGTTCAGATTGATACCGTACTACGCTTTTTGTGTGTAAAACTCATGACAAGTTTCAAGACGAACTTCCATCTCTTTTCATCATGGGTGCCTCTTTGTTTGCAGAACATTAAAATGATGTGTAGATGAGATAAGATTCTATCGCTTTTTGTCTAAAAAAAGTACCATGCCTAGTTCTTAATTAATCTCTAAAGCCAGTTAAGTTTTAGAGAAGCAAAACAATTTAATTAGTTAACCTGCAAGGACTCCCCTCCCCCAGATGTGCAGTGGTTTTTTCGACTTGGTGTCAGGCTTTCAAACATTCTTAAACAGTCAGATGAAAAGGGATTTTTAGGAAGATTAGGGAATGGGATCCTCTAGGCATTGTCTGAGAATCTTAAGATAAAACGTATTGGCTGGGTAAAAGAGAGGGAAGAAAGATAGGGAGAGCATTTGGATGCATGTAATTTATATTTTGATTACTGGAGACCAATTACAAATTGCTGTGCTTTTTTTAGGTCCTTCTTTTTTGTGTGGTTTGGTTTTCCTTAAGACCGTCATCTTGAAATTGTTGATTTGAACTTTAGTTAAACATTCGTACATGCTGCATTGTAAAAGCAAGTGATATAGCAGATTAGCATTTTGAAAAGGGACAATGCCTGCGCTTATTATAATCCCTCTTTTATTGAACTATCCCAGGGTGCGATTGCCTTTTCATCTGAAAGCATTTTGACATTGATTCAAGTAAAACAGGACAAAAACCAGGGTATAGTATATTATATGTGTATAATGGTTTTTAAAACCCGCACCTTTAAAAAACAGATTTTCTATCCACGCTGAATAATATAAAGAAATTACCAGCGATGTGTATTTTGCTCAGAGTGCCAAGTAATGCATCTGAAAAGAGCGAGAGACCACTTCCAGGTCTCTCACTTTAAATGGTTTTTAAATTCTCTGTCCTTAAGTGATCAGATAAAATAACAGAATTGGGATGTGCTTGAGGGGGGAGTACTTTGCATAATTGATCATTTATTTAGTTTACAACTTGTGTTCCGACAACATAATTGAATTCTACCTATACAGTCAATTAATCAACCTTTTCAGATGTTAACGGATTCAGATGCACTATACAATTAAGTGTAATGACTAGGGTCCTGATAGTAATGGCTGCCATTCACTTGCAAAACTTGCTGTTCTGGCACTTTTGTAGTTGTTGGTTTCCTATTGTATTACTCTGTTTTGCCTACAAACACCACTCAGTTTAGTTGTTTAGTAATCAGTAGAATGGGAGCAGAGAAGCCATGCGCAAAAATGTTATTTGAGTGTTTCTGAGTAAATGTAAGTTTCTGGCTTCATATGTCTTAAAATGTTTTGTTGCTGAGCTTTTAGCTGCCAGACCACTTTTTTGAAACCAGTAGTTGAAGCCTGTGCTTGCCACTAACTAAGTAATAGAATAAAGCTCTTATCCAGATGCTTTGGACAAACTAGTGGTGTTCACACAACCATTACTACCTCAGATTATTTCATTGCGTTTATGCAATTATAACCTTGTTGGCCATCTTGAGACACACGTAATATGACACTGGGCAAATTTGTTATAACGCAGGACCTGGGGAGCAGTATACAGCTAATGGAGGAGGCGGGGAAAATTATGCAAAGAAAATTGGGACTGTCAACAGGCTTTGGCACCTCCATTGTAAGAGTTTCTTTTGGCAAAGTTGCCCCCCTTCTTTTTCTTCACCCCACTTGGGATCTGCAGTGTTTGCTGTTGTTACCCCAGTGAGCACGAATGCCTGACGATTTTTTGAGGTTCTGCATAAACCATGAATGTGTCAGAGATTTTTTTTTACAATCTGTGTCTTTAAAGGCACAATATTGGATTTGCAGTGTAGACAGAAAGCAAATGAAAGGAACAATCTAAGCGTTTATGCATCTGCGGGCTTGAAAATGAAATAGAGGTTTTCTAGAGACGAGACATGGGCCTGTAGTAGTCAAAACAGGTAACAGGTTTAAAGTACTATAACATTTTTTTTGTTTAGTCAAAATCGGTCCAAGTGTTATTAAATTAGAAATCTGCTTTATAGCTGCTCCCTTAGATACATGGCACAGAATAATGAAAAGCGAGTATTATAATTTGGTAATCAAACTAAAGCCCCTCATGCTTGTGAGGATGGGACGGTTTTGGACGAATTGAGTATATAAACACCGGAGATAAAGTGGGAAGGCTGTTTTTTCCTCTCTCTTTTTAAACAAGTGAAAAGAGCAGTTTGAGCCTTTAGTTTGGAGCCGCATGTTCCTGTGATCGGGCCCATAATGGCTCATCACCCTGAAGGAGAAACGGATCCTGCCCAGCTGTCATGTCGCACGTTTCCCAACACGACAGCGGAGTCAGACCTGGGGATCCGGGCTTGAAATTGTTTCCAGGTGGTACCTGATAGAAATTGCGATGTGCCTGAAACCTGCAATTTCCCTTGGTTTTGCTGTGGTCCTGTGATCATCACCACAGGAATTTATTGTGGGGATATCTGTAACGCACACAATACTACTGACCGCAGACAATAAACAAGATTAATTGCTGATTAAACTTTACTCTAGCACCGTTATCAAATTGAATGCATCTTTAAAACGCATGGACCCTTTTTTGATGGCGGGGAAGGGTGACTTTACAAATCTGAGCACCATTTCTGATCATTTTAATGTTGCAGCTTACAGTACATATGAGGAAAACAACCTCAAAAGCTGTACAAGTTAATGAACACACTTGATTTCTGAAAGAGGAACTCTGGCTACCTCGGATATGCATGTGTGCATTAAGTCCTTGTTATTAGGAACCACATTTTAACATATACATGTATGCCTAAGAGACTCCACATGAGCAGCTACCTACTGCTCTCTCATCAGAACCCAGGCAAGAAGCATTGTAACTGTATGCAAATCTATTTACATTGGAATGGGGCTTGGGATCTTCAACTCAGGCAACAAAGTTGAAAACCGAGGCCAACAAATAAATGAAAGTTTGCCTAAATCCATCAGATAATAGAGGCAGTGTTAAGACTAACCACGGAGCTGAGCTAAACAGGGGATTACTCCTGGGTTTTGCATCAGTTACTTTCTGCTGGGTGGCCTCACTTGTCAAAAAAAAAACGTTTAACGGGAGGACATTCACATGGCACATTGAGAAAAGGAGTGCACTTAATTCCATCAAAGCTCAGAAATCAGTCATTAATTTATTCTAGGCCCCCAATTGTTGGTCATTTCTGAAACATCTGGTCCCAAACTAGGAACAGAATACGGGCTTTTTTCCTTTGCTGCAGTTAGCAGAGTGAAAATTGAACATAAGAATTATTCATCTGTTTAATTTTTGTTTAAACATTTTAAATATTTTAGAAGCCAGCAAAAAAGAAAAGAATTGAAAACGTTCCAGTAAACAGACAATAGGTAAGGCACATTTTTGTTTGCCGCGAGCTGACAGCCTCTTCGTGGTATGAACAGAGATTTAGGATGTCACCTAACAGTGCAAATCTCACCCAGGCGGTTTAAGATTCCAATTAAAAAAGATTCTGTAAAAGCAATAAAATGGAAAAAGTCCCCAATTTCAGCGTTTGAAAGGCTTCACCTCTCTGTGCAGTTGGTTACTGTGTGGAAGACAGCCATGAAATAAAAAAATAATAAACCTACCAGAGGAGTTTTTATGCTCTCAGCTACAGTTTCTGTTTGTTGGATGCAGTCGACGTGTGATCTCAAGGTTATGGGTTATTTCCAATTAGTCCCAGATTCATATTTTGATTGTGAAGGGAAATTGCTGATTCTTTCACTTGCCGTGTTTATGTATGGGGTAAATTTAATCATCATTGCTGTGCACTTTGCCTTTATAGTGTAGATTTTTTTTCCCCCTCCCTAACAAGATCTGCAGCAAACTAGATTATCTAAAAAGGGATCCCATTTTATGTGTGCTGAAAGAGGTTCTTTGCAGACCAATCCCGTTTTAAAAATTTGTTTGGTCCATCAGATGCGTGCAAAGTATCGGCGGGGTAAGAGATGATACGAAAAATCTCGTTAAACAGCTTGTGAAATTTAATGTCTGAAACAGTGCTTTTGAGAAGGAGCAGATTATGACTTGCATGACGACTCCTTCCAGCTCTCTGGGAAATGAGCTGTTGACATTCTTTCGGGTCACCATCCAAGATAGGAGGCCAACCACAAGGATTCAGCAGATAAATCCATCCAGAGAGACCTTTATCCATTTCACTACAACTTGGAAAGGTTGATGCAGGATAGTGAGCATTAATGTAGCCTTTTTCTTGTTCATCAAAGCTGAGCCGTATTTTTTTTAGTTAAATGTTTTTAAACCAAATGACCCAAATCGTACGTTTTACAGGTTTTGCCGGACGAGTCATTATTTATATACCCTCAATATACACGATCTCTCTAGTCTTCTCCCCCTCTACTCTCTTATCAAAAAAAGGCAGCTCCTTGATTAAGGTTCATTGGGCAACCAGTCAGAAATGACTTCTGCCACGCCGTTTTCCTTTCGAAGAAAATCTCAAAGGTTTTTCGGCATCTTTGCATGTGATTGGGGTTTTTGAAGTGTTGTGGGGATGAGTTTAAAAAGGGAGAAGACTAACGACACACCAGTAACGTTGCCGTTAATCAGAAGCTCGGGAGATTAAATAAAAGGACTAGAAGCCAACTTGGTGTGGTATTGAGAAATTGTACTGCTGTCGAGATAGACAGCAACGTTTTTCTTTTTCCCATGATTCTCTGTGCAACCTGGGGCTAGCAAATACCCTGCTGCGCTGAAAACCCCAAGAAAAGACAAAAGCACAATGAAGTAGAGAGCTTACCACCGGCAGCTTTCACAGACCAGCAAAGTAGGCAAACTATACATCTCGGCCACTCCAATTTTGTCAGAATGCTAATGAGCCTGCTCTGATCTTTACTCAGCTTCCCGTGTTTTCTACATCTTCAAGGACCACATGGCGCTAACAAAATAAAGACAACTAAATGAGAATTTCGAACGCTTTTTGTGTGAGGACTTGGTGCTTTTCAGTTGGCTTGCTCATTGAATATTCTCAACTAAAAAGAGTGCAACAGGGGGTTGGGTTTGAACTTTTTAACTGGGCAAAATTTGTACAAAAAGTAAATTAGTGTGACAAGAAAAATATGAGAAAAATTTCTGATTAATTTCCACTCTATAATATCACTGACACCTTCAGCCCCACTCGTAGTCTTCCAACAAGAGAGACAGATAAAAGGTGAATGAAGTCTGTGTTCCCAGTGACTGTTTAGACCTCATTTAATAGCAGCGTTCTGTATAAAAGGCACCAGGAAGTACTCAGCATTAGCAGTTGAGATCACTAGTTAATAGGATGATGTCTTTTAGCTTTTGTTACAAGATTATTAGCTAGGATAGGTTTCTGTTCTCATCATAGCCTGGTTTGGAGTGCCTGTTGAGTACAAGTGCTAAAATACTGGTTTCTCTGTATTGTTTGGCATGTATAGTAAAAGCCTTTTAATGCAACACCTTTTTATGGCTTTACCAGGTGATTTTGTCATTGATCTCTCATCTGCCCCTCTTCCAGTATTAATTACCTGAAGTGTTCTGCTTTTCTAAAGGTCCTTGATTTTGCCTCGATATTCAACATAGAAAAGCAAGCTGTAAATAGGTTCCAATGTTCCCAAAACGAAAATATGGCCATTTATCACATCTAGCCTCTTGGTGAGGTTGTTTGGGAGAGCTTTTTCAATCTTAGCTGGCGTTTTGTGATGGTGCAGCCAGTATATGCAATATAACTGCTGTGATTTAAATAGGTTAAGTCTTAAAGGCAGCTTTATGTGTTATTATATGTGGTATTTAGCACTTGGCTTTTAAATGAAGCCTTTACCTTGGAATCTGTGTGTAATTATATATTTCAATGTGGCTATGGGCAGTGCCGACAAGAGCAGAAGACTACATTCCCGATTAGAGAACAGTTTTGAAAACTACACTGCGGGCCGTGTACTAACAAAATTAAAATCAAACACGTGTTTGATTATGAAATAAATTCAAGCTATTTTCTATCTGAAACACAGAAGTGGCCTTGATCTTGTTTTTAAATTATCTATTTATATGTCTCCTGAACATGGTGTACGTTTTAATGTAAACCTGTCAGCATCAATACCTGCCTCAGAGCTCCAGGAAAATGTGGACATGCTAGTCTGAAATTAAAAAAACAGAGCCGCTGCTGCAAGTAGCTGATAGACTGTTGGCCTGTGATAATGTTTATTGATTTAAAGAATGCAATTTGAAAAAAGGGGAGGGGGTGGATGGGTGTGTGTGTGTTGGGGCGGTTCAGAAACAGGGGCTTTTTTGGGGGGGCAGTTTTGTTTCTAACTGAGATTTCCTGTAGTAAACCAATGACAAATAAAAACAGCAGATAGAGAAGAGTTAGGCAAGGTGAAATTAAATTAACACTTGGGCTTAAAAGGCAAATCTGTTATCGGAGTCATGTTTGTTTTTGCCTCCCTCCTCCCCGTTATTAACTGAATGTTGTTATCCCGCTAGCAGTGGGAGGAGGTGTTTGCTGAGGGGTGTTTGTGTACTGCGTACTGGAGATGTAGAAATTTATTAGGAGAGTTATCTTCCTCGGGTAATAACAATGCATTCTCTCAGAGCACACGTTCTAACAATTACATAAAAGCATAGGTGATAACTCTCTATGTATAGCCATGCTTCTCCCATTTCAAGAACATTTGCTAAGTCCATTTGGTGTTTGGCGACATCAAGAAATACTTCAGGTAAAGTGTGAATTTGCTTCCATGTTAATCTGCTACGCGTGCCAAACTGGCAGCTCACCCTGTAAAGAATGCCTGTTAATCGGGAGAATTGATTATTGAATCCTAGTTAAGTTGTGACATTATTATTAACAGTTACATCAATAACAGCTGTGATAATATACTAGGCACAACATTTCTTGAACGCTAAGAAAATAATGAAGGTTCTTGTATGAAAAATTATATATAAAAAGAATTAGAGCTAAACCGTACCTCAGCTGCCTTTTCGCCTCATGAAATTTTCATTATAATGTGTGTTTGCTTTGAATAACTGGTGTAAGTTACTAATGACAAACCTTCTGTAACAATTTGGTCCATTAACCAAGGAATTAAATTTAAGTACTTGTGTAACAAACAGTATTATCATGTTACTACATTTTCTATTGGTTTGGAACATGTAAAGATAGAGGGACACAGTGACTCCTCACTCCACTGAAGCTAAAACTTCGCTTGGTTACTTTTATCTAGAGGTTATTGAAGTGAGGCTGACCTGTCAGCATAAGGGTGGTTAACCAGGTTGAGTTAAACAAGAGAAAATGTGTTACATTCATTTTAGGCTAGTGACGGCCCCTTAAACCACAATGCACAGTGCTTTATCCTGAGATTAGGTATTGTGACAGAAGCTAAACTACCTTTTCGAACAGAGCAAGAATACAGCCTGCTTTTCTTCCTTGCTAACAAGACAGCTCCACACCACAGCCCACTCTAAGTAATTAAATCAATCCTTTGTACTTACCGTATTCTCCTCTAGTGACGGTACGAGATCTGATTATGTGCTTCATGCATATTCAAAGTAAGGCACTGACAGGTCTTTAATGAGCTCTTACTTAATCAGTAGGAACAATGTTCATCTTGTTCTTTTTTCCTCAAGACATTAGAGCAGCGAACAGTAGGGCTAAAATGAAACATGCCGCATTCTTCTGAAAATATATTGTATGTTCAGAAGTGTAGAAGAAATGGAAGTTGCATTCTGCCCCTTAAAAGTCTGATAGACAAATTGGATTACTGGTATTGGATTAAAAAGAAAATGATTGGATAAGAAATGAGAAAAGCTTGCTGTGATCACAGGGTTTTAATATATTTTTTCTTTTTTTTCTTTACTAGGGAAACCCAGGTCTCAGCTACTTATTAAAAGTCGGGATTAATTTGTAATGGTCGCTTTTGTTCATTGTCGTTTAAGATTTATATCTAAACTCTTACAAAAAAAAAAGTAGAATTTACCAAATTGGTTTTATACCCTCTCTTGTAATTTGAATTGTTTTCTTCTCTCCTGGAGCTTGTATTTTCTGGAAATGGGATCGGTCAAAAAAAGCTTTTGTGAAGATTGTAAGAAAGGAAAGTTCAAAGAGTAATTGTCTTTAATGGTTTTGTTTTGGTAAAAAGACAAATTATGTATCCTATTTCTGTCCCTGTTCTGCTCACTTATATAGTGCGTATTTTATATTGCTGCAAGTATTCTGTCCATCTGGCTATAGGAAATGTGTGAATGATCTGGTTAAATGATTTTATCAATTTAAAGTAAAAAATGGATTAAGGTTTATTTTTTGCAGCTTATTTTTAAAAAAAACCTCTCGCTACGTGTAATGAAATGAATAACTTCTGCATGCATTGAAATTTTATATATCAATTTTATTTTCTATGTAAATATAAGCAAACATCGGCGAATGGCAATTTAAATTATTTTAGGATTATCTCCTACGGCTTCTTAAGGTATGATAAGTTTCTTCATTTTTGTATATAAAAACTTTCACTTTAATAATGCAGAAAAAGACACCAGAAATATACAGGAGTGTTTCACCACAGGGCTTTTCCATTATTTTTGTCTGAGTTTGAATGTAGCAGTGGCCAAGATCACTATCTTAATCTTATTTGGCTATTGAAGCTTGCTTACACACTGGTCTATTTCCCGACCTGCAGGCCACTGAAATGTCTCGTCTTTCTTCGTCCATGGCTCATGACATACACATCAACGCAAGCTGAAGACATTGGGAAATCACTATATTTGAGCAGATTTAAAAGACCTTTACTGGTACTGTGCTTTGGGATGGGTTGACAAAAATGCAAGTGTTGCTCAGTCTTATTTTGAAGTTTTAGAAGACTTTTTTTTACTCAAATTACCATTTAGTTTTGCTTACAATTGACATTTACTGACAGATGCTCCTTGGCGATGAAATTTCCCACGGCTTGTGAACAGGTGAGATTTTTTTTTCAAGTGGGAGCAAAAGTACAAGACCATTTTAATCGTAAAGCCTTAGTAACTTTGATATTGAAGTACAATATTCTTTCACTATGTGCGATTGATTTCCTAGGGAACTGTGAGTGAGCTTATAACGGCACCATAGACTCCCTACATTTGTGGTTGTAAGAAATACGATGTGTGAACAAAACTGAACTGGTTGAAACACAAGAGATTTCAAAGCAGTTCACTGATTTCTGAGCACATTTTGGTGAAATCCTTACACTGTGCTTTGTTTAGCTGCTTAAACCTTCTGTCCCTAAGATCTCTGCCTGTATTTAAAACCAAGTTTAATTCCAAGGCCATGGATAATTCTGAATTTCTAGTCTTTGATTTCCCACATAGGAAGGTAAGTGATCTTTTCAGGGACGGTTTCTTAAAATGCTAAAGATTGAAAAAGCTTTGCTTCAGTCTTGTAGTTACACAATGTAATGCCACATTATTGTCACCTCATGACTAAACTTAAAAGTGTGAGATTGCAAAACATATCTTTTAAATGTTAATTGCTAAATTATCTGGTTGTACCGCTTTGAAGTTTTCTTTTTCAGTTGTACCACTTGTGCACGTTCGGAATGCGTACTTAATTTTGTGAGCACATACAGGGGTGTATTTTTCTTTGAATCGTACTTGCAGATACTCGCGTATCCAATTTAAATAGTTCCTCTTCCTGGAAGAGAATGTCAAAGAGCGAAGATGGTAGTACTGCCATGGAAATATATTATCCTACTGTAGGTCAGCGTTAAAGGGTTAAAACCTGAGGAGAGGGTCTGTGCCCGGTGCCTGATACCGCTATTGTGATGTGCCTGTTCCATTGGCTCTCCATTTCACAGTAAGCTCCAGAACCCTTTAGAGCCCTTGCGTGTGAGACTCTGGAAAACATGGACCAAGTTAAATGAGGTTTTTTTGGGATAATAACTGAAAAAATGCAAGACTGGAGTCTGCAATATTTTAAAATCCAACAGGTTTCATTAATCTCTGCTGTCTCGTTAATATGTTGTTTTTTGTCTCCCTCCTCGTTTTAAGCAACCTATCGTAACACCTTTATCCTTCACGCCCTGCTTTAAACTTGACTAAGGCAATTCAAAGCTGATCCTAAATCCTAAAGTTATTAATAATATTACATGCATATGCCACTCCACGTATTAAAAAGGGTCTCCCTGCAGAACAATTGGCCTTTTTTTTTTGTTCTGAATGACGGGTCTTTTTTCCTCGGGTTTCTCTGGCCTGCTTCTGCTTCTTTTGTTGCTGCCCAAGGATTTGCCTGCCATGCCACCCTCACATGACCGGCCCAGAGCTGTCACATGGCAGGAAAAGGACGACAACTGCCGCTCGCTACCTTTAATTCTTGACGATAGACAAAAGAAACCACACAAAAAAAAAAACTCTGGTATTTACTGGACGTGACAACGTTTAAAAAGTAAAAAAATAAACCTCTGTGCTCGTGTAAGCAACCTTCCCAGTTTTTTAGAAAATGTTCAATTGCCTTGATTATTCTTTCTTTCCTTCCTGCAGTTCCTAAATTGCTGCAAATAACACTTAATATCCAGGTAGATTTTATATGTGGCAGTTTATGCGAATGTACTGTCCATGTTTGTTCTATATACACTATGCATACATTGGTACCGGGAGTTTTAAAATTGCCAGTTTTTAAGTATACAGGTGGGCCGGTAATGTAAGAGAATTAAGTAGCTTGAAACGTTAAATTTAGCTGCAAAGTGTTTTCACTGTAACTTGCCTGTTCAATAACTAATAATAGGGTACAGCCATTTATTATATTCAAAGGGGTTTGTTTTTAACAGATTTGGATCAAACATTAAAATCAATCCAGTTTTAAGTTTCATCATTTGGTACATCTTACAATCCTGTTTTGCTTTTATTGACATGGTTGGAAATGTCACTCTTCTGTAGCTACTGTGTTTATTTTACATTTGAAACGAGTTGCTATGAAGCTAGCAGAAGGTAAGGCTGCCTTATTTCGGAATATCCACAGCGCTCTTCAGTGGACACTTGTTAGAGAAATGGGTATGTTTTGGACTGCATCGTTGTTGGCTAAATCAGTTATCAATATTTTTATGCAGTTTTTTTTTAGATCTGGTTGTTGTTTTCTAATATGTAATTGTCAGATAATAAACTGAAGGACTTCTGAAGCAGTTGTCAGTCTAAGCACCAGGCATTAAGAATCACCGAAGAGTTGAGATGATTACAGAAGCTTAAAGGATCTTAAAAAAAAAACAAATTAATTAGTGTCACAGACATACTTCTAATACTGTCTGAGTGTTTGAGATGGCTGTGTTAACCTCGAACTTTCTGAATTTACATCTTGTTATTCATGGCAGCCTTTCTTGAAAACGTGTAAACTTCTAGCTTGTTCACGAAGGTCTGATCTCCTATTTTAAAATAACCACTCAAGTATTGCCATATCCTTCCAGAAAAAAACTACAGTGTTTATTACAACGCTTTTCCCCCTCACATTTTTAATATTGTTTTCAGTGGCCTAAATCAGAGCCATATATCTGTCAACACCAGGCATTTCTCCTTGAAACACAACAACAATTCAGCCCCTGGCAGGGATTTAGATTTAGCATCTCTTTGTTACCTACACCTAAAGTGTTAATTTGATATGTATTATAATCATGTTTTAAGGGTATTAAACTTGTATTTTTACAGTCATGCTGAATGATGCAGAGGGACAGTCCACACTCCTGATTTTTAAAATCATGTGCCCACTTGTATAAATACAGTAATCTAAGTGTATATCTTCTGTTGACAAAAAGAACTTCTGTTGAGTGTCTAGTGTTTTGCCTTTGCAACACATCTGACAGAGTTCCTAAATTACACAGCAATTTGGAGCTTTAAATGAAGCCCCACGTAATCTAATTTATTTCATTCTCCCAACGCTAGAAACTCAGAAGGGAGCATATATAACTTCAGTAACTAATTGTTGGTATATTCATTATTGCAGATATGTGTATTATGGATTTAATTTGAATGTAAATGATAAAGTATTAAGTTTTAATAATGCCATTTGTCTGTGATTACAGGAAATAATAAAGAGGA
Source organism: Lepisosteus platostomus (assembly GCF_059453375.1). NCBI lineage: Eukaryota > Metazoa > Chordata > Actinopteri > Semionotiformes > Lepisosteidae > Lepisosteus > Lepisosteus platostomus. Next base: position 13,725,687 of record NC_142627.1, on the reverse strand, counting down.
AGAAGAATCCATGATGCAGGAGTGGTTTACACTGGTCAACAAAAAGAATGCTTTGATACGAAGACAGAACCAGCTCTCTCTTTTGTAAGTAACTGATGTGCTGTTTAATTGATGTGTTCAAAAATGTTTGAACCAGGCTGAAAGAGCATTTATTTCTAAAACATATAGTATATGTCACACAATCTTTATTATAAAAGTAGACTATACTGTATATGTATGCTTCCCTAAGAATGGGTAGTGGCAAATAAATGGCCAAACTATTTTAAAATTAATATGCAACACTTCTACAGTATAAGAATCTGACTTTTCCAGAGCTTAACCCAAAAATGAGTGTTCTTGATATCTGCCTCTTTCTGGAAATTATTCCAGAATTTTATCCCAGAATTTTTCTTTTTTAATACAAAAAGGCAATGATTATTCTAAGCACCACAAGATTTTATTAAAAAGCCCCTTTTTTTTAAAGAAAATATAATATACCAGTCTTCTTGTTTTTCTTTTTAAACAGTCAATGAATTCTACTTGTAACCATAGTGTCCGAGCATTCCTGGGATCAATGCTCTTTCTGCTTCAGAATTTCATCATTTAATATTATCAACAGAGTATTACATTCTGTTAAAAATAATCATTTTGCAGTGCTGTAAAATTAGAAAAATCCTGATTATGATTTCTCTTCCGAGCGAGTCTTTGTCATACAAATGGAACTGAAGGACAAATTCTATTACGGTAGAATTAGTACAGTTCTAGCACTTACAAAAGAAAAAAATGAAATAAAAATTAAATTTGCAAGTTAACATTTCCTTTTTGTTAGTTCCGTCAGATGGCTCTAGGTTTGTGTATCAGTTTTTTGAAGTAGATTAATGTTAAGGAGAAAAGGTGCTGACAAGTCCTTAAATCAATGTTTATTAAAGGTTTCTTTAAGTGTTTAATGATTTAGTAATTAACATATTGATGAACTTTTGCAACTTGCCTAGGGAAAAGGAACATGATCTTGAGAGGCGGTTTGAGCTGTTGAACCGGGAGTTGCGGGCTATGTTGGCGATAGAAGGTAAGACGAGCACAGAGCCTTTCTGAAAGGAATATGAACAGACTGCACTTTGGCCCAGAAGCGTGCAGTAAAAGTGTGCTTCTTTATGACACAACACTGGGATTTATTTCTTCTCCTTTTCATCAGCAGGGTTGTTTGGTTCAAGTTTCTGATTTTACGGTAATTCTAAACGTTAGTACAGAAAAATAAGTTAATTGATCTTTTCCAACGTTATTTACTAGGTCTCCTTAATTTTAAAAGCGTTTTAGTTTCAGGTGAACCAAAAATGCAGGGGAATTTTAAATTCATGATACAAAATTCTGCAGTTACATTTTTTTTATATTGGGATTTGCACGGGTCCCCCGACTTTTTAGGTGACGTAAAACTTGCAAATAAAAAATTAAGACTGTGTATATAAAATCATACATGTGTATGTGCAATATTCAACTCATTTTAGGTATGCATGTGCATGTTTATAAATGAAAAAATATTTTGAGTCACCAGATAAATCAAGGTAAGCAGACTCTTTTCAGGCTATAAAAGAGGCCATTGTGTTATATCAAAGTTGTCTGCTTAAGTTTAATCCTTTTGACTGTGTCCTGTTTCTCAAAATGAACCTTTTACAATCAATGCAAATTGATTTTGCTATTCGATTGTGACCTCTTAACCCTTTGGCTGGCCATGGTAATTTCTTTCTTCACCTGATAAGGTACCTGATCCATAATAAATCAATTCTAATTAGTTTGGAGTCTTCACCGATAGCATGCATTCATAGGAAACAGATTGTTTTTGTTGTTACTTCTGTCAGTTTACCTGTTTTTATTTTTTTGTTTGTCAAATAAAGTACAGACTTTTAAAGATAAAAGTTTTGTATTAATGTAAGTCTTTGCTCAGAATTAGCATTTATCAGTAGATTTATTTAAGATAATGGAATCCTTCTTAGACCATTTCACATTTGTAGGAGTATTTCTTCCCTTCAGTGCTGCTTTATTTATAAAGTTGTATCTCTTGTGTTTCAGAATAAAAAAAGTAAGTCAGCATCTTTTGTGTTATTCTGAGGTTCTGATAGCTGACATTATGAATTTAAAATTTTCAAGAATAGTTAAATGGGCAAAAAGACAAACAGATTGTAGGTATTCATATTAAGCTTTTCTTTTTTATTAAGAAAACAATCTTCCGGATGTGATCATTAGTTCTTGAATGGTCAGTGGGTGACTCTTAAGAAAAATCACACCGGGCTGTGTTAACTTTCCAGAGCCTCTTTTGAGCCTGTGCATGCTGCATACATTTGTGCAGGCGCCCGTGTTCTAGACTCTTGCACTTCAACTTGTTGAATTTACAGAATATAACTTATCTGTCTCTTTTTTTTAAAGGAGCACTTAACATTCAAAGGTAGGGCTTTCTTCTTTGAGACAGATAGTTCTGACCTAGTGATGAGGGAAGAGCGCACATCATTTCTTATTTAGTGCTCCAACAGGTCCATTCATGACTGTGCAATACAGACAGGTAATTGCTGATTTGCTTGGCCAGTTGATGACAGAGAGACATAGCCTCTTGAAGTGCTCATGCAGAGACCTACTGATGGAAAGTGAAGGCACTTTATCAGACATGGGCTTGACCTGTCAGCATTGGCTGTGTGGGGACAACCCCTGTTCCTTATTTGTCAACCTTTGTGTTACTTGGTGATGTGTGGACAGTTTTCACATGGCTTGTTGATAAAATATCATATGTGTGGAGAGTTTTTTTTTTTAGGAGGAATGTTTAGGAGGGAGAGTTAGATAAGATTTGATACTGAGATAGACGGACTCCACTGAAATAAATCTTGTGGAATCGCTGGTTTGTATCTTCCAGCAAAGAGCCAGGCATCCTACTCGGATATAGCCGCCGCGCATTGTGCAAATAAGCTTAATATTTCACAAGAAGATCAATGAAGCAAAACTTCCTGGCATTATTTAAAAACTTATGCACATGAGAATTTTTTCCCTTTAAGTAATAGCAAAGCGATAGTGATTTTCTAGTAAAAGGTCTTGAGTTTTATTAACGGATTACAGAAGAGAAAAAAAATTGATCCTGGATTTTCGTGTGTTAGGTCAGTGGATTTACAGCACAGCTAACTGAGTAACAAATACTTAAAATGATGTTGGAATAATCTTGTGGTAGCTCTGTTGTTTGTCCTTGCGTATTTAATGTTTGCCTAGAAAAGCTGCTTGGGTTTAGTTTTACACACCCTGGGGTGGTCTTTAGAACGCGGCGTGTTTATTTTTCTCCCACAAAATGGATCTTTTTTTTTTTTTCCCTGGATTTCTGTATGACTTGATTCACTCCTGGTTTGTATTTGAAAGTGGACGCTCTTCTAAAGGGATTTATGCATAGGTTCACTATTTTTGTAGTTACGGTTTATATGATAAGCTTTTTTATATATTTAAAATCAATATGTAATCCTGTGGAGGAGCTTATCCCCTAAAAACCCCATTTGTAAATCTATTTTAGCTTTGTTACACAGCCCAGCCACAGTATTCCACAGATTGATTAGGTTCAGCAGTAGAATCCTATCAAATGGCCTGCTCTGATGATGTTGCAAACTCTTTCAGGATTGCTAGTTGACTGGAACTAAAGATAAGACTCGATTGCAATCCCCTGTGCACTCTTAACAAAAACTGTGTTAATTTCCATTAAAGTACAGCCTGAGTTTTACAGAAATTCTGAGGGTTTAATAACAGACATTTAAACCTAAAAAAAGATTAAGGAACTGCAACTTTTTTGCATTCCGATGTGACCAGAAATATTGCGATACATGACTCAGTAACTGAGCTCTTGTTATTGTGAGCATTATTATTAGAATTCTCATTTTCCACATCACTTAGGCATCACATTCATATTTATTTTTGTATTCTGTAGTCAGGTACAGGTTGTTATAAATACAGGTCGCAGGTTTTTCTTTGCTTTTAATTGCTAAGTTCATTGCGCACATATGCAACGATTGGTAAAGTAACAGAAAAGCAATGTTCATGCATTTTTTGTAAGCAGTGTGTGTGGAAGTGTAATTTAGCAACCTTTTTCCTATTTCCCAGTGGTTGTAATGGTAAACAACAATTTGGTTTCTTCTCTTTGAGTCAAACTGCAAATTTGTATCACCAGAAATGTATCTTGGGGGCATAATCCAAACATTCTTAAAGTCTTTATTAGTCATCAGTATTTCTTTATTTATTAATCTGTTAGCTCCATCAACTTCTACCTCTGTTTTCCATCCTGGCTGGCTGGCTTGTTGGGACAGCAGGGCACAGTGTGACGAGAGACGCCCTCTGGAATCCAGCCAATTATTGTTCTCTCTGATGTTGACCTGGCCTTTGTTAGGCAGGTAACCTTGTGTTCAAAAAGTGAGCCTTTCTTTCAGAAAAGCATTCTGTATTGTAGGTCCACAATCACCTCAAGAAAAATACCACTTTAAATTACTTTCAGTGTTCTGTTTTACAAATAACATGGCTTTTGTCGCACAAATCTTTTTTTTTTTACAACTATTTCCAGCGGTTAACTTTTCCAAAACAAAAGTCATTTGAGATCTGTGAATTTAGAACATAAAACCAAATCTGCATCTTAGGCTGGTCTGTATTTCTCTCTGTCGGACCAAAAATCTCTTGAAACGAGATCACATATCCTTGTCTGGTAGTTCCGTGAGGTTTTTTTTTCTTCTTCTTTTTCAATTAAAACATTTAACTACTAACAAAAACTGCAAAACGGCAAATATATATATAAACCTGCATAAATCTCTTAAACACGGGAGACAATCTGTGTGTTATTACAAAGCTTCCATCATATGGAGATGTATCACAGTGTAAATTTGTAAATATAAACCAGAACTCCCTGAAGAACCACTTGCTTTCATAAAGCTGCTGAGCAGTTTGCGCTCTTGAATAAATTTTGCATTGGAGGGGGGTCAGGGGGATTTGAACCAGCGCATTCTTGTGTGGCTTGTGAAGATTCACATGGTAACCGATGGTGTGCATTGTTAGGTTTATCTGAATAAGCACTGGCCATGTGAGTTTTAGCGTGATTGCCCAGGGCAATGGAGAAAGGGAGAGAAGAGAGTAATCCAAAAGGACTGCACACCCTCTTTGGTCTGTTTTCTTCTTTTTTTTAGGAGGGGGTGTACTGGGGGGGGGAGGCGGTTGCTTCAGTCAGTGGCTGTAGGTTTTTTAAGCTGGTGTCTGATTTCCCTCCTGGTCCTCATTTGTTCTGCTATGTCTCTCATCATCTACTGCGCCTTCTTTTTTATTGTTTACCTTCCTAATGAGGTGGGCGGGACAGCCTGCTTTCTGATTGACAGCCACATGCTCCCACTGTCTGCCTGGCAAGGGGAGGCACTGTGGCTTTTGGCTCTGAGGTGTGTAGGGAAAAAAAATATCTACCCCTTTTTGCAGATATGTGGCATTCTTGAAAAGTTTTTGTTGGCTCTGCCCTTCCTTTCCCCTGGCTCTGTCCTTTTCACTCAAGTGGGGATTTCAGTGGGCAACAGAACTGGGGTTAGCATAAAGACAAATAGTGAGGATTTAGGTCCCTGCTTGTCTTTCAGTAGGTTTTGTTCGGCGACCATAAATAGCAAGCATGGCTTTAAAGAAACAGTCAACATCTATGTGACAAACTGCACAGAGCTGAGGGGTTTCTGTCTAGCTAGAAACGAGGCAGCCTCCCTTAGTGTTCTGTAGCACTTTGACAGAGCAGGGTAAAGCATCATTTTCAGGCTGTGAGATGATAGCATCACTTTTTTGGATGCATGACTCATCAAACCATACTGCAAAAATGTGATAGAAAGTCTTCAATATGTAAACCCAAAATAAAGGGATATTATTAATGATATGATTCCATGCCTAACATGATTTGACAATACTGAGACTGTAATTTTGATCTGTGACATCAAAGCACTAGAGGTTAAATTGGAATAGAGCAGATCTTTCAGGGCAGGCATATGGTCCCCAGCGTGAAATCTGCCCAACTGTTGCAATTCGACAGCATGAGAAAAAAATACTGTATTTATTTTTACATGCTATTCATGCTTTAACTTGTTTTTTGAAATTCCTTTAAGATCAAGATTCACATAAATTATAGCACTGGAATACATGTCAGTGGAGCAGAAAATAAAAAATTTGAAACTACCTTACTGCCGGAAAGCTGATGGTATTATGGAATACTTTCATACTACAGACATGAAAGTTGGTTGTGTCGATCTGCATCCAGAACCTGCAGACAGGGGAAGCTGATATTTTGCTCTTGCAGACACACACACGCTCATTAATCACGGCTGTGCCAGCAGAAGGTGTTAAGGTGTGGAATGGGTCAGGGCGCGCAGAGCTATCGTGCTCAAGAGCAAAGATTCCAATTTGGGACATCACGCATACTGATGAGCTTCTAAGTAGGCCCTGTCTCATTAAACCTGGTCTTGAATGCCATTAATTTAAAAAAAAAATCCCAAATAATTCTCTCTTCCTCTGCCTTTCTCAGACTGGCAGAAGACAGAAGCCCAGAAAAGACGAGAGCAGCTTCTTCTGGATGAACTCGTTATTCTGGTTAATAAACGAGATGCTCTGGTCAGGGACTTAGATGCCCAGGAAAAACAGTAAGTCCCAAAAGGCGCACATGATGAGAACATGCTCTATTTCTAATAGTATGGATTATGCAGTGAGAGGAGTAGAAAAGGATGATGCTGCATTGTACTGTAACTCCTGTGTTCACAACTATAGAAGGATACTATAAGGAGGTACAGTAAACCTTAGGATCAATAAGCTTTTAAGAAGATTTTTAACAAAATTAGGTCTGTAGTCATACTGTGTGCTATGGCTAGCACTTTATAACTATTTCAAACTTTCCTTTATCATATTGTACAATGCTACAGACCATAGTTAGCTACCACAAAATATTGTGTATTAAACATATTGTTTCTTCTGCAGGGCTGAAGAAGAGGACGAACATTTGGAAAGAACTCTGGAACAAAACAAAGGCAAAATGGCTAAGAAAGAAGAAAAATGTGTCATTCAGTGATTCCCATCAAATGGAGAAAAAAAACTATCTTTGTAATATCAACTCTTTTAGAACTTTACTCAGTTATATGAACCTGCAGTCCCATAATCATATTGGTCCCCAAACTGTGTAATATTTTGTTCATAGTTTAATATGGTCCCTTGACTGCTTTATATGGTTTTCAACAGAAATCCAGCTGTTTTTATTAAATCAGAAGGTACCTGTACTTAAACTTTCATGTGCAAAAAGGTAGAAGATGTGGCTTCACGCTCTCAAAACACTTTGAAATGGATATGATGTGATTAAATGGTTAATCAAGAATATTTCAACTGTATTTTGTTTATTATTTTTAATAAGAGCTCCTGCAAAAAGCACAGTGTTGTTGATCCAAATGTGTAGTTATGGGGAAGGGTAAAATGAATCGTTGGAAAATAAATCGAATTGTTAAATTATTAATAGGTAACCAAGATATTAAAAAAAACTGTCAACAGTGGAAGAAAAAGGAAATTTCAATTAGAAAAACTTTGTATTGACTTTAAATATTTTATGATGGCCCTGAAGTCTTTTAATTACTGTATAAGTTGCTTCAATGTTTTTTTTTAATTTAAGAAATCTTAAGGAGAAGGAAAGAATAATATTTAAAAATAAGGACATTATTCATTTTTATGTTAAAGTTTAGCAGCTTTTTTAGAGAAACTGGTCTGTTTAGAAGAGAGAGAGCAGTAGCTGTTGTATACTGTAATTGCTATGAGGTTAAGTTAGTTTGCAATAGTTTCCTCAGAAGACAATTTGAGACACCACCTTGTTAATCTAATTATTTATTGCAGTTTTTCCATACTTGAGCTACATGTTAGTAACTATAACATCTTGATCATGTGTTTTTGCTCAAGGACTTTTTTTAAATATTTATTGTATACTTTAAGATAAAGATTTGGCTTTGAGGTGCAGATATCTTGGTTTTGCAGCTGATGGGCTGTGTTCTCGTGTAAACAGTTACCTGTTTATTTATTCCAGTGTCATATATGAGTCCACAATAAAAATCTTAAGTACTTTCATATGGTTTACGGTTGTTATTCACATGGGGTTGACCATAATAGCTAAGGATATTATCAAGCGACATGTTCTGTATTGAAATCTTGGATCCAGATATAAATAAAACTTAATTCAATGGCGAAATTTTAAGTTTTATAGACCAGGTTATATTACTAGTGGAAGTAAAAAACCATAAAAAAACTTTGAGAAACGCGTGCATTAATCCGTCTTTCCAAACTGTTTAGATTTTAGCTTGCTGGAAAGTGGAGAATTCAAATAAATCCTTATTTCTTCAGTGTAATATAATTCTGGGGGTGTACATGCTTAGAAAGTTTGCAGTCACGACCAATAACATTTTCGTTATTTTCATCGCTAAAACTTTTTAATTTTTTTTCTTCGAAGTCGTAAAATAAAAAGTACAGTAGCGCAGACTATTTCAAATAACATTTTTGCGTGCGATAATGAACCATTTAATCGGGTATCCGTTTAGAGTGGAGGGTTAGAAAATTGCACAATCCTTTCACCCGTCAGGGATTAAAATCTCAAAATCACATTTAAAGATAAGCGTTTTCTGTAACCCACTAACATTTAAGAAAGTAACGGGGTGCTCATAATAAAACGCCGAGTATTTGCTGAAAATAATGATTAATAGGTTTTTTAAATGCTACATTAATTTGTTTAGCATTTGCAAATTTGTTTTCAGTAAAATACCCGAAGTATACTTTGCCATTATTTACAACATGTCATTTTGGAATTAAATTGGACACATCAATTAAAAAGAAAAGGCAACCAGTCTACAGTGCATATAATGTAAGATGTATAGGCTGAAACATAAGTTGAATCTGAATGATTCTTCTAACAAGGAGTTTTACCGAATTCCCCCGTGTTTTAAATTCATTTATAAATGAGTGTTTGCATTTTGTTTTAATTTAGGTTAATGCAGATTATTCATTCCTGAGAGGCAGATTAGACGAAATCGTTTTGTACGGAACATCTGTTTACCTTCGGTCCCTTCTCCAGCAAGGTTTTTTATATATAAAGAGCCGCCTCTTAATGACACCAGCCACGGAATACTCATCACTGCGTCCTCATCACTGTGATTAAATAGTGAAAAATAAGTTTTGACAGCTGACGTCCTCTCTGGCTCTGGCTTTCTAATACTTTCAAATTAATTTGCTGATCGGCTCTCTGCTTGGGTCCAACTGTATACCCATATAATGTCCTCTAAGGCGATTTGTTTTCGTTATGATGTTGTTATTATTGGTGACCGTGATCTGTTGAATACCCTGCAATTTATAACGTTCACAATCGAATTCACTTCCGAAAAACTTTGCTGCATTGAATGAATACCCGTCTTTGTTAATTGTTTAACTCAATAAATTTATTTTTTTAAGATATATGAATTTGGAAGCACAGTATTATAAAAAAAAAAAACCTGTGTTCGGACGCGACACTTTCCAGTTCATTATTTTCCGAGGTACACTACTTTTCTGGCCGCTGATGCAACCGTAGCAGTGTTCTTAAGAACACTGGCGTACAAAGAACATCGACAGCATAACCATTTTCATACCATCACAAAACAATTCGGGAAAATGGTTTATATTCATGTGAAGCCTTTTGTTTTTAATGGTCCTAGAATTTCGAATAGAACAACTGTATCAACCTTGTATGAGAAAAAAAAACTTTAAATTATTAACGACGACTTTCGGAAGACGGTTACATTATATCAATATATATACATATCGGAAATATCTGGGTTATTTCTATGATTCAAGTCAGTCAAATAAGTGCTACCGCCTCAAGGGCAAATATAGCCCGTATAATTAGTATTAACATTAAGAAAAACATATTTTTTTCGTAGAATTATCATTTGTATTTTGTAGCCAATATTCACGTTACACTGAGATTAGTTTTAGCTTCTCGAACTTTAAACTGTTTTCGAATGAACTTTTCAGATGCGCTCCTAATTCACAGATATACGGATTTCCATTATTCCGCTGCACAATCAGAAATCGCCATACGATCTTTTTTTAAGAATTGTAACATCCGGTCTCATTTTTGGAATACGATTATTTCTTGACACAGAAAATTCTATAAAATATGTTTCTCGGTGCTTACCTGCACTGGTAGCTTTTCAGCAGTAACGTTGGTGAATGAGGACCCCCCCCAAAAAAAACGATAAAACGGAAAGAAAAGATGCGTCTTTTGCTACGAAGAGCACTGCAGAAAATATCTTAAAAGGTCGATGTGAGAATGGAATAATCTCCTGTGTATTGTAGATGTAAACACTTTGAAGTCTAGTTTCACCTCACAGGTGTTGATCAGTCGGATTTCATGGAGCCCCGGCCGTTGTGTCCTGTATAATTTCCCTCCTAGTTTTCAAAAAAAATGAACCCAGGGAAGACGTTACAAATCTTCTTGTGTTGGGGCTCTTACAGATTTCGTATTTTATGCATCACGGTTTTAATAAGCACCCAACAACATCCACGATCTAATACAATCCTGTCGGCTAAAGAGACAAAACTTTTTTTCCCCTTTCCCTCCGCTTCCTTAATCCCGGCCTTTATAGGCTCAGCATTAAGAAAATTCGTCTGCAATTTGGGATTAGACAAATACTCTTATTACAAAAGGTTAGTGCTACTTGATACCTTGATACTTGCACAGGGTTGATCACATCTTAAACAGAGATCACGAATAAAAGCAGCAAATCTGGCGAATTGTTAAAAGAAGACTTTGTTGTTTTTTTTTAAACTAAATTTTAATCTGCAATGTTGTCGTTTTTTTCTGCATTAATGCAAAGATCCGCTTAAGCAAGAAATCATCTGGGTTTAACGTGTGGGGAAACTATGTCCATCCAAATATTGGTGTGTAATTGAAATACTGCGGGTACATACTTTGACATCAGATCCGTGCAAATGTATTTGAAAACTGTGTTTTATCAGCATGCAGATAAACTTGTGTGCATATGCACACACAGACACACGGGTACTTACATATGGGCCTATATGGGTCTGTTTGTCAGTGTCTGTGTAAAAAAACACCTCACGTAAGAACTTTTTTTTTTGTTTTCAAACCTTCTGTGCCTTTGTAGCGGCACCTTTGTTCTTAAAAAAAAGTGCTCATGTCGATGACTTTTTGGATCTATAGAAGAATCGTGTAGACCCTGCCTTTGATTAGTCGTCCTATATAGTCAAAAATGTAATTTCGTTCGTCTGGCGGTCACTGTCTTTGAACATTAGCTCGCTTTCAGCTCCGGCTTCAATTAGAATGAGTTGATTTTGCGAGATCAACAATAGGAGCGAGCAAAGGCTTATTAGGGTCCTCAGAACATATCCCGACCCTTTGAGAAACAGTTAAGGAAACAGTGTGCCCTCCATGATATTCTGTTACCGTATTTTATTGGCATTTCTTTAGGAAAGTGACGCTTGAAAGGTGCTTTCTTTGATACCCAGCCACTGAGCTTTCTTGCCTGATTTCATTTATTTTCTGGTGTCGGTTGGGTTTTTCCCGTCCTTTTCACTCTCCCCTCCCAACCGCTCTGTTAAAAGACAGTCCCTATTAAACTTTACGCTGACTATTCTGAAATGTAATTCTAAGTGGGGGATTAACTCATCATCAATATTCATGAGATGGTTGCTAAAATAAAAAAAAATGTAATACAGATTGTTTCGGCATATTTACTAAAACAGAAATAATGCGCACTAAATTTCAAAGGACATTGGTCGACAGATCTTGGCACCAATATGTTACACCATCTCCATGTTAAATCAGCAGAAAAAAACCAATTGCTCAGATTTTAGTTGATAGGTCGTTACAAAATAAAATAAAGTTGAAGTTATACTACTTTGTTACTTTGTTAGAATATGGACATGTGTAAGGCACAATTTCATGATCTAAAAGAAAATTTAATTTAGCAAAAACTTTGCTCCCAAACCTATAGTAATTTTAATACGTCTACGTTTATCACATTAAATACACATTAAAGTCCCTTAGCTAGTGCCTAATTCTTAAAACTAGCTTAATTTTACATTTGATAAAAGCCGCTTAGTTCTGTATTTTAGTAGGTGACACAAAGTATAAATTCTCCACTGCGAAAAAAAATTCGTTACATCTGAAGAAATCTCATGCACCTAACCGTTTCAAAAGATCAAGTAAAATCTCCAGATTTGATCTTTCCTGCTCACATAACACGTGTACAGGCCCTTCTTTCGCCAAATTCCGTATCTGTTAAAAATAATCCTTAAACAGAAAATACTGTAAAAGTTAATACTTCTTTTAAAGGTTAGATTTTCTCGTTCACGCACGCAAATCGACAACTTTCAGCTACAACCTGACAGAAACACTCTGTTTTGTTGTCTTTAGCGGCCCTCAGTTCAGTGGCTAACGAAATTGCAACAAAATAAACACCAATTCATTTTTAAAACATTTTCTATCCCCCTCGTCTTACTTTGCAGGTTTATGTTGTTCCCAGTATGAAGGGGAGGGGCTTCCCCCTAACTCTTTTCAGTTATTGACTCGTTGCGACGTCAATCATGGGAAGAGCGCTCACGGATTGGTGCGAGGGGGCGGTTCCGCAGGTGTCTCACACTCATAGAAGGGCAGGGCGGAGAGAAGGTGATCAATCTTCATCGGTCTACATTAGCAATCACCTTAAACACAGTGGAAGACATACATTGCGGCCAAGGTAATGCGTTTGATTTATTTGGTTTTCCAACCCGGAAACTTTCACTGATTGCAGCAGTGAAACGACGGCGAACACGTGCGGTTTGCAAGTGTTTGGTACAGAAACGTAAACGCACGACGGGGTTTTTTTTTAACCATTAAAAAGTATAGCGAATGATATAGGTAGTTTTAAATTCCTTATTTTCTTCCACCTTGCTGAATCCCAGAGTTCTTCACTTGCTGGATATTGTTCTATATAAATACGCTTCTTGTTGACCATCGAAAAAAAAAGAAATAAATTGAAGGTAAGTTTGCATGGTTTCATCTAGTTCCCTTTCGCTTCAGAAATTTGCCGTGTATGAACACGACTCGCATAGCTTGGTTTGTTTCTTGTTTTGTTTCGTGAAGTTTGCCATATAAGTAATTTTAATATGCAGTATAAGCTCAATAAATTTTCTGAATGTTGGGCATTAATTGTGTTAATAATAATGATAGGAGAATTAAATGGATCTTCTTGGTGTACAATACGTCTTTCGATAAAAGTAACACGTAGGCTAGCCTACATACGGTCTGAGAAGCCTGCTGTTCTGTCTGTGCGCTCTAGAGAAGGTGTTTAGCTGCCCCGAGAACAATTTAAAGATCCCAATTAATGTGCACAGCAAAGAGTATGGGGAATTTAAAACAACTTCGATCTTGATGCGAGAATTGTTTGGACTGCTTTTTTATATAGCCTATATATTTATTCTCATGGAAATGGATAATTATAAGAGACCGATTGCCCATTAAAAATGTTGAATCTACTTAGTAGATAATTGGAGAGGCGTGTTTTGGTTTTTGTTAATTTATTTTGCTGATAAGACCCCTTCTTTAAATGGTCTCCCTGGAGGTCTAATCTAAATTGTAATTGAGTTCATTTGCACGGAGCTCTCGCCTTTTCAATCTAGTTTATCTCCGTCCTGTGGAGCTGCAAATGTAGTTTAAGAAACATCTAAATACACAGAATACGCCAGGTTTACTGCCGGTTCATTTTCACAGCACGGGACCAGATCTTATCTTGATTAGGAGGGGGAGTTCTAGTAGTTAACAAAATAATTGAATCGAAAATACGATATTGGCAGGTTTAGGTTTCGAAGAAATGCGAATACATTTTAAATGATAAAGAATGTTGGAAACAACATGTCGTTCAGATGTATAACTGTACCTTGAAGCGTTTTTCCTTTATCTGCTTCAGTTGGAATTAGTTTATAACTGGAAGCCTTTACATTCCTGTTTATTCACGTTAATTTGTTTTCTATATTACTTAATAATTATGAATAGTGGGGTATTTGTGGAAGATGGTGGCCACATTAGAAAGTCAAATTAATTCAGTAACGTGACACTTTTTTTGGAAATTCTTAATTTACGATTTAAGATGTATATGTTTGGAGCATATTTCAATATAATGTCATATAAAAATATGAATTCGTATTATATTACAGTAACAAAACAATTCCAAAGTGGAGAGCTACAGTTCGTAAATATCTCGCAGCTGAAAAACTTTTTATTTGGCTTTATGACCTAGTTAATATTACCACAATTTCACATTTCTCCTGACAGTTTTTACAACGCTGAACTACATTTCCATCTAAAAGAAGTTTGACACCTACATACAAAAAATATTGGAGTGTTGGTTGTATTACACAGTGGTTTGTATTTGTCGAACTTCGCTGTTTGAGGTGTTTTTAATACAATAAATTATAATTAGGTTAACAGTAATATTTCTGCCATTGATTCCTTCATACAGCAATTGTATTTTTTCGTACTTAAAAAAATGGGGTCGTTTCATCAAAATTGACATTCTGTTGAGTGCATAAACGCGTACCTCACCCCGTGTCTTGAATTCTTAAAAGTACATTCCTCATTTTTGTGACCAAATTGATTGAAGTAAAATTTCAATCACTTCACGACATTTGTAAGTTACAGACTGCCAGTCACGAAAATGCTGTGGGCACGGCTTTAACACCAAGGCTTGTAACCTTTCTAGAGAGTTTAAATGCATCGTGTTGAATTCTAGCTGAGAGATAGTAACTTGAATGAAGAATTTAATTGATTTTTTTATGATTATTTTTCAGTGCTTTCAATTGATCGCCCTATTGACCCGGAGTTTAATATAAGAGAATATAGAATAATTGGCAAGATTTGGAGGAACCTGATAAAGCCTTTAGCATGATGTCATACCTCAAACAGCCCCCGTACGGTATGAACGGGCTGGGGCTGAGCGGAACAGCTATGGAGTTACTACATCCTTCAGTGGGATATCCAGGTAAAGAGAAGAAAAAAATCTGAATGCATGGTCTGCGCTCCAGCTTCAGGCTTATTTGTTCTGTAATCGAAATATTTTTTTTTCCCCAAATTAAAAAGAGAAGAAAACTTTTAGGCCCAGAGCTATGATTTAATGTTAATGTTTTAGTCTTTGATTTGTTACCGTGTCTAAAAGCCTGATTTCTTTTTTTTCTTTAGGAAGTGCAGACTAACATGAGGTAGCCATGATTTTGTATAAAAACCTGCCTTACCTTTTCTTTACTATCATAAACTTTGTAGACTGTGACACCTGCATGAGGCCGGCATCAGATTCGGGTTAATTATTAACGAAGGCCTGCCTCATGAAAAATTAATCTGACGCTTCGAAATGTTTCCTGTTGTTTATTTTTTACACAGAATGAAAAATGGTACTGTATTTTAACATTTGTAGCCTTCTCGAAATGGCGTTGTAATGTCTGTCCGCAGGTACAGACATTCAAAACAGCGCCAAAAGACTTTTGCACGTCGAGTTCTTGTCCAGAATTGTAAAGAAACCATTTTACTCCATGGCTAACGAATATTAAATGATCTGTGGAGGGGTAATATGAGGTTTTCGATTTTTAGCCTTTACAATACACCAGTATTAAAACGGCAGATTGTGAGTCTCATAGCATGTTAAATGTGCAATAAAAAAGAAAGCGCGGATTTCTGAAATATTTAATATTGCCTTCCAGCGACCCCGAGAAAACAGCGTCGGGAGCGGACTACTTTCACGCGCTCACAGCTGGACATTCTGGAAGCGCTCTTTGCGAAAACTCGTTATCCGGATATTTTCATGAGGGAAGAGGTGGCGTTAAAAATCAACTTGCCCGAGTCAAGAGTACAGGTATTTTAAATGCCGCTGTTGCTGCCGTTGGACTCATCTGATTAAGAGCACCGTATTTGAATGTGTTGTACGCAACCATTTTACATCTCGTTTTGAGGGCACGGTGCAGATTTGTATTGGGGGGGGGGGGGGGGGACTTTCTATTATTCGCTCAGTGGCCCCCTCTTGCGCTTATTATCTGTAAATATCCGGGAAATAAGCGAAAAGAATTCTGCTCAAGTCAACGAATGAGTTATGTAAATGGCATAGACACTGACTAAATATTTAAATATCATTTAGTCAGCACGAGTTCATGCGCTGCAGAACCGAGGGTGTGAAGCTTAATCTTGCAATGGATAACGGTTATAACCGATCAACAGTTACTTCCCCTGCGGTCTCAGAAGATGTAGATATTCATAGAATTGTATTCGTTTTGTTCATGGTGTATCAAAGCATCGAGCTGAAGTAAACTTATCTCACATGGTGTTTTACCCTAGATCTATCGCATGACGCGACTTACACTGTTAGAGTTGAACGTTTTTTTTCCCATTTTCAAGTAGATCATTCTTTCCATTTGTTTTTTTTACTCGTCGTTTTGCATTCTTTTTTTGTGGCCGGACGTCTGTTTCAAATAAACATTTTCACCCCGTTCCGTTATAGACGGTCTTGAATTAATTGCAGATACGTACTTAATGGGGAAATGAACAATCTGTTGCTTGCAGAGGAGAGCCACAGTCTTTAGTTCTGGTAAACGTGCACATCGGGCCTTTCCGACAGATGACCACGAAAGTTAATACTTTAAAAGTCCTAGACTTTTCGGAGTGTCACAATCAAAACTGCTTCTCGCAGGGATAACTGAAGCCTGGAATAGAGCAGAACTGGGATAAATCATATAAAGAATAATGCAGGGTGCCTCTGCAGCTCATTGTTCTCCAAAGTGCATGAGGAAATTGTTCATGATTAGGCCAACCTCATGAATAAGGGGAACTTTATTCAAAACAGAAGCCAGGAGCACTTGTATCATCTGAAATATCGCCAGCAGTGAAAATGTTAAGACCAAAATGCAAAACAATTTAGCAGACCGTACACATGGCTGTTGTTTGGGGGCCTGTCTTAAAGCTCTGCGTGTTTGCCTCTGCCAGGTGTGGTTTAAGAACCGCAGGGCCAAGTGCCGACAGCAGCAGCAGAGCGGCAGCAACGCCAAGGCCAGGCCGGCGAAGAAGAAGTCGTCCCCGGCGCGGGAGAGCACGGGCTCGGAGAGCAGCGGCCAGTTCACCCCTCCGGCCGTGTCCAGCGCGGGCTCGGGCTCCTCCTCGTCCTCGTCCTCCTCGTCCTCGTCCTCGTCCTCCTCCTCCGGCTCCAACTCCTCCGCCCACGCCGGCCTCAGCAGCACTTCCGCCTCCATCAGCACCCCCGTCTCGTCCATCTGGAGCCCGGCCTCCATCTCCCCCGGCTCGGCCCCGCCCTCGGTCTCCATCCCCGACCCTCTGCCCCCCACCAGCGCCTCCTGCATGCAGCGCTCCGTCTCTGGGGCCTCGGCTGCCTCCTACCCCATGTCCTACAGCCAGGCGACGGGCTACAGCCAGGGCTACCCGGGCCCCTCGGGCTCCTACTTCAGCGGCGTCGACTGCGGCTCCTACCTGACCCCCATGCACTCTCACCACCACGGTCACCAGCTCAGCCCCATGGCGGCGGCGTCCTCCATGTCCGGACACCCCCACCATCACCTGAGCCAGTCCTCGGGCCACCACCACCACCACCACCACCACCACCAGGGCTACAGTGGCGCGGGGCTGGCCTTCAACTCCTCGGACTGCCTGGATTACAAAGACCAGACCGCCTCCTCTTGGAAACTCAACTTCAACGCCACGGACTGCTTGGACTATAAAGATCAGGCATCCTGGAGGTTCCAGGTCTTGTGAATCCAAGGTGGCTTTTTTTTTTTTTTAAATCTTTTAAGACGAATAAGTCTTGACGAACTTGAATTGTCAGAGACGTTCAAATAATTTCCCCCCCCCCCCATCCCTTTTAAAGAAAACAGAACCAAAACTTCTCTTGCTGGGCACACAGCTTTGGC
This sequence comes from Lepisosteus platostomus, assembly GCF_059453375.1. Taxonomy (NCBI): domain Eukaryota; kingdom Metazoa; phylum Chordata; class Actinopteri; order Semionotiformes; family Lepisosteidae; genus Lepisosteus; species Lepisosteus platostomus. The sequence goes on along the minus strand of NC_142627.1, from coordinate 13,707,735 downwards.
CTGCGTTATCGAACTTTTTTTTTCCTTCCAGTTTTAATCCCCTTTTAATCAGTGAAGAATCTAAAAGTCTGTGGACAACCGAAAATGCGGGACAATTATTATTATTATTATAATTATTTTTTAAAAGCAAAGATTTGTTTAACCAAACTGCAGTGAGAAGCCCGTGCGTCAAGCCTCTCTGTTTTCTTAGGTCTTGTTCACGGAGAGTAATTTCTCACACAGGAACTTTTTAAAAACTCTCGGTCTGGTGACCCCTCCCTCCCCCCAGTCCAGTTCAATTGTGTATAGGTTTTTCTTCGTATTCTGTTATTTTTAGGAAGAAAAAAATAGACAGCTGCATAAAGAAGCTGAAATTTTGTAAATATGTATTTGGGTCCATTACAGTGACCACGTTTAGTTGGTGTTGCTGGATTGAAATTGTTTAAGAGCAACGACAAAACAGTCAAATGAATTGTCCCTGAATGTCCAGAAAATCGGCTGTAAATGTCCAATATCCAAGTAGGATTCCTTTTGTGGCGAACAATCATAGGTTATTGCCCAGGAAAACAAAAAAAAATATATCGATTATATTGGATTTCCATTCAAGCTGCTGTTTTTCAAATCTTAAAAAAAATTAAAACGATATCTAGTAAACCTTAGATACATTGTCTAATAGTGATGTATGTTGCCGACTCATTTTTAATAGCAGCACTTGAACATCTTTGTTAATTATGACTGATTTGTCCTTTTTTTTTTATAATGAGCAAAAAAAAAAATGTGGATTAGACATACAATTTCGGTATGCCAGTGAAATGTTGAATGTATTTAAGGCAAACGCCCTTACATTCATGTCCATAAAATAAAGATCAGTTTAACAACAAAATATCCAAAGTGATTTATTGAGTTGTAAATGAATGGGGTGGTGTTCCTCGGAGCGCCCCAACCAGTCGGTGTCGTGAAGAACAATACCTCGCAAATATCTAGAAGTGTTTATCGATAAAATAACTAATATCTAGAAGTTTCAAGTGAATCGATCATCTCTTCTCTAAATTGTTTTCCTTCAAGCGCTAATGCAGGTTTTATATATAAAACAGAATGTAATCGAACTACTGTCGCGTTTATTGAAACATTGAAGTTTACTAAATTGAAAATTGTCGCGAACTCTCTGGACAAAAAAATACCAATTTGCCATGAACTACTCGCAATAAAAGTCCGCTAAAAAATAGCGTGAGGCCAAAGAACCGATCGTTAAGTTCAACTATTTTGCTTTCTGGGGACGTATTACAAAACATTTTTATTGGGAAAAAATGCTAACCTCATTACATATATATATATAATTGGCCAAAATATATTTTTTTTTAAATTGTAGGCTTCGGCCATACCTATGTGACAACCGTACAAAGCGAAAAGGGAGTGAGCAGATTCTCACGCTCTGGCCTGACACGGAAAACGGAAAGGTTAATGCTACGGCAGAACTTTTGATTCGATCGGATTATTTGGGGTTTCGTTTTGTGTCAGATTTCTGAATTGATTCCGTTTTCTTTATGTAGCTGCGTTTTTTTGCCACTTTTATTCGTGATTTCGGGCGCAATCAAACTTGATCAAATCAATTTAATAGCGCGTCTATATGGACGTTCATTTTGTTTTTAAATTTTTGGGCTGCACGTCTTTTTAAAGTATAGATTTGTGAAATTAACCCTTTGCCGATTGCATCTTAAACGCTAATACGTTTTCCTGATTTTTTTTTTTTTACCTCTATGTAATACACGTTTTTAAAAAAATCAGAATTCATATGTCAGTTTTTAGGAGATGCTGGATCTAGGCTAAATGAGAAACGTCCAAGCAAAGTTTCAAACCTTTGTTGGGCATATATACAATCGAACATAAAATAAAAGGACCAGTTATCAGGCGTTTACGGTGCTTCGCCTGTATAGAACTGGTCAGATTTGTCTGAAGTAACCTAAAGGAATATTACTACTTAAAATACTGTGATAATGTGGGTGGAGTTGGGTGATCGGGTCAAATGTGGGGAGAAGTATATGAAGGGAGATGTGGCTGTCAGGCAGTATTATCTTTTTTCTTTAAAGCCAGTTGTGCGTGTTCTTGGTTGTTTTTACGTACATGTTCTAACAATGAAAAAATACTTGGCTAAACATGTTTATCATGCTTTGCCCAGATCTTTGAAAACAAACTCGCTGGGGGCAATAACTATCCCAGCACAAAAGATCCCTATATTTTGTCGCTGCTGCTATTTTACGAAATCAGCCATAATGGACCTGAAGTTGGGGTGTGTTACGTCAGTATGTCTAATCGGTTGACGAGGGGAAGACTATTCCAAGTCACTTGATATTTAAAAGAAGTACCTCTCAAGATGGCAATGAGCAGGTTTTGCTGGAGAAATAATGAAATGGGATCACCATGTTTTCAAAGGCAGCTCGATTTTAAACTCCTGAATAAGTATACATTTAAATCACCCTCACACCCGAAGAAGGCTCCACAGCCGAAACGTTGTTTTCTTTCTTCACTTTGCAACAGGGAATAAACCTATTACTTGTTCCTGTACATTTAAATCGCGCCCTTTTCCTTTAACTCGAAGTTCCTTTAATGTTTAACACCTCTACTGTTGTGAAGTTCTTGATCGGCAGGGCTCATATAAGGAATCCCCGAAAGCAAACGAAATGGACAAACCAAAGAAAAACAAAATATTTGCTCGTTGGTGCGCGGGTTCTTTTTGTATTATCATGGTAATGTTTAATTTTGTTTATCACGGTAAGGAAAAAAAATTAACAAGACAAAAGCGCACGAATTCAATTAACACCAGCCCGTGTTCTTTGTATGTTAATTAATATCGTGTACCAGCTGAACAAATAAAGGAGTTAAACATTCCGCCCACGAGAACGTAAAATTTGTTTGCGCTGCCGCAAAAATGCTCAGAGCCACGGTGCTCTGGCTGTATACTACTGCTGATTCCAGCCCGTATTTAAACACGACAGGATTCTGCCAATTCGCATCAAGTAAGGTCAATTAATGTTTTTTAGGAATTCAGTTACCGTTGGAGATTAATTCTGCAGTTCACGGAGAACCGACGCACCTGTCGGGTTACTCTGCTGGCTAGATGATCACTTTTGCGGTCCTTAATACTACTAGAGATTTTTTGTGTGTGTTTGCGCTTAATTTTAAAAGTTATCCTTAATTCTTTTTATAAACGATTTAAATAAATCAAGTAACAATATCGCAATTGAGTCCGAGTTTGATAGCTCCCTATCAAGAATCTGGTCGCTGGTAAGTTTATTCTAATTATTAATTGAGCCCAAACTAATTTTGGTTTAGCATTTACGTTTATGTTTATGCTACGCTTTAAAAGCAACTTTAGTACATTTCTATATTTAAAGGGATGCTTATTTTTAATGTTTTCCATTGCTACGCGTACAATTTCAGGTAAATGAACTCATTGTTAGGGGGAAATGAATTCTATGAATCGAAAAAAGGCGAGCCTTTGAAAACCGACCTTTCCAAATTAGTGGGCATAAAATGGAAGAATTTGGGATGCATTTATATGAGGACAAAATTAAATAATTCCAGTTATCAACGTGCTCCTTGGCACATCTAAATAGTTTACTTTGTTGGATAATTATAGTTGTATTGTTTTTTTCCAGTAGGCCAACTTGTTACCCCGAAAAACATATGGATACACGGATTTAAAAACCAAAGCCAAACTAAGCAAGAGGTCAATGAATCTCTGCATGATATAACGCGTACGGTTTTTTTTTTTCAGTGCAGTTCTGTGGCTTTATGCGAGCGTCTCTGTCATTTTTACGAGTTAACCTTAACAAATACGATACAGGAAACTCCCTGAACATGGGTGAAAATGTTCAGTAAGCTTTCACTTGGGCCACGCTTCTGAGTCTCTAAAATATATATACATATATTTTTAAAATAAGGTTTAAAATCTAGACTCGAAAGAACATCGAAAAAAATAAACGTGTGGCTGTAAAACTAAAAAATGTATCGCATGAAAATGTGTACATAAAAACGCGTACGGTAAATAGTGAAATAAAAGATCAACGATTGTTTAGTATGTGACTATTTTAGTAAAGAAGTTTAAAACATAAATAATTTAAATTGTGTTGACTGTTGCGTGATTTATTGTGTCCGCTTATGCCAAGTGTTAACATTTCTAACTGCTTTGAGGTCTTAATGCAACACGTTACCATTGCGGTGCGGAGGCGCGCAGCTCGGAGCCGCAGGTAGAACCACAGCGCAGTTTTGACATATTCTCGCCGAAGACCTACGCGATTGCACTGTCGTCCTTTCTTAATTAACACGAATTCCCACCCGATCGTTTCATGAATTGCATTTTTAACGTCTACCTGTTAATTGTCATGACATTATTAAAAGATGATCATCTATTCAGGTCAAATCTAACTCGTGGCGGAAAATGCACAGGAAGAATTGCAATTAAATATTTAAATAAAATCTGCACTAAAGCTAAACTTCAACTAGTGTCTGTTTTAGCTTTTATACCAAAGCTTGTTAGACCCTGAGCTCCAAGTTCGCATTACTCACTGTGGCGTATACCAGCGCACAGGGATTGGATGGTGGGCGTCAGGTGACCCACTGAAAGACTGGAGCGAATTCCTGCAGTTAACGACTTCTTCTTCATCACCTTATAGAACCATCACAGCATCTCTCTGCTAGCCAGTGATGTTCAACACACGTACCATTAGTTTTGTTTTGTTTTTTGGACACAAGCTTGATACAGTATACAGGGCAAAAGAGGAGACGGTCAGTAGGAAAATTCTAAATCAGTGGAAGTACATTTCTTCCTGCTTGAGCTGGTATCTGTATTAATCTTGGGTTTAATCTGTCAATCAGAGCTGCAGGTGAGGCACCTACATCAAACGCTGTCCTTTTCCTGGACAGGATAACCCTGAGAATTCAGAGGAAAGTTTGATGCTATGCATGTTTGGTCTTTAAGTATCCTTATATTGTCCAAGGCTATGCTCTGTCCAGAGATCACAGGAAATGCAAACCTCTACAGTCTAATATTGTCCCTGTGGGATTTAGTGATAGGTCTTGTACAAAATATTCTTTGGAACTCACTTTGTAATCAGCAGCGGGAAAACATGTTAGAACCAATGGTCCATACATCATCCATCCAGTAAATCTGACCAAAGAGGTTGAATTAAGGATCCAGTTCTTCATTGGTCTTTTGGTGTCATGAGAAGGTACTGCAGAACCGGCCTCTTGCGTTTTCAAAGGTTTGGTGGGCAGGGCAAGCTGAAGTTCTCCCTCCTCTTTATGTCACACATCTTAACATGAGACTGGTGAACTGCCAGAAGCAAGAGGAATGTTATTTCCCATGAAGCTGTCTGGTGTCATCCACTCCGAACACAACTACCCTTCAGTTCAGTTTCAGGGCAGACCAAGAGGAATCTAGACAAGATGGTGGGACACTACTGCTGACAGAAGCCATTGTCACTGTAGTTTCTCCTCCAATCTTATCACAGTACATCACGTTCCTGTTTGTCCTGCATATCCATCATGCAGTGATGCTAGTGGTCTTTCAGGAAGTATGCAAATGTTACTAGCACTGGGAGTTTAGGGCATCTTCTGAATCTACAGTGGGGCTATAGGAGAGAGGAAATAGCTCCTTCTCAGGTAAAATATAACCTGAAGTCACATCAGGACATGTTGTAACACCCTAGCATGAACCAAGAGGTTTGGATTTTCAGTCTTTTTTAAACTCACACGTGCTTAATACTACTGTGAAGTAGACAGTTGCTAATATTTGGTCTATTTAATTAAAAAATAAACTACCTTCTGTATATTGTTCTTTCTTTATCCCGCAATGCAAAATATTGACTCAGTCTTTTGTCCAGGATTGCTTCTGTCTAGCAAATGCAAATATGTATTTCTTTGATGCAATGAAAACACTTGTCAATCTTCTGCTTGCATAAATGTCCAGGGAATGAACTCGTAACAGCCTTTTGCATGTTTAGATTCTATCTGCTCCAGTTTCGGTCTTAAGCCTTAAAGAGATGTTTTGGAAAGATGGAGGGATAGCAGTCTTTTTGCAAAGCTGGGAGTGACAGAGCTTCATTCGAAACCAATCTGATCTTGGGCCTCTGCTCACAGAAGCCAAATTCTGTGCATTTTTTCTCAGTCCAGCGCGACCACAGCTCATGAGGAACATGCGGTCAGGGGCAGTTAGGCCTTCCTGAGATGGAACATTGGGTCATCAGGAGGCCACCACAATAAATGGGGCTCAGGTATGTACTTTGTTCTGCCCCCTGGTGGGCTGTGTAGGATACATGTAATTTATATTTAAAGACCTTGAACACAAATGGGTCTTAGAGGCAGGTGTTAATTTTAATAATAATAATAATAATAATAATAATAATAATAATAATAATAATAATAATAATAATGTATATTGCATGTTTGTCCCTGAAGGACCCCTGGCTGAGAGTAACAAAAACAAATGATTAAATAGCTTTGCAGAAGTGAAGTGCAAGTAACCATTTCTCTTTACAAAAAAAGACTTTAGAAAATTATAAACCAGAGGAGGTCATTTGACTCACCTTTCTTGAAGTATCAGCTCAAACGGATTTATTATTAATTTCTAAATTGAGTTAACCTACGGAAGATTTTGGACCAATGGTAAGGTGTTTATCAATCGCTATATAAATGCCTTTAACTACTACCGTTGACTTGCATTACACATTTCAACGAGGGAAAACATTGTTCTCAGAAATGAAATAGTAAACACGGCTATTACAAAGCATCATCCAACAGAGTACATCAGTATCACAATGAAGTGGGACTTAGTCCTGAAGTCTCAGTAAAATGGGGAGAAGATGTACAGCTCTAAAGAACCATTTGGCAAATTGTATCATCCATATGGTAAATTATCATAACGTAATCAGTTAATGCCATGATCCGAAAATATTTATATTGCTTTCTATGACATCGCCTGTTTGTCATGATAGCTGTTCTTCTTAAGCTTCAAAATAATTCTCTCTACTTAAAGCAGTGAACTACTTTTTAGAGAAGGGAAATTAGAAACAAATTGTTACAAATTGTTTTGCACAAATGGCTTACACTTCATGGTATTTTGTTTGCATTTGATATTTTTCCAGTTGCGAGGTACCGCACACTCTATATTAATTTACATTAAGTACCAATTAATAATCCTTGACTGAGTCCTTTTTAGAAAGGTTTTCATTTAGCTCTTCCCCAAAAAGATACAATATGATGCTTTTTTCCCCCTCTGACAATGTGCTTTACAAAAAGCTTTGCTCTGTGCTAAAACACTGAAGATCTGGTGGCCTATGAGAGTGATCTCACACAGTGCTGAAAGCCACTTACCTGTTGCTCATGATGTGCACTGCACTGATTCAATTCATTGACACAACACCATATTCATTAAATTTCTTATGGGATTTCTGTTACTTTTTACAGGGCAATCTGCCCTCCAGGGGGTCAGGCTCCTTATCTACCTGGCTGAGATAATGCCCTGCACCTGCAAAAATCATGTTCTGCTGTTTGTCATTTTTATTTCATTATCTCTGTCCAATGTACTGAGTCTTTTAAAAGCTAGTAAATAGTATATAATGCGGTACCTGATTTCACTAATCATACAGAGCTATACTGGATTAAAATAAATGCCTTGCTACCTTTTTAGTTATTCATGAAGTTATCCACAACAAAAGAGTTGTTGTAAGAAAAGCAGTCACAAGGATGCGAGAAATTCGGTATTTGTTATTACTATTATTGAAAGATTTTATTAGTAAAAGAAAAATAACATTTGTCTCTGAGTGTTTATGTGTGTGTGAGACAGTGAAAGATTATGATTGACCTTAAGGAGCAACAGAGAGGCTACGATTATGTTGTTACCTCCTGCTAGATTTGAAAACGAACCAAGAATGTCAGGACTTGGATGAGCTACTGAAATAAAATCACACCCGCTTGCTTGCACACTGCTAGAAGCATTCTTTTTTTTCAGCATTCCTTTTCCAGATTTACTCTGGTGTTTAATCTTACAGCACCCTGCCCAGCATAAAGTCTACATATTAAGTTCAGTAGCTCTTTTCCTTAGTCTTAAAATATAACAACACACACACCTAAAATTGTATTGCTATATTTAAAGACTAAGAAGTGAACATTATTATAAGGAGAACATTTATGAAAAAGCATAAATGTTCACTTCTAATCCACTTGTTGAAAACTACTCCATCTGTGAAGCTAGACATACTGTATACATACAGCTCTGTATCATAAACAATGAGGTTGCCTTGACTATATATATATATTAAATGTACTGTATAAATAGTGTACATTAATATGTTATTAATTAAGCTTACAGAATACCCATCTGGGCTTCAGTAACTCCATTCAGAAAAGAGCGCTGCAGGGAAACTTTACGCTCACGTGTCTATCAACAAAGGATAAAAAAAACAAATTGTTGTAAAAGGGCAGCTGCAAAAACAACAGCAATAAAACAGCTTTTTTCCTTGTTAATCTCCGTCATGTAAAAACCTCCTTTAGTAACTAATGGTGTGCTAAAAGTCAGGAAAAGCATCTGTTTTAGGAATGTAATAATAACAGATGGCCGGTCTGTATAAAAATAGCATCAGAGATATAATCCGCACTTACACAAATTGTACGTGCCTAAAGGTTTAAGTGCTTCATGATAAGTGATTTGCACACTGAAACACATTTTAATTTGCTCAACTAGGTTCGTAAATGGGAGGGAGCTGTTTGGCAGTCTAAGGAGTAACACAGTGCCGTCCAGCACTACAGTGAAATTAATGGAAATCTTCCAATCTGTGCTGCCAGTTCAATCATAAAGTGACCCTAAGCGAGCTTCCAGGAAAATCAAGTGGTATCAATATATCCTTAATAGATTCTACTGATAAAAATAGTGACAACTACACACTTATACAGTCGGCTTACAAGTCAGGAATTGTGACATTGACAGAAATGATTAATCTACCTGTAGGGATACGTAAAAGGGAAAGAGGGGGAAAAACACACACACACAAAGAAATAACTAAATCTATAATCTGTAATGTACCTTGCCCCTGATTTTGACTCCAAAAAATGACATAAACAGATTTTAATAAAATAAAAAATGCCACCAGATTTAGAAAAAAAACATAGCCATCCTGATCTTCTGTCCATTTCCAGCATCACTTCTTGTATATTTTTATATGGAAATCCTCTTAGAATGCAAAGTAAATAGATTACGATACAGTGAAGGATTATGGATCACTGGCTGCTGTCAGATTAATCCTCAGTACAGACCATCAACAACACTGACACAACCATGGCTGCTGTTCAGGAAATCAGCTCCAGTTGTTGCATTTTTAAAGGTGCATGCAGATATTTCCTTGAATAACTTTTTCAAAATCCCATATCCCCAAAAAAGGTCACAGCAACACTTAAACAAGGACTGATAGCAAACAGCTGAAAACAAATACTGCAACAGTAATTTTCAAATGTTTTACTAAACTGTACATTTAGCATCAAGCATTCAGAAAACAAATATAGAAAGGTATGTAGTGCATATCAATGTTTTATTTTCATTTAAAGATTTATTTAACATTTTAATTACATGCATGCAACATACATACACATGCAGTTTTCTGACAAGTTACAGATCTTTTTCACAGTGCAGGCTGCAGTGTGGAGGAGTGGTTAGGGCTCTGGATTTACAACTAAAGGATTACAGATTCAAATCACAGGTAGGGCACTGTTGTTGTACCCCTGAGCAAGGCATGTCATTCAGATTGCTCCATTAAAACTGTCCAATCTGTGCAAAAATAATACGATTTGAATGAAAGGGCTAACCAAATTGAATAATAACTTTAAAATATTGCTTGTGAAATAAGAAAATAAATAAATAAATAAATGTTGCTTTTAGTATTTGTAGGATTCAAGTCTATCTGCACAAGCATTCATGCATTGGTAATGTTTAAAGGAGAAAAAAAAACTTTTGTTACAAACCATTACAAAATCCTTTATTGTACACAAGTCAATTATAGAAAGAGTATATAATGTAAAATATTTCTATTCAGAAGCAAGTACAAAACAATTCCAGTTACAAAAATATCCTAAAAAAGAAATTATATGAAAATACACTATACAGTATGTACAGTACATGCAAATTATAGATACTGTATATTTGAAAGCAATGAACTTTGGCACAGGCACATTGCTTTAATAATGACACCTTAATATATACCTCAAAGTGTTATAGCAACAACTCTACTCCAAAAGAGTTCCTCAGAAGTGACTCACGATTTCTGCCTGCCATTCAGGTGACTGAATGTTCCAAAATAAGCCAGACACTTTGAAGTAAACCTGTTTTTTAAAATGTATTTACTCTAAACTGAAATTAAATGTGACAGCTGTGAAGTACACATTTTGAAAAATAACTGGGAAGAATAATCTGAAAACTGAAATAAGATATAAAAACAGCCTTTTAATTGTAAATATACAGTATATTTGAAGGTTAAACTCCCCAGAAAAATACCTGTTTAAACTAAACCAAAATGGATGACTTTCAGAGATCCGGATTCTTCAGTGACCTAAAAGAAAACCAACTAAAGGTAAAGGAGTGATAGTGGGAAAAATAAAATAACAAATACTACACTGGAGGATCAGTTAAGGTTATGACTGTACTTGAAAACTGAAGCCCATGTTTGCAGTTGCAGTGTATATTTCTGCTGTCCAGAAGGATGATGTAGAGAACATTTGAAAGTTAATCTCAGACTGAAAAAAACAGAACTTTCCACTGCACTATACGACTGCTCCTTGATCGAGACATCAGCATTAAGAACCTTAACATAAATGTTTGTTAATGATTTCTTCATTTACATGCATTGAAAAGTTTTGCACATTGTGTTTTCTTGTCAGCTGCTTAAAGAATGCAAAAACTAGGAATTAAGAAACAATTCAACCCAGATGCAAACAACAATTCCATAGCATAAAAGAAGAGATACATGTAAAACTAATTCCTTAAAGGAGTGTATTTTTCATACAGTGTTACTGAAAGCTCATGTTTGGGTATTAATTATTGCTTTTCATTGCAGGTATTAAAAACTGGAAGCATATTACCTGATCTACATTGCCAGCATGATCGTTTCCTAAAAAAAAACAGGGAGAAAAGTCAGAATGATCATGTAAGTAAAACACTCTGGGTTCTCAGATAGCCATTTTCACTATGTTTACCATTGTTTTACTTGTATAAAAGGGCTTAAACCTTTCCAGAAAACAGATGGTAAACTTTTCGTGGGCAATAAAATCTGCAGTGTCACAAGGGCGAAACAATCTTGTTTTCAGATCCCACTTACAGTAGTTCTCTTCTTGTCCATAAGGAGCTAGCACCGCCACAAGATTAGCAACCAACTATGTGGAATGGGGTCCATTTTCTGCCTATGGAATGTGCAGACAAGCAGCATTCCCAAGTCAGATGCAGTGACAGAACAGTTTTCTGAATGGCTATTCTCACTTCGAAGCATTAAAAACCCTTTCAGCAAAAGACCCCTGTAGTTTATGAAAGTTGTGGCACAGATTATGGTGCTACTTCTTATCCCTCTGTTCAGGATGCCTTACAGTTCAGCTAATGCTGCTTTAGAGACAAAGAAGCATATGGAGAAGGAGCATGTCATTGTTAGGTTGCAGCCTAAGCCTAATCAGGTGATTCAGATGACTAGAGGCTGTACTTAGCTGGATACCTACAGGCTCATTTTAAACAAACTGGTGTGGGTGGAAGTTTCACAGGATTAGTGCAAAGAGACCACTTCCAATACAGATGCTCTAGGATATCAGTGGTAATTTGGGGCATTAAAGAGACTGCTGTAGCAAGTACAAAGAATACTGTTTATAATAATTTAAAAGATTAATAAAAGCCAATTAGTTTTCCATGATTCCATGATACAATGTTTACCACTTAAGTGAGACAAATCTGACAAATGCTATCCTCCATCACTACTTTGTCAAAAGTCCCAGACTCCAATTTGCAGGTCCTTAGAACAAAATTCTTTATTTCTGAAATTCTGTGCAAGATTTTGAGAGGGATTTATGAGCTTCAAGTTCAATTTTTTTTTAAAAAAATCTGTAATTACTAATTCCCACATAGGTTCAAAATTAAATCTCATTATGATTGTATATAAAAACAATGGATTACACAGATTCCTGTATCTTACTGTACATTAACACTCAAATACATTTCTATTTCATAAAATAATTACAAGAATTATTTTTATTTGTAATTTATACAGAATTGTATTGGCTCATTAGCAAAACAAATAAACTAAACAAGTAGGTAGGCTATATCACTGATCCTAAATTTGATGTTAAGACTTGGGTATAAATAAGAAAGTAGTACAATTCTTCAGCTGTTGAGTGTTGAGTTGATGTGAAATCATGCTTTTTAAAACCCGTTCTATGTACATTATGTAATTCAATGTCCTTTATTACATAACCTAATGAGCACAGCTGGTGGACTGCAACTTTCAAAATGATTCATTAACTATCTCTAGGTGCTCATACATTAAAAATAAATGATTCTTTGCTTAGCAAGAAAAGTTGACAGGAGGTCAGCATGTCCATGCCATGAGTTGAGTTCAATCATAAAGGCTACTATACCAAATGAAAAAAAACAAATAAAAATAAAGACTAAATTAAACTAAATGGACATGATTTACAGTATGCTTGTGACTATTTCATTCACACAGTCAGAATTTTGATATTAAGAACAATCACACTGGGCATTTCAGGTACAGTTTGTGTAAATATTGCGTCATATAAAGATACGAAGCATTAAAAAAAAAATTGTCCTAGGAGCAAATTGAGCACTATTAGTCAAACATCCATTTCTCCATATTCACTTGTTTTTCCCACACATTTCTGGAACACCACCTCTCCTTCAACCGAAGGACAAAAACAACAGTTTGTGGCTCTGCCGCTGGATCAGGAGAACAGGTTTAGAAACCTCATACTCTGTTCTCAACGGATTTTCTTTTGGGGGCGAATGTCCCAAAGTGGCACTCCATCCAGAGGGGACCCTACTCTACCTCTTTTAGGTAAGATATGAGGCAGCTTCCACATCTTTCACCTACTCCAGCCCAGAAGATCTTGTATTCATGTTATATACTGGTTTGCTAGAAGTAACTTTATCCCTATTTCATATAACAAGAAAACTATATAGAGTGCATGTGGATTTTTTCTGACATGCTATATCATGAAATACAAATGAAGGAGACCACAGTTACCAGGTTTTTGTGAACAGCTAGAGAGAAATGGAGAAACTGAGACGCCACCTGCGGTGTTACCCCGTCAGGCCTTGAGTGGCAGGAGGGGAGCAGAGAGAAGGACCTCACCTGCCTGTGTCCGGGCCCAGGGATCACCTGTCAGGGCAGCCTCGTAGGCCTCGATGCCCAGCTCCCTCCCCAACCTGCCTGTCAGGGTGTGGCCGGGAGGCCTGAGGAGGAAGAGGAGGCAACTTTAAGTGCTTGTTTTCACAGCAGCAGCCCAGCACAGAAGGTGCACTTGGAGTAGGGGTATGAGAGGTACAGAAAACACAGAGGTTGAATTTATTTGGCTTAGCTGTCTCCTGGGGACAGGCAGCTCTGGTGTTTGTACATTTGTGTGTCATGTCTCATCTTTTGTTCTTTTTTTAAACTGCTTTTGTGAAGGAAACACACAAAGGGCATTGTCAGGCATGTGACCTATTTGTTTATTTGGATCGTTAGTGGACCTTCTCTGTTTTGTGCCAAGTGGTCTTTCTCCCTGCCCTGCCCAGGCCCGCCGGCTCTCTCAGACCCACCGGCCAGCTCAGAGCCCGTCATGGTGACCGGGGAGCACCCTGTCACGAGCTCTCCGGGAGAAAGCTCCTGAGCGCACAAAAAAAACTCTGGGGAAGAGCCCCCGAGCCCAGCAGACGTACCCTTCATGGTTCGGCTACAACATCAACAAACAGGGCAGCGCAGACAGGATCAATGAGGCTGACAATCCAGAATCAGTCACCGATCACTTTGGAATTTGAAAACACCATAAAGCAGATTTAATGGAAATCTCTTGTTTTACCTCAGTGAATAGAGATGGCGATATAATATGTTTTTTGTTATACCTAGACCAGAATTAGTCTAGAAAATCAGTATTAGAATAATTTGTATAATTACACTGCACTCAAATAATTCATTACATGCATCCCCTAAGGCTTGTAACACAAGGCAGAAAGGACACAGAGAGAAAGGAAAATGACATTTTTAATACAAAGGACCCAGTATCTGAATTGGCTCTCTTGGTACTTTGACCTCACAGGAGTACAAGGCTTAAAAATACATACTAGATCTCTCCAGCACACACAAGAAAAATGATAAATAGACATCACTTCTAAGGCAACACATTTCCACTATTTATTTTTACTATTTTATACAATGATTCACAGGAATTTCCATCCTAAAACAAAGTGCATTATAAATATCATAAATGGCTATTTTAAAATCGTCTGTGAGAATCCAAGAATTTAAACATAGTCAGGCATTAAAAGGTCAAGTAGCTTCATAATTTGGTGTTAACAGCATTGTAACATGGAGAAATAACTTTAGAGGAACTGAAACCAAACAGGTCCAAAAAGTACCGTTTTTTTTTAATGCAAATATTAACATAATCGAGTTAAAAAAAATCAGGAAGGGCCTACAAAGAAGAAATGATTAGACTGCCAGTGGTGATTTGTTGCCTCTGATTGCCTGCCTCATTACTGAAAAGGGCTGAATTAAAACCTTTGCCTGCACACATGACAAGCCAGTGGTGTGAGCTGTAGGACAGGCAGGCTTGAAGACCTGACCGAGGCGTTAACTTCCAGCGCAGTGTGCTTGAGTATAGTAAAGGATGTGACTGCTGCACGAGATGACTGCAGCTGTTTATTAAATAAAAATGTCAAATGATTCCCACAGCTGCGTGTAAAGGGGAGAAACGCAAAGTATTAGTGAAAATGTTGGGATTTTTCCCAGATTTCTGCCTTCTTTTGCTCCCTGTACAGTAAGGCTTTATGCACGCTGCTGTGAAGCCACGAACCAATTGTACTTCTCATCGGCTTTCCCTGAGCCAAAATAAAGCTGGAATAATGCTCCTACTCCATCACGCTAAGCCTTATTGGCTCAACATAAGAAACAATGAAACTTCATCTGAGACCAGATTAGGTTGGTTAAAAAATTGAGGGATTGTTTTTCTTTCAGTCTCCATTATCTTTCCTATAGCATCTTGATCAGCTTCCTTACATACTGTCACTAATTCTGTGAAGACCTGTAAACTGCTTTTTTGGCTGCCAAATTGCCGTAACCCTCTTATTTTATGTTCTAAAAGAGCTTAAGTCTGTCCATCCTCTTTGGATGTGCCTTTTTAAATTGGCCGATACTGGGAGGATTTTAGATATATCTAAAGGCTTAGAAGAAGATGTAGTTGCCACTGAGCCTCCAGTTGTATAGTCAACAAGCATGAAAAGCCTATAAGGATAAAAAGAACAAGACCATTTTTATCTAATACATACAAATCCACATAAATACTCAATGTATTAGAGAAAAAAAACTATACACTTCCTTTCCCCCCCTCAAATGGAGACAGATCAAGCCATCCACACATTTGACTCGTGTATTTAGTCACAGTGTTGTTCTCTTCACTCTTTTTCTATTTAAATCATGTTCATATAAAGGCCTCCTGATGATATCTTGCAGGAGATGAAAAAAGGGACGATACTCCCACTTTCCTTTCAGCTTTTCAGCCCAAGTCAGATTATTATTTGTCTTCTGGTAATGTTTGAAAACTAAGTCAATTTTATTTTACATAACTTCAAATTTCTTGGTTTTTTAAACAATACCAAGATTATTTTCAGAAATAATCATTCAACCCCAGCTATAATTTTGCTTTCAACTTAGTCTATTATGAGGGAGAAGGCAAACTGGAAACCAGATTTTAAGATGTTTTTTAAATGTACTTTGTGCAACATTATTGGACACAGTTATTAATAGTGTCTGTTAATTCTTGAAATAAATGAAAAAAGTTCACCTATAATAAAGGATCTCTGCATTAATTTGCTGTGCGATAATTAGAAACATGATTAGTATCAAAATAGTGGAGATGAAGGGACATTCGATGCTCTTGAAATCAATAGTTTATAGTTTGGATTATGGACTTACCGATGCAAAATACTTTAACTCTCACTAATGTCCCCGCCATCAGGAATGTTCACACATAAGGGTTACTGTTGTTAATCTAAACATGGATCTTAAAATCCCTTTCAATAATAATAATAATAATAATAATAATAATAATAATAATAATAATAATAATAATAATATTTAATTTTACAATTTCCTATTAAAAGTTTAAGAACCACAAATCCCTTAATTAAACCAACTTTTTCAAAATACAATAGTTTTACCATTGTTCTGCCATAGCTGATTATGTAGTACAGGGCCAGTGAAGACAACACGCACAAGTATGCAGTATGTACACAAGCACGTCTACGAAGTGGTTGTAGCATCCATGCAAAATTGCAGATTAAAACATTTTGCACTCCAAAGATATGAAAGATATCATTAATCAGCAAGAGAATTCCATCCGGTAACTCACGGAAAGTGCAAGCTGCTCTCCGAGGCTGCGCAAAAGGACGAGTGGCTTCCTCCTGTTCCGGGACCTGGTGGGCTCTGAGCCTTCCTCCATCTGTCCACAGGAGAACTGCGGAGTCCTTCGTCCAGAGGCTCACCACCATTCAAAGATCCCTGCTCTTCTGAGCACAAACACAATACAGGCATAAAGTTAGACCCCCCTATATAAAATAATTCCTTTGTTCAATTCCTACCTATGGCCTGTGCACACAGGAGATGCTTCTCTGTGGTCTAGAATCAATTTCACATTACTTTGACCATCGCAGAGCGGGAAATAAAGCAGTATTCAACCTTGTCTCTTTACTACTTTAAAATGCAGCATTTCAGAGACATAAGGGTTAACAAATGTTTCCCGGTTCATTTTTTTGTTTTTCCCAGACTTTTGACAACAATGCCGGTAAAAACATCTAACAGGTACTTTGGGAATGCCACTCAGAGTGACATTTCCTAGCTACTCCCACAAAGTAGAGAGACGAGGTAGGAAATATTGTTCTTGACGTCTTGCAGTTACATGGCTTTCATACAAGAATGGTGGGGGGGGGGATCTCAAATAGCAAAGAGATAAAGCTTTTCCACTTTACTACAACAGTAAAGGCCCGGAGCTAGACCTTCCATTGTGAAGTTAACGCAACAGAATAAGCATCTCTTGGATATTCCTTGTGGCTAAATGTGCTGAAAGAGCCGAGCTCACATTCTTTACCCTATTACACACGACAATGGTATATCTTCCTACATCAGCTGAGTTGACAGACAGACATTTAAAAGTGATTTCCTTAAGGACTGTGAAGCGTTGCCATCTTTACGTTTGAAGCAGTAAAATAGAATAGACCGTATAGAGTCGAGGGTTTCATATTAGAAAAAACAAATTAAGAAAAGAACAACAAATTAGAATTATTACGTCTTCTCCATCTGTTTATAATGGAGCAAAGAACTAGTGCTAGGACATTTGTTTTGGTTGGAAAGGCAGACTCCTTTTTTGGCCACTCCTCTTGATTAAAAAGGAACTGACATGAAAAGTTTAATACTTCACCTTATGTCGCCGTGTTTTGTCCCACTGTGTGACACGACATCAAATAAAAACCTGACATGGAAGCCGGGCGTCCCAACTTCCTGAGGTAGGTGTGAACGATTTCGGAACCCTGAAAGACGATCTGACTGGCGAATTGGTGGCTCACCACGTGATGCTTTGTGTGGGCCGTCCTGTCCTGCATTTCAGCAGCGTCAATACAAGCTATGCTGAGCTGCCACTCTTGGCCACAAACCCGCACAAAGCGCAGAAGGAGGATAAAGATGCCCACTGGCCAGGGAGGGGAAAGGCACTAGGGTTTGCTCCCCTCAGTAACAGATGGGTTGAATTTTTTTAACCCCGACCTTTTCCAAATTCGGGAGACGGCATAAACAAAACCCAGAGAAAATCTAAATGTAGAGTTGCTAAATTATTCACGCGCTCAAAAAGGCCGAGTGGCTTCATGTAACAACAATGCCTTTCATGTGCGGTGGCACACTCCTGTATTTAGCTAACACCAGGTAGTAGCTATTCTGAAGTGTGAAAGCTGCACCATTCCAAAACATTTCTGCTGCATTTGGAATAAGATAGCTGCCTTCCCGTACGTGGGTTTCTGTTATTATGACCATTCTTCTATAATCTTAAGACCGGGGACTACAGTCCTGGTCCTGGAGAGCCTTAGTTCAACAGGTTACATAGGTAGTCTTTAAATCATCAATTCCTAGAGGCCTGAAGCAATTTAACTGTGATCAATTAAACATGTGGTGTGTTCAATTAAGCAATTAAGAGATCATTTGGAATAAAAAAATCAAAATATCCTTCAACCATCCAGGACCAGTTTTCCTTTCACGGAAACATTACTTGCTTAATTGATCAATTCCTACGCTTTAAATAACAGGTGATTTAGGATGATCTATAAGAATAACTGGAGTGGGACTCTCCAGGTCCATAGCTGGAGACCCTTGAGGCTTAATTCTTACACAGCACCTATTACATTTATTTGAAAATAGAATAGACCAATGAAAAAAAAGACATGTCATCATTATTTTTATAATATATTTGCATATTAAATGCATGGATTCATGCTATGTTGAATCATGGACCTTATCTTTTTTTGTAATCAAGTCCCTGACAATACTGTGGCTTGTGGACAAAAAAAATGTTTGTCTGTAACTGTCACAGGCACACTTTCCTAAAATATTCCCTAATGACCAACTTACCTACAGCAGTGTTTTTATTTTCCTTACAATTAAAATTATGTTGAGAGAAGACATTCCTGTGGCAGTTATAGTGTTGCGACTGAAAATGTAACATTGTGTACGAGATAACATTCACTGCACAATATTGCAAACAGGTCAATCACTTCCAAATTCAACTTACACCTGCCATTTCACTTTAGAGCAGTCCTCTGGGGAAATGGGAGGGACACATGAATGTTTTTGTTTCTATTATTTCAGTAATTTGTCTGTCAGTTTCAGTGGCTGTTCATGCTGTTCAGTTGGCCAGAGGAGCAATGCTCTTCGAACTGGCTTTGTGTGTGTCAGGTGGGGTTGGACAGGGTGAAAGCTCACTGAAATCTGAACTGCCCTCCCTGTCTTTCATCTCTGTACCTTTAAAGTGAGGCCGGCCGGAGAGTGTGCAGATCTCGGAGGTGTTAGGGTCCTAAGGCCTGTCAATGTGGCATGGCCTGTCAGCTCGGCTTTTCAGTTACAGACACGGCCGTGAAAGTCGAACCCCAGATCTCAAGAGGTGAGAGCCAGAGGACTCTGTACAACACCTGCATCCCTCTGGGCTGGCCATGAGTCCTCTCTTTAAAGTACTGACTGAGAGACATTCTCCAAATGGCTGTAATAACCTGCTCATCACATAGGCACTGAGTGTTTGCTTTGATTTCATCTATAATGTCCGCTCCACTACAGACTGAAGCAGGTAACCTTGTATTTTGTGCAGATATACAGTGGAAATAAAGTAAAGCATCAAACAGTGGGGGGATCCCTAGTGGCTAAATCACTAAGGGAACTTGCTCAGAGCACAGGGCTCTTTGACCTAAATGCTGTGAGTTTGATCCTGGGTCATTTCACCAGCTGGCTGTGACTGGTACTCCCCCAAGCAGGGGCGCCCCGCTGGGACAGAGCTGTTCGGGTTTTTGGCCAGGGCTCTCTTGGCTCCCAGTGCACAATGACCTCTGTACCTCCCCAGGCACCCGCAGACCCGCAGTGACTTCAGGGAGGGATGCACCTCTCTTCCAATCATCAAGTCATTGCAGAGTCACTGCAGAGACGTGGCACAGCAGGACTGATGGGCAGGAAGGGTTTTTTAGCCTGTATTTCCGCATTTCCCTAATGCAGACATAGAGGTCATTGCTGAGCCGAGATACCAGACGATTCCGAATGGGGCTGCTATAAAAGGTTTTACACATCATTTTAAAAATAGCAAATAAAAAAACAAACAAACAACAATTCCGCCTTTTCAGAAATGGCATGTTGGTTCAGCGATGTCTTCACTTTGTTTCAATAAAGAGAAGCAGTCGTGTCGTTATTCATATAATACTTGTTAATCAGTAATGAAGGTGATAAATGATAGCTTTGATGTAAAATATCAGCTAGATAAAATAAAACCTATAATCACCAATAGTGAATTTAAAAAGCTTTTAAGATGTGAACAGATGTTAAATGAGATTAAAATTAAGACAAAATTTGAGAACTTAATAGCTGTGCTTTCACATTTTTTCTATTTATGCACAGTCATTATTTATAATTAGGCCAGTACAGCATGTAGCTACTAATTAACTTAAAAGCACACTTAATGCCAATTTACATACTGACAAAGAAAAATGCCAAAGAGGGATTTAATATGATAGGTATCTTAATGAACCCAAAACAATGTATTTGGTTACACTAGCATCTTGGTGGGTAAATTTATGAAAAACTGACAAGTTCTATCTCCCTAACAGTAAACTATATTAATAAACATAGTGAACATAGTGAACACGAAAGACTGCAAGCTACAAATAGGGTCATTCTAAATATTTACCTACAAAGGAAATAAAATAACTTTATAGCATTTAAAGGTTGGAGATACATTACTCTTTGCTAGATCTAGCTTAAATTTTCTCCATCCTTTTATTACGTTAGAGGTTTTAGACATAAGAGCACCTCTCTAATTAATGTGAAATCAAGGGTTAGACTTTTCTAAACTGAAATGGTATGCCATAGTACAATAAATGAATAAAGGTGCAGGAACACTGAGGTATAGTAATGTGTAACTTGCATGTAAATTGTAAAATGACCCGGGAGATAAAAGCTACTTTGTTAGATTGCAAGACTGTAACTCTCCCAAGAGTGTCCAGGCTAATGAAGTTAAAAGCAGCCCTCACTCCACCTCTCACTGCTCTCTCAAGAGCACCGATTCACAGGCATACCAATAACTGACACCCGCCTCTCAGACCAACGCCTCAAGCCCTTTCACATTTTAATGAATTCAGCATCACTAAACCTCGCCACCGTACCACCGTGGAGAGCAGTCTTTTTAAGAAAGAAGGAATGCAAGCTCATAAACACTTATTTCATTTAAAGAAGCCATTGAGAACAGTTCCAGATTGCAACCCTAGTGAATCATGTGTCCGTGCTGCTGCTCAAGTAGCTGTTTTTGTTTCCACATTCCCGGACTAATGCCTAACTCTCCTTTTTTTCCCAGGGTGGAAAAAAAAAAAGAAAAATCAAAATCAAACCACTTCAAAAATAACTCTAATTCCAACTTCGGCTAATGTGCTCTGCTTACTGTATAAGCCATTGTAAATGGAAACCGTGAAAAGAGAAAGTATTCTTGCTCAAAAAGAAGACATTCACAAAACTGAATTCCTTCCTTCTCAGTAGATAACAATGTATCACAGCTAAGACGAAAGCAGAAATTCATTTAGAAACACAGCAGAACCGTTCTGGAAAACTGTTTTTGATAGGTAGTCTATAGTTTTGGCACTTTAGAAGGCACAAAGCTTTAGACTGCTATTTCATGCTAGATGCTTTGCATTTCAAGAGCGTACGCTGTGCTTTCAAAATTGTAGGAGATATTGAAACACTTGCTTCACATTGATCAAATAAAAATAAAATAAAATAAAATAAAACTGCATCTAAGCCATGGCTGAAGAAAGTGGTTAAGAGGCATCAAACAATGGGATCTTTTATAAAACTGTCCTATAGAAAATACTAGCTGGTGTCTGAAAATTAGTGCTACTGTTCATTTATGTATCATGTAATTAATGGTTCTAGGATGGGCATCACACTGGTGCAGTAGTCAGCATTGCTGCCTTGCAGCTCTGGGGCCCTAGGTTCAATTCTTGGGGTGCTGTCTGCATGGTGTCTGTATGTTCTCCCCGAGTTTCTGCCAGGTGCTCCAGTTTCCACTCACAGTCCATAGACATACTGCCAGGATAACTGGCTTCTGGGAAAACTGGCCCTGGTGTGAGGTTTTTTCCAGAATTTGCTGCCCTTCTTCAAACTCCTTTTGGGACTAGATTATTGATGTATATGCTGGAATACACTGATGTGAAAAAGCCCACATTTGATTCATTCAGATCTAGCTCAGGGGGTAGCTCTGCCATGTTTTCCACAAAGTCATATCCAGGCAATCAAATATAATTGCTGCTTTTTAACTACTAACATCAGCAAAATGCTCCCAAAAAGGTTACATCGGCACTGCTGTATTCTCCATTGTCTTCGGCCTGGCAGAGTCCAAGGATACGTGATGCCCCAGGTAAAGTGAAAATATGGAAATTATCAAGGACATAATTAGAAAGCTTCCAAGTGGAACACACACCACAATCCCCCCAGGAAACATCCAGCTTTTAACAAACTCTCAAGGAGTTAAACTCTGTCTATTTGCTTCCCTGAATGCCCCCCCCCACCCCTCTTTGCTTTTCAAATTAGGAATAACACATAACCCAAATTAAATACGATTACAAGACAATTTTAGTCTATCTATCTCAGTGATTAAACCAATTCAAAAAGACATCATAGAACCTTGACACTCATTTTATACTCTTCTGGATCATTCTATATAACTGGATAATTTTTTTAAAATGCCAAAATTATTATTTTTTAATTATACTGCATGAGTATTCAAGCTGTGGCTATTTTTTATTGTCTTATAAATGAAGAAAGTGATCAGTTTTATTTATCTAATGAGTAAATGAAAGGATTATCTAAAGGCTTTTCTTAAAGTTAAGCCATTTTAGATTTTTAGATCCTTCTGTAAATCGTGAAAAAGTTGCTTAGATCCTCTGCTGTACAAGTGTGAAACTCTTTTCCCTTCTGCTGTTATATCTGGGTATAAGTTTAAGATGGGTAATTTTAACTTTCATCTGGGAATTATATGTAAGCTGGTGTTCAAATCTCAGCAGTATCTCTTTACCAGGCCACCCCAGCAGTGGGTCTGCAATCCACTTAATTCTGGGGAAGGAAGCAGTCGGCACAAGGGCTACGGCCCGAGGCCCAGTCTGCTACAGGATACCCACTCACCCAGCAGTGCCAACTATTCAAAATGACTGGGAGTGCTTGCTTCAAAACTTTCATACTAACAAAATATTTCTCTGTTCCCCAATTTCCAGTGCAATACAATCACCATGAATATGGATAACCAGAACATATATTGTTTAGGCTTTCTAAACAGAAATATACAATGGAAAATATACAGATCAAACATCAGTTATTTATGATTCAAAGATAAGTGACTATAAGTTGGAATATGGAGTCCAGAACAATACATAAAAGATATTTAGCATAGTGTAAGCACAATCGCACGGTAATCTCCCACACACGTACAAAATTAAAAAAAGGATAAAACTTGGCAAAGGTTATGTTAGTTAGAGTCATTTATATTACTTCTCTAACCTGCATTGTCATTTGCATCCTATTTTCTCTCCATAATTGCCCTGGGAATACCAATGAAAATTAGCAATCAAGAAAACCAGAGTACTGTGCACCTAAATTACATATCATAAATCTCAAAAATTGAATGCTGTCATATAAGTAATAATTAATTTGCACATCACAGTGAAATCAGCCTCACCTTTTCCAGAACTATTTATAGGGTTTTTATGGAAGATGCCTTAGGATACAAATAAAAAATGGTTAAATGGCCCAGTATGTGTAGGAAATGTAGTGTTGCACAGCACAATGCTTTTTAGAGCTACATTTTAGCCCTAGGCAGGGAATTGGCTTACAGTGCAAGTATATTTTCTTTTCAAAATCAGTTAATTAATCTGCATTCTTGCCTACTAACTGCTTAGTAAGAATGTGCTAAGATTTGAAATTATATTAATAAAAACTTAATATGTATAGCGCAATTAACAATATTTACCAAATGACAAATTAGTAAACAACTGTTTCAGATTTAACGTGAAAATAAATTTGCCAAAATAATGTTTGATCAAAACAATGATAAAGCAAAGGTTCATGCCTAAAAGAGGCCTATTTAGGGTAAAACTATTTTAAAGAGCTGTCTCCTGTAATTACTGCTGCTTCGCACATGTTGAGACATAAACACGGCACCACTGTAGACCAGTTTGGCATTTCTGAGGTTAAACAGCATTTCAATCTAAATTATTTTTACAAAGCAGCCAAATCAACCAGAAGCTAATTTTAAGTCCTCCTGAAAAGAACTACTTCATGTGCAATGTTTTACAGAAAGGCTCATTTCAAAAGAGTGCTTTACTTGACAGCGTTCTTACCCAGTCCAGTGGATATTGATTCTGCATCAATTTCATTAGCCTTTTTCTTCGAGACTTCAGCCAGCACCAGTTCCCCCTTATCTAGCGCTAAGTAATGGATGTCCTTTGAAAGTAAAGCAAAATAAGAGATTAATCTAAAATGAATCTGGGTCCAGTAACAATGGTTCGTTTTTGTTAAAAAGATAAAATAATCTGCTTGAAGTTCACATCAGACAGCCCAGATGAAAATGCTTAAAACTTTAATTTAGTCACATTCCCTTTGCGATTTTATCTCAAAATTAAAAAATCGAGGAAGGACAGCAGCACTAAATCTAAGAGCTTTCTACAACAGTTCTTTACACAGCTCTCTTCACCACTACCTGCCAGGGTTCTGTTACAGTAAGGGGGTCACAGTGTAATGAAAATTCTGTACCAACCTTTATTTTATTGAAGTAAGTTTAAATACATGATATAACTTGATTTTTTAAAATCAAATATTTAATATGTGTAACTTATTAGACACATAAGAGCGTCTTCATGCTTTTAAAGGTTCAAAATACTAAAACTAAAACTATTAATTCTTTAAAGTCATGTTCTATAAACCGTAAGTCACAGCCAATAAATCATTATAGCAAAATTAAAAAAAAAATGTATTTATAAATTGAGTTATTACCATTAACTACAGACAATGTATCCTCATAAATGTGCAATGCAACTCTACTGCAATTCGTTACCACTCACTGGAAAGAAAACAGTTCTGCCAATATAACTATGAACAAAATCTGACACTGCACTCCAGACACTCACTGGTTCAGCTATCGGTGAGGGCTACCTATAGCAGCAGATCTAGTTGTGACAATTTGAGCAGCCACTGTTAGGTCATGAAATCATATAAAGTACAAATGTAAATCTACACAGATCTTCTGTTCCTTCATAGTGAACATAATGCTGAAGCAGTTCTTTGTCTATTCACAAGCTATTGCATCTCAGTAGAATCAGAGCTGTTTTTGGAGAGTAGATGTGAGCATGAGAGACCAGCGCCAACCAGTACTAAGCACTGCCTAATCTGGTATCACCTGTCAGACTGCTGTCCATAGTGCCGTAATAAGAGAATAAGCATCATAATAGTGGCAGAATAAAAGTATCAGGGCTGTGTTTTTCTTTTATTAATGTTTCAATTTGTTGGTCTACATGATGTGAGGATCTGCATGATGGCTACACAGGATCAGCAAACTGGCAGATGTGTGCTCCCCCCCCACCCCCACCCCTTCCGCTCAGCTCCCCTTGAATAGGAAGGTCGTTAAGCCTTGAAATCCAGCTGTGCCTGCCTGGGTTTTGATGGGGTTAACTGCATTGTCACCCCTTTTGTGAGCGGAGGAGAAAGGGAATGATCACAGCCACTGCTCCTGCCAGCCTCTTGTGATTAAGAGGACAGGGCTGGTGTGTTAGTGGGCACAGTGGCCGGAGGGGACCCTGGCTGGTCACAGCGTTTCAGCTGCTCTCTGTGGAAGCAGAGTGATGAGTGGTCAGGAGTTCGAAAGGGAATAGAGGGGGCTTAAGGGGGATGAACAAACAATCACAACTTCCACCCTTTATTTATGGGCACACAGATATGATACAGGACACAGTTATTTTACATAAGAGCTTTAAAGCAAAGAGAAATGGAGTTAATATCTGCCATTAGTCTGTTTTTCTTTTTCACAGGCCAATAATGCTAAACTCCTAGCTGTAAAAAAAAAAAAACACAAGCAGAATGAATTAGAACCCTTCACATGAACATATGTTATAACTCATCCACAAAGCCACAAGAACATAAAGTCATTACTGTAATCTGTGCAGGATTTTATAACACATTTATCAGATATATGGCCGGGACTTAACCTTTTAATAGCATTAATTGTTCATCTCAATATAACAACTAATAAATCTGATTTATTGAAGTACAGTACAGCTTGTACTGTGATGAATATTAATAGCAGTGTCTAATCTGAGATGTCGAGGCAGTTCTTTAACATTTTTTTCCCTTTTTTTTAATGCAACCAAATCAAAAAACAAGGCCCATTAGGAACAAAGCGTAGATCTAATTCTGTAATCAGAATTCTTAATTAGTTATACATCACACAACTGGAGTGCTCACAAATGATCTAATTGGATAAATTATCTGGCACTATCAAAGTGTAATTAGAGCTATAGAATGTCATCATTATGCAAAACACCCCAGCAAACGAGTCCCCGACCAAAGTATTTCCTTAACAAAGGCTTTCCCCCTATTGTTTCTTTGAAAACAATTGAATCAGCTGTGGAGAAGTGGCATGCTGGGAGACTTATATGGAGTTCTATTGGTTTTGTCCACCCGACCTCATGCGACATTGTGGGGCAAGATCTTACAAAACAAGGGCCACATGCAGGGCCTTTACAGAGCCCTTTTAAAGGCAGGTTAATTTTACTTCTGTAGCTAATTAAATGGGAGGGCATAATGTGAGGTGAAACGTCAATGCCTTTAGGTCCTCACTGCTGCTTTGTTGTTTTAAAAGTAGCTGTGGGAGCGTTCATAATTTGTCACTTTCTCATGTGTCTAAGTGACACACTGAGTCTTTTCAAGGTCCAGAGAACAGGCACCACCTTTCAATTCTAGTCTCAGCAGCTGTACTTAGTGGGGAATGGATTGGAACGTTCCTATCTATTTAAGTGAAAAGTGTCTGCAGTACTCAGGGCAGGGGAGGGAAAAAAGAGGTTCAAAGATACAGCACTATTGCTTCAGAAATAAAGAGGGGAAGAAAAGAAGAGTATTGAGACCACATGAGTCATAAAAGACAAACCCTCCAGTCATTGCTCGTTTTCACCGGGGTGATTCCTGCTAATGTTTTTAGAGAGGTGGAAGACTACACATCCGTGGGTATATCTTATTTTTGTTCTGCCAGTGGAAAGTGTAGGAAAAAAAAACAGATTTTTTCTTATGGGACCATTTCACACAAGTTAAAAGCGGTGGTTATTGTTATTAAATGGACTCCCATCTGGGAATCTCAGCTGTTAATTGAAGCATTCGTTTTAGAAAAAAGCTAAGGTGTTTTCAATTTCACTTCCATATGTTGGTGCTAAAATACCATAGAGATTTGTCATTGCCACTTTTTTCTAAAACATTTCTAAAAAGTGTAAACAAAGCATATGATTATTACAGGTTTCAGCACTCTATATTAATCAATAAAGGAAGTTTAGATGCAAACTGAAGATTTTTACATCTCAGATTAATCTTTTTCTCTGTTACAACGTCCTGTATAAACATGATATAATCTGAAATAGTGTCTTTCAAATGGACTCTTAAAAGAAGCCAAATCCCTTATTTTCCTTAAGTTGACCCTCTTTTGTTTTACAAACAGCAGAAAATACATATATTCCTTCTAACAAAAAGGTACATACCATAAACAGGTCACGAGCTCCAATGTCCAATGCAAGCAGAAATGCTTTTTCAAATCGCTGGTACCTTTAAAAAAGAAGGAAATGGGAGTTGTGTTTGGACAAAGTCGTTCTTAAGCATCCTTTAGTTATTCCATTACACTATACACACACCTACAAAGAAATGAGATCTCAGTTGTTGTGCACTGTCAGACAAGTGTCTAATTTTAATGTTTACATCTTAAAGGGTCAATAAGCTATTTTCAGTTTTGGATTCATGCACCAGTTTATTTAACTGAACAGACAAAACAAAAGCATCAATTATTATTATAATGTGATTACAGAATTTGTCTGCTGCAAGAACACATATCACTCAGATAGCCATTATCTGCATACAGTATGTACAGAGAGCCATGGACAAACATTCACACAAGTGTGTATTTTTCAAAATGGTTACAGTAATAATGTGCCTTGAGCAGGTTTAATACTGATATCAATATATGTTCATCATCAATTGGTATAATTTGAAGAGTAACTAAGTTTGCTGCAATTCTCACATTTTGTAAAAAGCGTGTGAAAATATGTCCCTCAGCCTATAAATCAAAAACAACCAGAAAGGAACCGGACAGTTGCTCAGCAAATATTTCAGTCGCCTTCTCTCCACACCAGTTTATTTTATACCATTAAGATAACAGCACCTGTCACTATTTGACAAACTGGTTTCTCTCAGCTCCTCCCAACATGAAGAGAAGATCAATAAGACTTTGGTTTTTAAAAAGCATCTGAAGTCAGAGGGGACAGAAGTGCCAAACAAACAAGGTGTAAACAGACAAACCTGCATACTGTACATGACAAAGAGCAAAACCCTTCCATAGCTGACAGCAGGCTGGCACAGCCCATGACACAGATTAGCACAGAGAAACTGAATATCGCTTGAAAACGAACCTTAAAACTTCCATGCTTGAAAAGTGACATGAAACAAAAAACAAGCCTATTTAATGTTCTGGGGCTGTGAGGAACGGAGGTCTATGATAAGGAAATTCAGAGGCCTTTCATTTTGTCACTCGCAGAAGAGAACAAGGCAAAGAGCCAAATTTTAGCAAATAAAATGTTGACTTCTCATTAAACGAGAAAAAAAACGCTAAATCACATTTAATAAAAGAATTAACGCTTTGTCTTTACAGCTATCAATCTAGAACTGTACTGCTTATTTGTATATTTCAGAGCAAAACCTCAAAACAGAAACATGTCTTGAAGACTTGCATATTGGGGTAAATGTTAGGTCAGCAAGCAATTAGTGTTTAAATACTGCATTTGTATTATAGAAGGATTAAAAGTGCTGACCCCTTTGACCTTATTAACAATGAAAGATTAAGATTTGTTTTTCAACAAAATAAATCAGTTTTATAAGCTTTTTTTGTAGCAGTTGTTTTTCACTGTAGGCAACCTTGGCAAACCCTGCTGTAACAATGCTGATGATTTGAATAAACAGCGATTAACTAACATATCATTATATCTTAACTGGCCAGATACCATACATGAACTGCCATAGCTTCTACAACTACAGACTTGCAGCATATGCAGATAAGAGGAAACACAGACTTTTTTTAATGCAGAAAACAATAAATCCTGATGACTGTGGTTTACTGTCCAGTTCTGAGACTGATACAATGTAAATGGTTTTCAATATACCATGAGAACACATCAGTCTTTTCGAAATCTCTCTTATGCAGTATTTAAAATATCAGCACACACATTTTTATTTTTCTAATTCATTAAGCCTATCATACAGTATATTCAAAACCAGATAAAAATGAATTAAATCTAAATTCATTCATTACCAGTCACATATTCATGGCACATATGAACAATAAACTTTGTCGTTTAAAAATTGTTTCTGATCTAAAACATTGAACAGCCACATATCCCCAGCACACACATTTAATTTCTTATTAGGTTTTGTCCCAGCTGTTTGTGAGAAAGGTGGCCAAGGAAGGATTAATAATGAGATTGTGGTTTAAATGGAGCTACAGTAACTAGCATTCTTTTTGTTTTTAATCTTCAGATGTTGCCCGCTCTCTCAAATGCCTCTGGAGTCTCGGTTTTGAAAAGGAAATGTGCTACAGGTACTCTCATCCGTTTATATCAAAGAATGGTCCCCAAGCACTATGACAGCTGAAGTCAATTTGAAAGGAAACAGAGACTAGCGGCACTCACCTGAGCAGGTGATGAAAGAAGCGGCGAGCGTATTTGCTGATAGGGTCGCGGTATTCTAGCACTGCCGTTTCTGACAGGGGTCTGGAAGGAACATAGAACGTTCCAAGGGCTGCTTCCAGCTGAGCTGAAGACGGAACAGAGTATCAGATAACAAGCCAGACCCAAAAATGTCATAACTCAAAATATTTTTTTATTGAAAACAAGATTACTCAATCCTTTTGTCAGCTATGACTTTAACCAAATCTTCACCCTGTACTAACGGAATAACTTTTAGCACCCTAACAATAGACCAATCAATAATCAGATGGATTGATTTTTTAAGACATTTAGCCACAGATAAGGCGTATTCTATAAGATAAAGACAGAGAAGCATATTAAACAGGACAATAATCCACTGTCAATTATTAATCAACAGTACTTTTAAAAGAGTGGAAGAAATTAATTAGTATGTCAGTCAGAAAATCCCTTTAATTCATTTTCAGCAGTTATAATTATAAAAGTATTTCTAAAGCAGGGTAAGGGACACTATAACCTCTCATTTTCTTGATTAATTTATTTTTTAGGTGGAAAACTAATCGTTAAAACTATAGTAAACCTGCAGGAAGAACAGTTTCATCTTCAACGGAATAAGCCCCCAAACCAGACACCACTCTTTGTGAGAAATACAAACAGCAATTCCTATAATAAACACATGCCAAGCTCAAACTGTTGCACATGAAAGTGAAAAACAGACATAAAACAACCTAAATGACACGGGCATCATTAACAAGCCGCTCAGTAAAAGTCTGCCTATTTATGCAGTTCAGGAATAAAGCAGCTATTTAGTATAACACTTGCTGTTTCCCTCAGGGCTAATGCTCGGGAGTTTGTCTGGTATAATGCAATGATTCAGAGGTACATGTACTTAATTAGTTGCAAGATCCTATTGGACCCTTCTAAGTATTTAGAGCACTCAAGAAGATAATTTGCAGTGAGTAGAACACTACAAAATTGAAGCATTGATCCTTTGTAGAGAGACAAAAAATGGCAGACACCTGACCAGAACTGAAAGCATCAATGAGGCAACAGCCAGCAGAGTGAATAATCACAAGAGTTCAGATTCCCTGAGTATAAAAGCACATAGAATAGAACTCAAAACCCATTTAAGACTTGGGGGGGGGGGTAATTCTTTTTTTCCACCTGTTCATTCTTACCAGTCCAGACTTGCCAATTATAAGGTGATGGATATTTGCTGTTGAAACACAATTCGTTAAAAACAAAAGTGTGCACTTTAACCAAGTAACAATGCTCGCTTTTAAATGTACACTGTATGTGGTTTGTTTCTGACCGCAACCTTTACATCATTTCCTAATATGCAGAATTTTTTTAAAGCACTGTTTGGAAACTAAAATGATTAGACAAATCAACTGTCTAGAAAAATGAAAATAACCAAAACAATTCCCAGCATTGCTCCAAGAAGAGAAGTTCTCAAAGCAAAGAAAGAGGCACAACAGAAAATGAAACAAGGATTGCTAAAAAAAAAACCAAGTTAGGCAAACCTTCTCGCTCTGCTGTTAACTTCTGCCTGAGAAGATGATCCACAATGGCACTTAGACACCTGTAGCAGTCTGGTCCCATTGTGTTCCAGTTGATGCCACTCAAGATGTTAATAGCCTCTTCGATCTGCTGACAGCGGATACACTGAAGGGTCATGTCGACTGGCCCCAGCTGCCCCAGATTCAGGACTCCTGCCACAGAAACATTTGCAGGATTAATTCAGTTCAAGCGCATCTCATGTCCAGCCAGCTAGTCCAAGCCTTAGCCTTAACGCATCACTCACAAGACTACCTACACTTATTATACACCTGACTGGAAGGAAAGCTGTCACTGTGGTTCTTTATGTTCTTATTTCTGGCAGCACTGGTTGAGTACCATGGTGAGGTCCTCTCAAATCACTTGTCTAAATTGGAGAGAGAGGCTCCCAGAACTCCACATGAAATACATGCAGTACAAAGAAATCCAAATTATATGGGAAAGTCTTTTCCCAGGACATTTTCTAAGCATGCTTAAACTTTAAAGAAACTAATAATACTAAGGCATACTGTAAGGCAATGTACTGAAAAGAACCAACTAAGACATTTTTATAATAATTTCATTACTGCTCTGCCAAGGACATTCCTGTCATGTTACTTCTTTGCCGCTTAGTCAATGTTTGGGTTTTGCACTTTTTAATGAGTGCCAAGACACTCTTGGTTCAAACTAAATTAAATCTATAATACTGCTGAGTTATTTCCAATGGACTTCCAGTTTATACTGTACACAGACTGGCATATCTAGACCCAGTGGAATGACAGTTAAATGTAGGGATGGTGAACATGAGCTGGAGAAGAGACTATAGACTGGGCCCTTATCCTGCAAGCAATAGGCTATCAGGCCCAGGAATTTAAGCCACGTCTGCCCTTGTAGCCCAGCCATGTGACTTGGCAACTCATATTAGCACATGTTTTAACAATGAAGATTAAATAATGCCCAAACAACAAAATCCATCAAGAGCAAAAACGAAACAACATCTTAACCTAATCTTACATACCGTAATCTCGCAGTGGGTTTTTAGCGAGGCCCGTAATGATGCAGGTCATTCGGGGCTGTGTTCTTTTGTCTTAGTGTTGCAATGCTAGTTGCGGTTTGGAGGGGAAAGCTCACCTTGTCGACATATAGGACATTCTTGGGTCACTTATTGTGACATAAGGAATGCAAAAAATCTAAGGAGGGTGAGAAGGGTCTAGCCTAGACCGAACAGAGCTGCTGTTTCTAAGCTGTGAATCATTGGAGCTATTTTCCAGTGCGCCTTTGTGACCACCTGCTCTGCTTCCGAATGCAGTGTTAGTAAATGTTATATTAGTAGCAGTACTAACAGTAATTGTAATAAGGTAGGTAGTGTAATTTATTATTCATAATGACATTCTGATGCTCATTCTCAGTGCTCGACTGGAAATGCTGATAACTACAGCTCACTGTTTTATATCAACAGAAAGAGAACATGTAAAATGAGAGAGGAGTACAGACCATGAATTTTACATCTTCAAATACATGGTGGCTTTTTGAGACACTCTGTTGAGGCACCAAAAGCTGTGTTCCTACTTGTGTTTTCACAGACTTAGCAGTATTTAAAGAACTAAATCAGGAAATCTCAGAGACGTGTCATTTAACATTCTAATTTTTCTTTTAAATCTGCCTAGAAATAAAACTCGTGCAACAAAGAGCAGTATTTACAATGCATATCCATAAATGAAGCTCCACCATATAAACAGTTGGTTTCGCAGCTCATAATAACTCAGATTATTTTTTGCAAACTAAGGAGGGAGTCAGTTCAGCAGCTCAATGTTACCATGACATTTACAGACAAAAACAGAAATTGTGCACGTTGTTCAAAGACTTAATCAGCAAGGGGCTAATCAACTTCTCCCTCAATCACCTGAGACTGGCTAACACCTACATTAGCTGTAAAAAAGGGGGAAAAAAGTTAATTATTCAGCAGCTGACTAATCCCAAGTATCGAATCACTCTGAGTAATAAGAAATAATCAATAATACGCTCAGCCTGGTTTCTCAGGAACACAAGACACTAAAATTGAGAGCTAGATGAAGACCCAACTGTATGACCCACACATGGTCCATGTTCAGACACTGAAGTCTGACACTGAGCTGATTCTCTTTTTCCATGGTTATAGAAATACAAGCCTCAAACACTCATAGCCAGGTTTTGTAGAAGCAAGGGCTGTTAATTGTAAACCTTAATAGATCTCCATCTGGACAACTGACCTCTTGTGGGTGGTAAAGCTCTCCAAATGGCCTGCTTTGGAGAATAAGGTGACGGCCAACTTATTGCCTAATTGATTTAAGAAAGAAGGAGGCCGTCCAATTAAAATTACAAGCTGGCAATTAGCAGCTAGGCCCCTAAATCCCCAAAGAGCTTGCTAATGTCAGTAATAAGTGAACCGAGCTGCAAGGGAAAAAAGCTGGGTCTCTCATCAGCGCCTGTTCTGAGCTCAATCCCCTGGGAGGGGAAAAAAGAAACAAACACATTCACATATACAGGCACACGATGATCAACATGCACCCAAACAAACATGGAGACGCCGGGACACATTTAGTCACACACACAAGAGATACTCCTCTCCAACTACAAACATCTACAGTACATTCCAATCACACGCTGACGTGTCTTCACTCACAATACATGCCTGTCCACAGTCAGGGACCAGAATTCAGCACAAGGCTGGATTTGTGTACTTAATATCAATGCATTAGAAAGAGCAATGATGTGTTAAAACAATTTGTTCAGGTGTTCACTTCAAGTACTTTATCAGAAATCATCACCAACATCACTAACCATCATCACCTCATCACTTCAAGTTTTCTTCAGCATAAAGACCCAGTATTTGGTATTGTATGAGTCAGGTTATTAGATTGTTGATAACTTGAAGCATTTTTTTAATGATGAAGAAATGTTGAACAAGTGGCACCTGGAGAGGACACTCATCAGGGTAGCTGGGGGCAGGCTCTGTAGTCCCATTAAGCGTCATTAGTTTTTAACTCAGAAAATACTGTAGATCAAACATTTCTCCTATACTGTGGTGTCGCGAGAGAAGTTTTCTATAGAATGGACACCCTATATTGACTTCATGCCATGAGCTACCTGAATGTGATATACAGTACCTCTTAATCTTCTAAACTGAGCAACAGAACACAACGAAACAGACTGCAGAGAATCAGGATACCAATAAGGAAATGTCATGGTCAGTGTTAATATTTAAAGATTTATGACATAGTGCTCGTTAGCCTTTCAACTTGTGTTTTATCTCCTCTCTGCTTGCACAGGGGTTGCAGTGACAAGGAGAGGTGGGTAAGTACAGTAACGCGAGTTTGGTACAAAAAAACAAAAACAGGTTAATGAAATAGAAAAAAACAACAAGCCAAAACAGCATAAATAAAACATACTGCTTGCTCAGATCACCCATGAAAAAAAAAAAAACACTGAGAGAATTAAATGGAAAAGCAGTTGCCTTTTCTCTGCAGGCATATTAGTCTTTCATTCAGATATAAAGACTGTGCAGCACGCTGTTTTGTTTCTGTTTCCACACCAGCAATGAGAAGAACGTGCGGCAGTCTAGCAATTATTACAGCCCACAATTCTGTTAGGCTAATGAGACTCACGATTCTAAATCCACCCGAAAAAAACAGCATTTCAGGGCCTGTCACATGCGTGCCCAGATGAGATAACCGCATGTGGCAGAAACCTTACTCAAAATGGAGGCTTGCCAATCCCTTCTTCCATACCGGTTCAAATTGCTCTGTCGTCTATAATTTAAAAATAAATAAACAAATAAACAAACCATATGTGTCTATATAATTATTAACAGAAAACACCAATTCTTTGTTTCTGTGTTTCAAAACCGTGGCAAAAGATCATGGGGAAAAAAGGCAAATATTTTACCCCACCCCCCCACCCGACTCCTTCGACTTTGATTGTGGCTCTGTTTCAAATCTTCCTCAAGTCACAATTAAAGTGAGATGCTTTGACGAGTTTGATTGGCAAGCTTTATCTTAGTGCCAGAGGACATACTGCACTGTAAACAAGTCGTCACAAAAAAAAAGCCCACAACAGTGGACCAGGGCTGAGCGCCTGGGGTTTAACGCAGTCAGGCCTGAGGAGCTCTGC
The DNA here is from genome assembly GCF_059453375.1 of Lepisosteus platostomus. Taxonomy (NCBI): domain Eukaryota; kingdom Metazoa; phylum Chordata; class Actinopteri; order Semionotiformes; family Lepisosteidae; genus Lepisosteus; species Lepisosteus platostomus. Next base: position 13,672,055 of record NC_142627.1, on the reverse strand, counting down.
CGAGTGCACCACATCTCAGCACGACTTGAAAGGTCACATCAACTTTTACACAGCTGCAGATGCAAGGTGTTTCAAATATAACATTACTTTGTTATAGGTCGAGTGTCTTCAGTTTCTTAAAGTGTCGGATTCTATTGTGCAAGAAATGTTTTTTTCTTTGACACCAGCTATACTACAAATCTGATGACATGTATAATATTTAAGGCTTCTGGGTTTGACGATCCCCCTGTCCCCTTTTAATAACTGTAAGTGCATTTTTATAAATATTTATCAGCGATGTTCCTGGGCAACAGGGCTGTGGAGAGGCAGCGAGTATGATAAAGCTCCCATCAGTATTCCATTCTGACAGGGACAGATTTTATCAGAATGAGTGTTACTGTGGTTTGGTTTGGAATAACATCGGTTTCAAGCCAGGAAGAAGGTTTCTCTGGTTCAACATAACAAATTCATTCGCTAATATCCACCTTCCAGCAAGCCCAGATTAAAATAACTCGTACCTGGTTTGAAGTGCAGGGCTCCCAGTGGTCCCCCATCAAAGCAGACAAACAGCAGGTTGTGAACCTCCAGGCTGTCTGTGCTCTGAGGGGGAGAGAGGGCCGCTGCCCACTGCAGGTGGCTCAGGCTGCCTGGCGTTTCCAGGTGCTGGCTGAACTGGAAAGTGGTGGCGGGCTTCAGGTCCTCTGCCAGGAGCTGTGTCTTGAGGGGTGAGAGGGCTGCGTCGAAACACTGCAGCTCTCCCTGGCTGCTGCCCGCCACGAGCAACCCCCCCCCGGGGTGCCAGGCCAAGAGGGAGGGCAGCACGGCTGCCTGGGCCAGCAGCGTGACCCCGCGGTGCGCGTCGTACAGCACCAGGGAGGAGTCCAGGCAGCCCAGGAGCAGCTTGTCCTCCGTGGGGTCCCGGCTACAGGAGATGGCCTTGGAGCCCAGGGGGATGCCGGTCACGGCCACACGCTGGACACGGCTCCTCGCGCACTCGTACACGCAGCTATCCGCCATCTCCTCCTGCTCGGGGCCCAGCGAGCGCTCCACGGTCAGGAGGTGGTAGGGCTGGTTGCTGCTGAAGCCGCAGTCCAGAGGGTCCCACTCTGTGCGACTGCAGCTCAGCACCTAAGAAAGAACCAGAGAACCATCCAAGAAATTCACTTACAGCTCAGCTCTTCTGCAGGGCAAACAGTTGTAAAATTAACAACAATTACTAATCAAATTCCAAAAATATCAGAGAACCCACTAGAGACAAGGGTCTCAAAAGAAACTATATAGGTATGTTTGCTTGTTCTTTACCATTATTTTATTCCGCAATTTAACAAACAGTCCAACATGGTCAACACAAAAGTAAATTGTATATAAATAATGGCACATGTGTGGCACAGTGTCTGGCATTGCAGGGGGCATTGGTTCAGTTCTGGGCTTGGGGTGCAATCTGTGTGGAGTTTGTATGTTCTCTTTTTTTTTTTGCATCGAGGTCCTTCAAGTGCTCTAGTTTCCGCCCATATCCCCAAAACAGACTGGTATTTGGCTATTTGACTTCTGGGAAAATTGGCCCTGGTGTGAGTGTCTATGTTTATGTCTGTGTGTGTGCCCTGCCAGCCCAGGGTGTCCCCTGCCTTGCGCCCATTTCTTGCTGTGATAAGCTCTCGCCGCAATCCTGGATTTGAAAGAAGAGATAAGACGATGAATGGATGGTATGGTATACTTTTTTATGGTAGAATTTTTCTATTTTGTTGTCATTTTTTATATATACGAATTAGTGAAATGTATGTATAAGATATGACATCAGCTATATACGCAAGGAAGCAGAAATGATTTTGGGCTAGGACACCAGGGCTCATTTCCTGACACTGGCCCGAGAACAAGGCAGTCCTAAATTAATTTATTTGCACGACCTTAGTGTCAGAGAAGCTCAACAGTGTAAATATAACGCTGAAGCTTTCCTTGATTCTGACATAAAACAACCAGCTACTCATACCTGCTTGATTCTTGATTAACTGCACTCAATATTTTATTTTAGACTGCTCTGTTACTTACAATGTAACTCAGGTTTCAAGGGCAGTTAAATAAAAATTGTAAGAATTGTAAAAAATTACAAAACTTATTTTTCAGATTTTTTTCATGGGTTTGTTACTGAGTGGGTGCTGCTGTCTTCTTCAATGCAAAATGTATTCCTCGCAACAAGATAAAAAAAACTCCTTTATGAAATACAGGTATGAATTCTTAAATAACCATAATAGTTTGTGTGCTATTAATAAATATTAGTGTATATTTTAAAGGAGAAATGTAATTTATGAGAAAACTGCAGGTACAGTACTTTAATGGATAGTGGCAAAAACAAATCCCTGGTTAGCAGTACATTGTGAAGAAACCAAATTGCTTTCCTGTTCAGTTCATTATATAAAGAACACACCTAGAAACTGCTAGATTATTTGGAAAATAAATCAACTGAACAGCAGTTAATGAATTCTTTAGAAGTGTCATTTTCTAACCTGCTACAGACAACTGGGAAGACAACAGCATACTGTCTGCTTTAGATAGGAAATTATTTTTCAAATGGGGAAAGCAAAAAGCTTTGGGATAAGTAAAAATACTTATTTTTTAATAACAGAAAATCAACAGAATTCAGACGCAGGCTTTCCTCTGGAAAGGAACTGGTCTTCTGTATCGCTACGTTTACACAGTCTCTGATTCATTAAAAATGTGTGTACTGCTGCAAAACTAAAGCGTGTGTCTACTGTACGAGTGCAGTTCATTTTGCCGTGTAGACAGAAGTGCAGATCTGCTGTAAAGCTTGTGTTTGTCAATGAGTGCCAAAGGGAAGCAGTTCCAGGGCTCTGGTCCTCTATATGAAAAGCAGATTTTCCATTATCTTTCTTTCGTGATGATCTCCAGGGGCTGGAGATGAACGTGCTGACGCTGCTTCGGTCTAATTCATCTTTCTGCCAGCTCAGTTATCCCTCTGACTCTGGGTGGCATCTCCTACAAGACAGATTTGCCTCGGAGTGTGAGCTCATCCCAGCGCTGTCACTAAAGCAGGCTGGGCCTGGTCAGAACTCTCTGGTTAGCCTAGGGCCCTCTCACACTTATAGGCTCATCATTCATAAAACAGTGAATGGGAAAACTCCACTGACAAAAGAATATGTATCCCATAAAATATAGTTTAATGAATGCTTAATTGCATTATAGCGATAAGGCTTTTACAGCTTAACAACTTCAAAGCGGATATTTTTAAAAGCCATCGGACACAGTGAACATTTACGCAAGGTGCAGGTCCAAAATAAACATGTGCTAAAAAATTTAATACCCCTTATGTGAAAAGTTAAAAATATAAACACAATTTAAATCTTGTTTCACTAAATCATACAGTAGTAGCAATTTCTTTTTGTACAATTTGGACTGCATACACCTCCAAGGAAATTAAGCACTAGCCACAGCATCTTAAAAACCCCAACGCTCCTTTTCTTTTCCTATTTATTGGTTTCAGTGACTGGTCGGCCAATCTTCTTTCATTTCTGAAAGATAAACCCCGGATCGTCCAGCTGAGATCCAAGCCCTTGTTCACAGCAGTATCCCACTTTGACCGAATTTTCCAGTTCAGAGAGTGGAGGCAGCGAGAGGCCAACAGACTGGCCTGGAGGTCACATAGTCAGCTAGAACCAAGGATTTCCTGGCACTAAGACTTTGTTTCCATTCCCCATTTGGCCTGTTATAGATGTAATGTGAAATCTGAACCTTTGATTGTCAACAGCTCTGCTCAAATTCTTACAAATTAGATTTTTACTTAAAAGCTTTTTTTTTCCAGACGATGCAATTGCTTCTTACCCAATGTAAATGTTTTGACACAGACCAACAACACACCTTTTCCAAAAATGTTTTTTTTTTACTGGAACATGAGTAGAAGATCTAAAGTGACAACCAAAGTATAGATACTAATTCACGGATTTGCAGGTACCAAAGTATTAATGCTGACAAAAAGATAGAGTTCTCTTAACTCAGACTGAAACCTTTGACTACAGAGACTTCCAAAGGAACATACAAGCTCCCTGTAGCTGTTAGGCACTTCAACAGATTCAAAATTATTATTTAACATACATTATACAGTATTAAAAACTACATAATGTAGACCATGATATACAGAGTGGTTAAAGGGAAATCTAGCCTTAATAAAAACCTTGGATATTAACTAATGAATCAAAAGTACTGCTCTGAATTTTAGCAAGCATGCCACAGAGATCTTACTCCACGACTCTATTGTTATCATCATCAATTTATTCAGCTATTTCTTTTTCCAAAATAATTTCCATTTGCACCCATTGACACAGTAGGGAGCAATATGAGTGAAGCAGCTGGCTCAAGGGTAGGGCCTATGATTCGAACCCACAACCATCCAGTTAAGATACACAGGCCATTTCACCACAAAGCTGTCCTAAAAGTTTTACACTGATCATTCACATTCTCAAAGTGCAGAAAACACTACTGATATTTTTTTATCCATTAAAATTTAGTAGCTCACACCAAAAAAAAAACTGGAAATAAAGAAACGTGAATAACGCTTAATTAATTCAAAGTGCCAGAAGAGAACGGTATACAGTACATTTGAAATGAATAAACAAATGACAAATGAAAACAAACTGATTAGTGAAAAAAGCAAGATATGAAAAAATCACTTTCAAGATTATTAATACTGGGGACCACAAATCATTAAAAATGTTAAATGTCTGCATAATTAAGCATATATATATATATTTTGGCTATGGTGGTGCTTATCAGTAAGAGGTAGGGATAAAGACCACATAGGGAACTAAATAACACTTTTAAATGCTAGAGTCTAAGTAGAAAATTGGCTTAGCATGCAGATAGAAAACTTAACAAAAGAAACATATATATAAGCTTGAAGTGATTGAAGTCCCTGTCTTTCTGATGAGAAAAGTGTTTGATTTACTCCATGGGTCTTACATAAACTGCTAGCTTAATTTCACACTGTGGATCTGAAAATGACAACAAACACTTTAATTAGAAATGATGCAAGGAAGGACTTTAATGTTCTTTGAGCGTAAAAAAAAATAGGTGAAGGACTAAGATAAATCCTCACACACTCCAAACAGACTAAATATACTGCATCATTTTGCATTTATTTTCATAACTCGCATATGAAATTGGTAACGCTATTTCCACTGCACAAATTTTTTTGCATATATTTAAGAAGCTCTCTGCTATCTTGCTAAGCTTCTCAGTAATTTTGGGATCGACGGCATTCAACATCAAATTGTTTGTCTATAACTTGAAGCAGCTGTGCAGGCTATCAGTGAGTTCAGAGGACTGGGTCTTGATAAAAGTCTTTGCTGAAATCACAGCTTATTTTCCCAAGTCTGGAACCCTTGACATATTTAATTCACCATCACAAATTATCAGGTCCTTGTTTGTGAAAGAGGCAGGGTACTTTTATTCCATTCGAATCAACTCCACACCATAAAGGTGATCAATGCCCAATTAATACATATGAAACGACTGATTCTTTTCAAAACCAACCATATTTTACTAGATTTCTGCTATAATTATATTTTTTCCCACTAATTCAGTCCATTATATTTATCGATTTCACATAATGCGGGCAGCTTCTAATTCTATTGTAACAGAAATATTTAGAGAGATGGGTGAGAAAGAGAGGTCTTTCTTTAGCACACAGAACCCACTCTCTGTCAGGGCAGACGTTCCCCATTACATAAGGTGTTCTGTTATAGGTGCCCTATTAATTAAGCGACTCCCCAGTTTAACATTTGTAGAATGACATCAATGGCAAAACAGGCATTCACATAAATTTTGAGCCGTGGAGAACAGCGGTTTACCTTCAGGCTAGCGTTTGAGCAGCTCAGCAGCACCAGGTTAGCTCGGTCCCTCTCGCTGGAAATGGGAGACCAAGGCCAGGCATCCTCATTAACTGCTGGCCACCAGCAAATCACTACATCCTGCAAGCAGTTCACAGCCACCCGGCGGTCCAGTCTGCGTCCGGCAGGCCCGGGTAAATCCACATAGGAGATCTAACCCATCGGAAATACAGGCAGCATTAACTTGGCACATATGTTCTCCTGCACCGCTTGCTGGAATCACTGTTTATTACCACCCAACCACAAGTAACCAAAATGAATTGACTTGCTTTGCTTATTTAGCCATTTCTGGGAAAACAAACATAAAAATGCACAGTGTTCATTTATTCTTTGTGCCTACTGGTACATTTTGATTCATGTTTTCAAAATACTGAGAAAATAGTTAAAAAAATGTTTCATTTAAACAAATTCCATTTTCACGTCATCTCTGCCTTTATAGTAAACACTCTTCTGGGCACTACATGACAGTGCCTCCTCTAACAGATGTCAACAACTCTACTTTCCCATTAGCGGGTGTCCTATTGATGCAATTTGCCTTTAGGTTGCAGATGTTCGGGGGAAACGGGGGGAAAAAATGTACGGGCAGCGGACCATTTGGACAACTAGCACAGCCCCCCAAAAATAAAAGGCTGAAAAATAGAAAAAAAAACAAGAAAAATGACAATCCGTAGATATAGATTGCAACGCATTCCTGGCCAAGGAATTAATGGCTGTCTGATAGCAAAATAAATAAATAAATGAAATAAAAAATGCCATTCTGCCTTTGCTGGTCAGCAATAATCAAACCACTTTCTGGGGATTAGACTCACAGCTTAGCCTACTGGACCAAACACTAGCAGAGGGCAGGGGGTCCCCTTATCAGGAAAATGCTTCTGGAGCCAGTCTCACTACAGGATAGATTGCTTTCATATTCCCGTCTGCGTGGTAACAAAGGATGACGGTAATGCGATAATGCCAGAGTGCAATGGGTGTTAAGGACCCGATGCATTTATGTATTGTATTTAGTAAATAATCAGACTCATCCAAATTGTGATCTCACCACTCCGTTAGGGCCATTAAAATGGGGTTAATGCTTTAAAAACCCTTTGCCGAATTTATGTGCCCAAGAAAAAAGGCGCCTCTTTCTGCGCAAGCACAGTATTCTTGACCTCTTCATAACCTGAATGAACATCAAAAGTGAAAGGAATCTATGCAATTATGGTGTCTGCTCGTATGTTAAAAGCATATCTTCTTCCCTGTTTTTTCTCCTTCAGATATTTTGCATTTGAAAACAAGCTTACTCTTGCTGTCCCTGAGTGTGGACAGTCAAAACACTGCACAAGTAGAGATTACCAAAAGAGTGGCCAAAATGAAATTCGGCATCATTCAAGGAAAAGATTTACATGCCCAGATATTTAGTCATTCAGAAATCTAAGAACTAAGTAAGAAATGTGGCAAAATGTAAGAAAATTCCCAACATTTTATTAACACACTTTGTTTTAACATCACAGAAAAAATGGGAAAATTAGCATTTAAAGTATTAGGTTTCAGCAACTAGACAATTGAATATACTTACAGATTTTGTAAAGGAGTATTTTAAAGAACTATTTACATGTACAAGCAATATATATTTTCTCAGTGAAAAGTGCAGTTTCCAAAAGATATACTGTCATCTTGCTCCTGTGTACAGTAGGGCACATATTTAATCTATAGATTTTAACATGCTTTTAAATATATATCTTTTAAAAAATGAACATCCACATATTTAGTAGAAGCTACAGAACGTTGATTTGTTTAATACATTAATAAAAGTAAGCAATGAAAAAGTCATTTTAAAGGTAAACACGACCCTGTGAAGTCTTATGACCTCTTGTATTATTTTGCAAATCTGAGGTCCCTGGATACAGTACAGTACAGTTCGAAATTATCAGTACCTCATTCCTAAAGGACATCACATGAATGTGGTAGCAATGTACTTATACCTTAATTTCGGAAAGGGACAGCTTTTCTGCCCTCTTGCTGAAGTCTGGGGAGCTTTGCTTCTTTGTGAAATGGATGTAGCAAACCTTGTTTTTCTCCAGGAATGTCAAAATTATGAATCTGTCAGTGAGTACAGCTGTAAAGGGAGACAAATCCAACAATCAAAAATCCAGATGTGTTCAACACAACTAAAAGTCTAGATATCCACATTTGTGCTTCCACAACTCTCTTTGAAAACCGTTTCCCTACATACCAAACCATCACTGAACTATCTGGATTTCTAACATATTCACAGCTGTGCCAGATTTCACACAAGCCTTTCCCCTCACACACTGTATGCAGCAGATATCTAAGCTGTCAAAAAGATATGAAAGAATCATCATAAACTGATGTTTGATTTCTGTGGATTTCAGTGTTTGCTAAACTGCAGAATAATTACCCTGAAGGGTGCAGGGTGTTAAATTCAAAAACTTGTACTTGATCCAGCTAAACTGCTTGTGAACATCATCCATAATGATAAAGCAATTAAGCCCCTTAAAATTAATCTGTTTATGAAACCAATTAAACAGAGAAAAATCCATTTTGAATTTCTCATTTTGCTTAAGAGAATATTGTACCCTACATTTTAAAATGTAGACCTAATTTAGAATGACATTTTGAAAACATACATTTTTCAAAGAAACAAGTATGATTAATTAATAAACAGATGAAATATAAAATCTTCCTTTGAATTTCATTGTACTAAAAAATGACTTAAGACATTCCTCATTCTCATTTTTAACATCATAAAGAGTTCATATGAAGGTCACCATCACAGAATGATAAGTAGTATTAAAGTAAATCACAGTCATACACGGAAATATTGTACATGGTGCTGAGTGGCTGTGTTTTGGTACTCATGAGATACATAAATACAATGGATAAGCTGTATGAAGAGTCTAAATCTAGACTGGACTCTCAGGTCTCTGTGTATCTCTGTGAAAAATCATTTATAAATCTCAGAACAGATAATTACAATCTGTTTTTACAACGATTAAAATTCAGTTCTGTATACGTCAGCACTTGATTTTCTAACACATAATTATTTGTAATTCGGTATATCCCAACAACGGACAACTTTAGTCTGAATTCAGCATGGGTTAGAACATCATCTCATTCCTTCTATGGAAAACAGATTTACTTCTAATAAACACATCTACTGCCATATTAAGCAGACCTTCTTTCCAGGACCTGGTCCTTTGCTAGACAAGGCTCGACAGACTGGATACTGTCTTTTTGTCATGCAGCTCAGCGTGGCCTGTATGGGGCTGGAGAGCCTCAGGTGTATGAAGTATTGTTGGACAGATGCGCAGATGAGTCCCCAGGGCACATACCTCCATTCTTCCCCAGTAATTAGTTCCTCTATTGCAGTGAATGGACAATTGTGGTCTTTCTTTAAAGGCTGTCCTGAGACAGTAGAGCTGGGAGTCTCAGGTGTCAGGTGAGTTGCAGCGGGGGGGGGTGAGGTGGGAGCCAATAGGGGGAGGCTCAGTTGCGATGGCAGGCAGGGGTGTTCCTGCTTGTGTGGTCATAATGCAGGCACAATGGTTTGTTGACCATTTTAACTGGCCCTTTCCACAGGATGTTTCCCCTTTGGCAGCCTCCTGTTCTCAGAAGGGACACTGTACTGCAAATAAGCACACTACCGAATGTGCAAGATTTAGATGACTGTCAAAACCTAAAACACTACTATGATTACCACTGTAAAGACATTTGGTGGCTGTTTAACCATTACACCACACATGTCTTATTTGATTCCAATGCACAAAGTGTTTATTAGATTGGAAAATACAATTAATCTGATTTTGCCATCATTTCGGGTACAGTAAATGAGTGATTATTGTCTTTTCTTTAAAGACTGTCATGGTCTTAGTGTGCTTAAAGTGGTCTGACCAATTTCTGCTGGTCTAGAGGTATGGTCTTTGAAGGATACTGTTCAGCAGGTGATGTAGACCTCTTTCTTCAACAGCATGAAACCTCAGGACAGGGTTGAATTTAGCTCAATTAATGTTAAGAGGTCAAAGACATTGGTGCAACTGTGATAACGATGAACCCAGTCAGGTCACCAAGAGCAGGGTGGAAGGAGAACTTACAGACACTTTAGCCATGACACAGGACAGGAGCGATGCACCTCTGCTTAACAGAAACCCATAAAACCTGCACTTCAGGAGCTGATCTGGGGACTCCTGCTCTAGGACAAGACCTCAACCACAGAGGCGCTGCTGCTGAATACATCTCAACAGTATATTTCACTGATTACTTCCATACTACCACTCTAGATTAGTGACCTGGTAAAAGGTCTTTGCCTTTGCCTGACACTCCCTTTGTTTCTGTAACACAGTACATTGCTGTTTATGGTATTCAAGGTAGCAAACCTGTTTTATTGCATTCATTGGTTCTAGTTTTTATGTATAACACTATGGACAAAGTGCCACAAATAATCTTTAGTTAAGTCACAGTTTTATGAAATAACAGTCTTTTGAACAAATATCACTAAGGGACTCTAGAGTTGCTTGTCTATCCCTCAGAAATGGGTTCATTAAGAAGGCAGAAGATTCAAGACACTGGAAAGTTTTAATTTTTAAATAAGAAAGGTTGTTATGCATTTCACTTGATGTTTGCGGTTATACTCAAATTTTTCAGGTCATCACTAAATTCCAACAAATATTTGGAGCAGAACGATAATTATCAAAAGTACTCTAATGTCGTTTCCCATGCATTTGCCAGCCAGCTAGAACCTTGGGCTGGAAAAAAAATAAATTTAAAAGAACAGCAGAGGAGAAACAGCTAATGAAAGTAAGCTGTCTGGTGACACTCTGAACGTACGTCACCTTCATTATTAGACTCGCAGTCCTTTGATCTCAAGGAACCGAAGTTAAAAAAAGAAAGAGAAAAGGACCACAATATTCAATATGTAGGGTCTCATGGGTTGTGACTAAGGCTGCATTTGCAATTACTTGGTTCTTGGTGAATCCCTGGAGTCAGCAATCAGTCCACCTGTCGGCTGTGTGGGCAGAGTGTATTTAGTGCCTGAGTGTTAGTGTAGACAGTCTGTTTGCTCTTGTGTGTAATTACCATCGCTGATGGTGTCTGCGGCCAGCTTGCCCACTAGGGTCCTGTCAATTGTCACTTTTTCCAGCTGTGGCCCTGAGAAGCTCAGAGACACCAGCACACCTGAACCTAGGATCAGCTGAAAACACAGAAACACCAGTTAGCACCAATGCAGGATAAGAGCTTGCACCAAAATAACTCTATTCAAAGGGTTTTTTTTATTGTTAAATCCTGCCTTTGCAGCAAAGCAAACTGAGTGTGAACTGTCATTAGGTTTTTCGTGTTCTTTTGCCTTTGGTGGTTAGACAAACACTTTTGAAAAAAACATTTTTTTTCCAGAAGATATCTTTTAAGAAAGAAGATGCGCTCACTCAGAATCACCACAGTTAAACCGGATGTTGGAAAACAAAACCTGTGTATTGTTTGCTGAAACTGTGAAACAGAACCACCATATTAGCAGCTCTCAAAGAATGTGAGCCAGTACAGTGAAAGAGGAGAGGGGGAAGTTGCTAGATAATGTCACAATTTCACAATTAATTGTAGGTTATTTTACACAGTTGAAGATAAATTAAGCAGACCAAAAAACACAAGAAATTCAAGTTACAATCAGTTAACTTGTGATGCTCACAATATTTTGTAGAAATCGTGCACTTTAAATACACTATCCAGCCTTAACGCCCACAAACAGTGTTTATATTTAATACAAAGCTTCATTGAAAGCCAAACTGAACTTTTATTTCCTTGATTTCATGTATTCAATGTATTCACCAGGACCTAAACCCTTCCCAAGAAAGCCTTATCCTCACATCAGGAAAGCACTGTTCTCTCATTTGAGGAGATGCGGTTCTGCTGTAAGCAAAAGCATTGTGCTGCCCAGTGAAGCAAGCAAGGATGCACTTTGACAGCATCACTGGTGGAATTCCAATGACTGTGGTTTGAGGTACATTGGTTCTGTCAGAGACACACAGACAGATGATTTCAATCAAGTATAGCAGTGAAGCGGTTAACTTCACTTGAAACAATTGTGGGAGCCTAATGGAGAATGTAATCTTTTCTAAACGCTACAATCAAATGCCTGTTTCAAGAGCATATGGACCCATAGCTGAGCTGCATAAATATGCTCTCAATTCTATATCACCGTCACCATCGTATGCCTACAGCTCATGGCTGAAAAGTGGTTCAGGTCCGTTGGTTTACAACACACTGGCTGAGTGCAGCAGCATTTACCTGACAGAAGTGCTTGTTCTTCCATTTGCTTCGAACACACCGACTGCTGTGGAGCAGCTCCTGAAAGAGAACAGAACAGTCAGCCATTTGCAGCCTGCACACGGTTACCTCTGGGTAAGGTGTTTCTGATTTCAAATTGGTAGAGATTAGCGAGGTGCACAAACAAAGATGCATCTGTTTTAAGATGAGTCGCCATGCTGGGACACAGTTACCTGCACTCCGCTGGCTGATTCACTTCAAATATTGAGACTGTTGACAGAGGGGAAATGGCAATGAGGGAGGCGGGGGGGAGAAGCACAATTGTTTGTTGTCAATCTCATATAAGGTTTTTTTAAAAAAAACATTACCTCCAGCTCCTTGAGTGTGTCTCGAAGTTTCTCGGGACGCTTGTTCTTGAGAGTCCATGGATAGCCACGAGCTGGCAGGAGAGAAGCCATGAAACTTGATACGTTTGTTATTCGACCGGTTCGGGCATATGCTTAGGTGAAAGCGCACCAGAAAGCAATGGTTCTTGCCTAGCAGGGAAAAGACACTGTTAGGAAAAGAAGGTATGACTGAAGTCTTACCTCCCCATGAGTTATTAATGTTTTTTTGCTCGGTTTTGTCAGGGGAGAATCAATTGAATTATATTTTATAGTCCCTATATCGTCCCTTTAATTCACAAGATAGTTTTAGAAGTCTTCCCTGAAAAGTAAACCACAAATCCTTTAGGGGCTCATGATAGTCCTCAACAGCACATTCACCCTAGACCATCTACTCACAGCCTGGAAGAAAGGCAAGGATCGACACACAGACTTTATTCAGCAGCGAGGAGCTTGGAATGTGGGGTCAAATATGCCAGCGAGTATCTTTTAAAACCTGTTCTTGTTGGAAAAAAGTACAGTGTGGAATATCTATTTAAGGACTGCATAATACTGAACTGATAAATGTCTTACCTGTGCAAAACAGCAAAGTGTGATATATCGTGATTAGTTATGTGGAAAAAAAAAATATTTGTCTTGGATGCTGAAACTGGCCTGCCCTTCACCTCTGCCAATGTTCTCAAACAAAAGAGCAGAATATACGTTTCTCAGAATAAAGAATCCTCTATTGCATATGTTTTTATGTGTCTGCTTAGAGAGTATATTTTGAAACATTCTACATTTTGCTCATCCTTCTACCCACGCTGTATCACATCAGGAAATCTCTGGATAGAAAAACATCTCAAATTAAACACAGTATGGGGAAAACATTTTTCCTCCACAGATAGAGAAGTTTGGCTTTATCAAAATAACAAAAGAATGATAGACAGAAAAAAAACGCACCTGTTAGGACATAGTAATGTAAGATGCTAGGCAGAAATGAGACCAGCCCAAGGTAAATTGTTGCATAAATGCTGTATAACGAGCGAATGCAATCACAAGGGAACAAGCATCCTGGAAAATTAGTTTACTCTAGAAACGTTTTAAAAAATAACATGACCTCAAAATTACATATGTGACAGTTGAGGAAGATTCTTTTCACACAGGAAATCACTGGTTTGTATACGGTATCGTAAAATTATTATTTCCACAAAAAGCTTAGGGAAGTGTCAGTCGGTGTGCTGCACTGCCTTGAGCAATAACTAAAGGGTTAAATGGCTGAAAAGACTCAGAACGCCACCATCTGCTGCATTATCCTTACAAAAATGTTTTAGTTGCTATTTTTCTAAGCTTTTTTCTTTATCTGCAGCTCAGACTTCACAATGCATAGCATAAAACATGTACTTTTTGTCGGGCTCCTGTTGAATTTTCAAGTGAATTTACTTATATTAAATACTGTCTATTTCACAAATGTACTAAAAAAATTCCCCTTGCAGTGTTTTCAATCAAATTCAGCAGGTAACGAACACAAATCAAACACTTCCAATGACTGCATTTTTGCCTTTAATATTGCAGGTACTGTATATCTAGAAATCTTGAGCAGATATGCTCAAAACTTCACAGAGCAAACAGCTATTTTTTTTCTCCCCTAAAAATCTGAATTCAATTCACTTCTCAGCTTGACGGGGAACAATTTCGCTAAAGTTAAAAAGGCAGTAAATGGACCAAATGAGGTAGCATTTTTATTTGGGCTCAATTTACAACCCCTTACGTGTAATACGATATTGACACTAAATAAATGCCGCTCCACTCTGCATTACATATTTCATATCCCCACTTAATATTGTTCACTCCCTGTTACAAAAAACTTGTAATTTCCCATAAGGCTTCCCTCCAGCGAAAAAGTTAATTGAATTCTCTGTTGAGTTCAGGCACTGCATATACATTTGCATTAATATGGAAACGAGGTCTGTTTTTTAAGATGCTGTAATCAAATCAAATCTGTTTTTAAACCATTAAGAAATTTCCTTTAAAAGAGCAAGAAACTAAATAAATCAATTTAAATAAATAGAGAAGTGATGGCAGCACAGAGCAGTGTGTTTGTCTCCTGATAAGGGTGTTTATATTTCCCTTCTGGGCACCTGGTTTGAATCCAGAGTAGGTCTAGTGATTGAGAGTTATTTCTGGATGATGGCTATACTATATTAGCCCTTAATGATACAATAATGTGCAGGTTTGAACCCCAATACAGAGGAAGCAGGAATTCCCCCCCAACAACACTGAAGTGCCAACTCAGGACAGATAAATTAGTATTTTTTAAACATCAATATGAGCATCAGCTGTAGATGACAGGTAGAAAAAGAGCATGAAACATGAAAAGGAAATTAAGAACCTGGGTTTGCTTTTTCATTAACGTGGCATGCCTTTGTGGGATGGGTCATTCGAACTACAACAGCTAGCGAATGGTTTCACCAACAAGCTTCTTCATTGCAATGCCCTATCGGTTTCCTCTTTGCTTCGCTTTCTTAAATTGCACACAACACAATAGCACAGAATGTCATCCTCTAAAAATGTTTTGTTTTGGGCTTTTAGTTTATTGTTTAAAGAAACGAATGTGCTCTACTCAATACCAGACTAGATGCCAGTTGAGATGGAGTTGAGATTCAAATGTCACTCTCACTCTAAAAACTAAAACGGTTTGCATAAAACGTTTGATTTCTTACAATATTTATTGTGGATAGTGTTTTTTATTTAGTGATCGATTTCGATTTTTTAAATTTAGTTTGGTGAATGGAAGACAGACTTATTTGTCCACTTTATTTTTTAAGTTGACCAATAAACATTGATAAGGCCAAAAGGCTTGCATCAATACATTTATGCACTCTCTCCTTTTTTCGTTTTGATGTTCAATTGCTTCTGCAAAGATGTCTATCACTTGCTTGTGTGTATTAGCTTTTATTAGCTAGTTTACATAGCAGTTTACAATAGCAACAGAATGAAGAGAGCTATGTGATATTTATCTGATCTACAGCCTATCAAAACACCTTTTGTCGATGGGCAAAATATCTAATAGGATTTCAATAATCACAGTACAAGGATTTTGACACTGTGCTTCTGTGACTAAGTTAAAATGAAAAACACAGCCAACACATTACCCAAGTAAAAAGATTAGTGTCCTGCAAATTCAATGAAATCACAAGAACAACTTGAGAGAATATGGGTGGCTTTTTCTGTAAATATTTATACTCTCCGCCAACTCATAATCTTAAACTACAAAGTTTGTGCTCAATTCAAACAAATAAATAAAGGCTTACCAAAAAAACAGGTAGAGCTGCTATAAAATAAGGTGACTTACTTTCTAAAAAATGCTGCTTCTCTTCAAAGTAGTGACGTTCAGTCGGTGTTACTAAAAAACAAAAATGACAAGTTATTTGGTAGAGTATGCACTCGCATTTTATATGTTCTACAAGTTTCAGTGTTCTATTTTCTGCTGCTAGTGTCTTCAAACCTCCTTTTAAGTTTTCTGAGAGGGGAAGAAAATGTAATTTGCACATTCACAAGCCACAGCCTCAACTTGGCAGTGAATAAAATACTTCTGTAGCTACAACAGGTGGGTCAGGACCACAGCACTCCTTGTATTATCGGATAGTGAGATGCCTTGAAACTGAATCCAGTTCTTCTCTGTCTGTCAGCAGCTCTGAGCAGACAATATATTACAGCCACACCCTGAACAAAGGTGCCACACAAGCTTCCTCCTTAACCTGCCCCCAAACAGGAAGCAACCTTAGCTGGAAGGACCTTTTGGCAGTTCAAGAAACTTCCAGGATTAATAGAATTAATCAGATAAAGACCCTTTATTATACAAGAAGAATCTCACTATTTTTTATAAGGCACCTGCTGGGAGGGAAGCTGAGCTGATCCTGACAAATGAGCCTGTGACTCCCCCTGCTGGACCAAGCATGCCATGACAAGCTAGTAACGTCAAGGATGCTCAAATAATTACTGCCTCATAAGAATATAAAAACGGCAAAAATCAATTTGCACAGTTTCAATTACGCAGAAATGAGTCAGCTCTTTCTTTCTCCCTCTCTCTCTGTCTCTCCCCCCTCTTTCACTCAGTTATCAAGCAATACTTTTGTAATCCTCAGAATTAAAAGGATTTCAGCAAAGAGCAGCATCTCTACTGAAGATTTTAATGAAAGGGACACCAGACTAACTCTAAAGTGCTTCAGAGAGCAGGGAAACACCCACTTGATTAAGAATCATGAAGAAAGAAAGAAATCAAATGAATGGAAACAAAATAAGGAGCTCAGACTCACTGGCACTTGAATAGCTTAACCTGCACATGGATTTTAGAGCCTCAATCACTGCCCACTGGGATGAGGTCAAGAGATGCCTGTCTTAAACTAAGGTTACCGATGCCAAGATTACAGTTCTACCACATAACCTGCACAAAGAAATTAACAAAACATGGCATGCGAGAACTGATTTTGATCAAACTGAATGAAAAAGCATACTTAGAGATTTATAATAATTAGCATTTGATGTCTGACTTTATCTTAAATCCTCTGTTTTAAACACCCTTTTCTGTGATTTATTCTCAGTAAGGATAGTGTGTTGTTGACCAAAGGAGAGTTGCAAAAGTACTGATTGCCTTGGTACACCAGTAACACAAACAGCTCCTCTGAGTAAATAGTTCAAAGTAAGTGGCTTAACAAGGGTTTAACAACAAAAACCATAACACCATAAACTGAGTTATCAATCCTGAATTACTGCACCTTGATTCTTTGAAAGAGAAAGGGGATGGTTACTTTAGCCAAATCTATCACACAGCCATTCATTTCTATAACAAAATTATTATAATTGAACCTTTCAAACACAGCTATGTAGTTTAGAAACAAAAGGTTGTGTTTTAGGCATTAAACAACATTTTCAGCATTCATTTTGAAACAATCTCTGAGGTTGAAGCAAAAACTTTCCCAAAGGAATTTAGCCTGTTTAATGGCACAAATAAAATGTGGCGTTACGCAACATGGCTTAATTTGCTAATCTCCTGCAACCCTGCAAAGTTTTAACAGCTTTCATATCTGAAAGAACAACAAATAATGACAAAATAAATACAGAGGTTCACTCAAGAAAGGATGTTTTATTCTTTTGGAAAGGAAGTATTAAGAAATCTGATAGCAAATGTTACAGCAAATTCATTACACTACAGAAGCTCTGATACCTGTCTCACCACTTATATAGTAACACTATCACTCCACACAGCTGAATCGTTCTTATAAATGTGGCTGCTTTTGGATATAAAATGGACTCAATGCCATTTTCACAGCCATAAAAAATATCTTATACAACAACATAAGCTTAGTATTTTCTATGAACACCTATTACATTTATCTGTGTTGCCAAGACTTTGAGAAATAAGAAATTATTTTTTGTATTGTTAAATTGTAAGCAAAAAAAGCTCAGTTCTGTGAATTGTTGTGGGCCTGAGTGATTAAAGAAAGCTATTCTTTGGCATGTTTCATTCTTGTTCATTGAAAGAGATATTCAGATGGTTTTCAATATGTTGCTTAAGGCTAAAAAAACATCTTCAAAACTGTGATATTAAGATCTGAACTTGCTTATATGGCCCCAGTGGACACTATTTAATCAACAGTGATTAAAGATCTTCATCTTTAGTCTTTTGAGTTTTGGAAATGTCACGCCATATACCTGCAACTGTTGTCATTGCTAGGAAAAGGGCAAAAGAAAAAAGTTTTTTACCTGGTTCCCCTTTATCATAGTACTGATACGTGCCAATATCAGTATCTGTGGACAAAATAAACACTGTTAGAAGTGAACAGATCAGCAACTGTGCACTACAGGATAAACAATCATTATCTTCCCATGTCCAGCGCCATCTGGTGCATAGTGAGAGAGATAAGACCAGAGACGTGGAAGGAACGGATTTGCAGCAATGGATTTTAATAAAGGGAGATCACTATGCCCATCAATGCCTTTACCCACAAGGATATCTTTCTTTCCTAAATCAGCTCCTAGGAAGCGCTGGCATTATTTTTCATGGCACCAAAACTATGTTACTTTCACAATGCACCAATTTTCTTTAGGCATAGGTCAGCACTGGCGATCTATTTTCATTTACCACTGGATGCATGGATCACGCATAAGATCCATACAGCACTAACACAGTTATTAAAATCATGGCAAAATCCAAGCCAAACTTAACTGCAACAGGAGATGTTCGTACAAGTAATTCTTGGTGCTGCCTAGTAATTATCGCTCACTTCTTTCAAATTACATAACATTTAATGGTACATTAAAAAAGAAGATGAAACCTGAGGGCAATGGTCTCCATTTGAATTTGAATGTTGGACTTATATGTCCTACACAGCTGGGTTTGCTTGAATAGACACATTGGCTATGACCGCATGCTAATTTATGTGTTTGTGGGAGACAGGCCTTGTGAATAGACTAGAAATAAGAACACTGTGTACCTCTGTTACATAGAAGTGACAATAACCTTAAACCTTGCCACATACTGCCAGAGTTTCCAGTCTAAAGACAATCATCCCATGTGAAAGGTTATTAGAGTGTGGATTAAAACATCTTTGAAACAAAATCAGACAAACAAGAGCGAATCAATCTGTCTGAATACATACAATCTAGCATCCTGTGTCTGTCTGTACTGAGCAGAGAAGCACTCATCATTGCCATCCAGAGGAGATGGACAACAGAGGTGTAATGTAACAACAGATTTCTTTTTCTGTCTTCCTGGATTTAAGGTGACATGTAGCCTCTAACCCATTTTAAACCTGGGTGGGACAGAGATGTATCCCCTGATGTTGTGAAGTGATGATCTGATCAGTGACCTGCACAGTAGCGTCCTGTTATGGTGGTCTATATCTTCACATACTATTGCACTGAGTCATGGGACACTCACAGATCCTCCATCTTTCTAGATGGGATTTAGAGTAGTGCTTTTAAATACTAAATGGCCATTTATGTTTGGAGAGAAGAATAAAACAACCTAATGCTGCTCTCAAACTGAAAGTTGGGAGCATTAGGCAAACAGAATATTATGAAGTTGTTCAGTGACCACTGCATATACAGTACTGCAGTGTAGTCAGGCAAAGGTGAGTCCTGCGTCTTCAAGAAAGCTTTATTAAAACAAGAAGTACATCATCAGACAGCTTCACATTGGATTGATATTTTCGGCCATAACTGGCTTATCTTGTGTTACAATGAGCAAACCTTATACAATGTTTAATATGACACAACTGCCTCTTTCTGTTCTCTTTTGGGTTTCAAAAAGACTTGCTTGCTTTTGAAGGAGGATCGTGTGTATAATTTTCTTATCATAAGTGGTTAATATTTCTTGTTTCCTAGATTAATGACAGAGTTCTTGTTTGGATGAGATAATGTAGTATTTGACAGCATAGTCTGAGCTACTTTGTCTTTGCTCTTGAAGGACATTCTGCCAGTTTTTATTTGGGTTATTGGGTTAAACAAATTACAAACCTTTAATTTGCCTGTTTAAATAACAAACAGCTGTGATACTGCTGTCACACCATGCCTATACCTATGATGTAATACATTCCTTTTTAAACAGCAATACAGTACTGTAATGAGACAAGCTTGTGTTGATTAAATAAGGAGAGATAAGCAACCAAATTGTTTACTCTGAAAGTAAATCTCAGGATGGAAGGATAGCGGTGGTTCAGTATTTTAGATAGCAGGCCTCATGTTGGCTGAAGTACACAATCCAGCAGGTAGAAGTCATTTTATCTAAGTTTTATTTAATGATGTACATACAGGATGAAGAAAGCTAGGTAGCTCAGTTGGTTTAAGCATAACATTAATAACATCAAGGTCTAGGATCAGATCTTTGTCCACCATGATGGCAAAGGAGCAGTATTCCATTCTTTCACCTTACTTTGACCATATTATTAATGGTAATGTGGCCCAGTGTGCCACTCAGCACAATTGGACTTGAGAGTGACAGAGCTGCATACAAGATGGCCAGATATAACCAGGTGCGTAAAATTCAGATCCCATCTAATTGCCAAATTTAGCCATAAGTTCAGTTTGCCTGATCAAAATGGAGCTCGAACTTCATTTTCAACACTATTAGATCCAGAGGTTTTCATCAATCAACTATAATGATCTACAATAGACTGCACATGTCATGACCCATTTCTTTGTGATGCACATTGATAAAACCTAGTAGACTGTGGTGCAAATAAATGTCCTGTTACAAAAACAGGTCATAAATGAGATATTTAAGTTTACTGTGGGCACTTTAACAGAAAGCCGTACGGCACTACGAGAAAGCACTTGCCTGCAGCAGGGTGTAGGAAGGGGTTTGCATTGAACAAGAATGTAAACCGCCGCTGCACAGAATTGGCACGTAAAGTAAAAAGGTGCAGACAAATGACGGCCAGATTAATTACCCCTGACATGCAAGGAACTCCTCAAGGACCACAAGTGCAGCTCAGTCAGGCAGAAAGACATCTGATTGTGAAGGGAAACCTGATTCTGTTGAAACAAGAAAAAAAAGACAACAAACATAAAAGATAACTCTCTTGATGGCTGTTAAAAGTTCTCCACCACAAGAGCTCTTACCAGTCTATTGTAGAGTGATCTGTGGAAGCCTGGTCAGTCCAAAAGTCATGTCATATTTTACGCCAAAGGGCTTTTATGTTGTTGGTTTAGCATTGACATTTAACTCAGTATGCTGCACAGATGCGACTCAGTTGAAGGAAGAGCTTAAAATAAGGCACTAGTGGGTGTTTTTCCTCTTCAAAAACACATCCATGCCTTGATGTTAAATAAAGGGTCCAATGTAAAAACCTTGCAGTCAGAAGTTATTTTCCAAAAGTTTCATTGACCCTTCTGTACATTTTAGCACTGTTCATAAGGAGGTTCTCCCTTGTTAACTTCAATTTTGAAACAATTGTATTTAAACAAATTGTATTGTATTGCTTAAATGTGAAATAATGCAATAAGCCCTCAACACTTGATATGTGTGCTGCTGAGCTACAGTTTGTAAAGATCTGACACTATGTAGATGGAATGAGGAAAGCCTTGGGTGGTTAGTAATACAGAATTCTGACAGCTCACCTCCTTTTCTATTTTGTTGTCTTTGTCATTTTGCCGCCTGTGAATAGCGAGGGCCCTGGTACCAAACATAGTCAGGCTCATTGCCAGCAGGGGCCTGGAGAGACTCCCCTCAGAACTCTGCACGCTCACCCTCCTCCTAACCTGAATACCTCCTGCCACTGGAGCCTGGGCCTCGTCCAAGTCACGCTGCCAAGACGCGCAGAGAGAGGCCAAGCTGTGCTGCCATTTCTTCACTAAAAAGGAAACTGCACGTACCAGTGTCCACCAGGAGCTACGCTAAGAGCACCATGACTCCTGATTGCAGACCCGAACTGAACTTCAACCCAAGGTCGAGTCAAATGGTAATTTTCACATTTATTTATACCATCCTAATCTCCTAATCTGTGTATACAGTTTCTAAAGAAAATCACCTCATCTTCAAACGCAAACAATCAATATAAAGGTCGCAGGATTATTCCTTCTAGTTTTCAAGCATATTTACAGGGTTGTTACAGGAGGTTTGAAAAAATACATAACTCGGCAACAGATCATTAGGGCCTTTTGTTCTGAATTAAACAAACCAGCTTAGCACAGACATTAACTGTTTCCTCTGTTTCATTTAAAGGCAAAATAAAAACCCTTCTAAAAGCAGAAGATAAAAATAAAGAATATTTGCTATGTTGTAATGGGTCTAATGAGAGTTTGGGAAGGGTTTTTGAGCAGATCAGGAACTTTACAGCATGATAAGTGGAAGCATCACAGAAAAAGAGCTGTGAGGTTTGTGCTGTAGACACCTTCTATAGCAGGATAACACTTAAAAGGGAGCAGGTATCCATCTTTTCCACTCATCACTCAGTTCTGAAAAGACTTTTATCACTAAGATGCAGAAGACAGGCTCAGAATATCAGAGCTCTCAGCACCCCAAAGCAAAGCATCCTGCTACCGCTGGCCACAGTGAAGCCACTTGGACCAGGTCACAGCAGATGTTGAAAACCTGACTTTTAAACTGGCAACAACAGCTAAATACCCTATTCCTGCTACTGACACTGCTGATATACAGCTGCATCCGAGACAAAATGTGTGCATTCAGAGTAACAGGTCCTTTATTGTTACAGGTCACGTAGTTAAAGCTGAGAGCTTGCAGAGTCTTATCTGGTCCTCAGGCTGCATGAAGAGAAAGGCAGCCACACACTGTCCACAAAAATACTGATAAATCAGAAACTACAAACCAGTGTACCAAGTATTGTTGATTAATACCTTTAGCGCAGTAAGTGAATATGTAATCTATTGACAAGCTTTTAAAAAAAATTCAGAGTAGGCTCTTTTAATTTAAAAAAAAACTTGTCTAGATGTGCAATTTATTTTCTAAAACAGAAGAGCTCCTTTCACTTTACTCTATATAAAACTGCATATTGAACAGCCTCTCGATATAAAAAATTATATCTACCAGTTATTGACCATAAACATCAGGATGAGGATTTACTTAAGAAAAAAAAAAATCATTTTTTGTAGTTTTAGCTACAAAAAAGGGTGGTGGGTCCACAAAATTATGAATACACACTGTTAACCACTTTGCAAAGAAAATAAACTATCAGGGAAAAAAATATGAATAAAATGCAACTAGGTACAGCAAGGCCACTAACATTTAAAAGGTTTCCCACTAACAAAACACGCTTAAGACCAAAGTGATCCGTAATATGACTTGTTTACAAAACTGGGAACAGCTGTTAATGCAACATTCACAGATGAGGACAAATTGGTAGTCCTTGAGTGCCCATACATTAGCATGTGTTAATGGGTTTCTGGTAACACGCTCGTTTGTGTCAAGATGCACACACTTTAATGTATGAAAGGGAGATGAGCACAAGTAGAGGAGGCAAGCTGGAACTGGGAGCGGTCTGCTGGACTAGCCCTTCTTCTTAAGGCAGAATGTCTGAGACCTTGAGCCCACATTAAAGGGAAAAAAAACGCCCGAGGAACGCAGAGCTTCCTGGGTGTTGGTAAGGAAGAGTTCAGGAGCTATGTCAGCCTTTAGCTTATTTCCTAGCATTACTGTACGTACCCTTTAAACATTCTTCCTTCAAAGGGAAATGTAATTACTTTTTAACAAAGACAACTTGAGTGCTTATTTGAATTTTGACAAGCTGTCATTTGCACCTGATGCAACTGCTTTACATTCCTGCGAGCGTCAGGCACTGCAGGCTGTTGTGAAGCCCGCTCCCGATTAGCAATGAACCGTGAAGGAGACAGCAAGAGACATGAAGAGGGCTGGACCAGCAGATCCTGCTTTTCTGGGCTCCTCCTTGTCTCTGCCACATCAGCTGGGGCACTTTGCCACCTCCCCAAGCTCGCAGCAGAGCCAAGCATCTCCCAGGGGCACAGGCGTTGCCTGGAAGGCTGTTGTGACCATGCCTCTGGTGCAGGCAGACGCTCTTGCCTAGTTCCAACACACAGAGGGTTCGAGCTGCGCTGCTGGCTTATCGGACTGGACCAATCAAGCCCAAACAATGCTTAAACACCCAGCCAGGCCTGCGAGGCTTATCTCCTCATGTTAAGAAACAGTATGGCACAGGATCACTTTAATCCTGACGGAAAGTGACCAGCGGAACATGCAGGGGAGCTGGGACAATTCTGTTCCAGTTGTGATACAGCTTAACCACTGGAGCATTCTCTGGAATTCTCTAAAAAAACAGAACTGATTTGCACAGAATGACACATCAGTACAAAGTGTTCTGAAAAGCAAATTATGGAACTGTGATCACACCATATTACTTTATGTGCTACTTAATTTAAGATAACCTGAGGTATCACAGTTATGAAAATTACAGTATGAATTGCAGCAGGTAAATAGGCTACAGCTATTATTCTCAGCTCTGTTCTAGCCTTCTTTGTATACAATACATTAAACATTTATTCTAGCTCCTTTTTTTCAGAAAGAAGTTTGTAATCTAGACACCATTGGCTTATGAGTAAGGAAACAGTTCCTAAGCAGTTGGCCAAGTGTGTGAATTTATCATAGTGGTGGTCCTGGTTAAAGAAGATATGAAAACTTGCCTGATTGGAAGAACCACAGTAAATGGCATCTGATGTCTTTATTAAGGATGCCATTTACAGTGGGATACCAGAAGAAAAACTGCATCTTCCCTGCTCATCGTTCTGAGCAGAACCTTTTACTGCTAAGAGGAGGTGTGGCGCAGACAGAGAACAGGGATCTGTGAGCTCTCGGCACCCTGGGGCAGAATTACACTGTGTCCATTGAGAAATCTGAAGCCACTGAGGCCAGCACTCAGGGATATAAACACAGAAAACTCTCAAACTTCAAAACTGACAACCAAAGCCGACAAACCCCATTTTTGCTGCTGACAATGCTAAAGTACATCTAAATTTCAATTAGGTGTGAGTTCAGGATAGCACATATTTATTGCAGACCATGCCACAGAGGTTATAGCTGAGAGTCTGTGGATACAGAGGCAGTGGGGTGGTTATCTAGGCCTTATATATAGCAATCTGTAGAGATATCTAGTCCTTATTGTGAAGAGATAATGTGACTGACACTAACATTACATAAAGGAGATGGACTTTCAAAAACCTGAAGATCGTTCTCTAATAATGCAAGATAATAGATGGATATTTCAATGAAACAGACCGGTTTCAAGCTCTTTGGATAGCATACTGAGAAACAAATGAATAAATACAGAAGAATCGATTCTCCAGTTGAAAGTGGTAAAAAGGGTTGAAGGCAGCTTTAAAACTAAAATAATATGTGCTGTTGAATTGATTTTAGATTTGAACAGGTAACAACGTATTGAACCACTAAGATTTATATTTGAGAAACCAACTAATAAGTACTTGATTTATGAGGTTACCTGATGGACCAGCTATAAGTGGTGGCAGTCTAAAAAAAACCCACAGAGTTAGAATTTTTTAATGCTGCCAAGAAATAAAGAAAAAGAAAAAAAAAGATGACCTCCCATTGGATTCTTAGCTTGCTCGTGGTGCAAGCAAGCCGCCCAACTCTCATGAAATGGACAAGAGTTCATGAAAAGTACCAACTATTTAGAATTGACACAGTTGTCTGTTTACTTAGGAACTTCTTGCTCTCTGAAGCTTAAGAGTTTCCTACCCCCCTTCTTTTTCTTATCTCCAAAGTATTTAAGTTCACAGAGTGGCCTAAAGTTTTGCTACAGGCTACGGACAGAATGGCACATTTAGCACTCTTGCGTTCCTTAACAGCTGTCAGACAAATAATAATCCCTATCCTGGGGTTCAAGATTAGCCGATCCAGTAGTCCCTGATGGGGGAATACGTGACCTGTGCAGGCGAACATTTCTGTCTGCCTGTCCAAACACATGGGTGGAAATTAGCTCTTCTTAGTTTGCAATTACAAAAGGTGGGTTCAACATCAAAGTGTAAAAAAAATAATCATATTCCTTTTCAACTTTCTAAATCCTGACTTCTGTGACTAGTCCCCAGTGAATGCAACTATGGAGAACTGAAACAGGTCTTCATCAAACAAGAATGGCAGAAAATCAGGACACATCCACTCAGCCACTTCATTGTGCTTTCAATGCTAACTTAGAAAGCATGTCAGAGAGGCAATTTCTACAGTGTTATTTTAACCTCAGCACTTACTCACTGTCTATGACTGCATTAACTTTACCACTGTTTCTCTTCCCCAGAAGAAAGTGACATGCTGAAGATGTAAGATATTACAAAAGACTTCCACAAAGGCCATTTAAGTGTCTTGGTGGGACGTTCTTTCATCTTTTCATTACACATTCTCTGCATGTTTAGAAGGTGATCAAAATCTAAAGAAAATTGAGTAAGACAGAATCAAATGATTGCGGAGCTTTGTGGGTTTGTTACTTTTGTTTGGGCTGAAATGAATCCCACTAGTTTTTAGAGGAAGAGCTTGTGAAGCCTCCCCAAGGGTTAAATGGAAAGCCATGGTAGCAGGTTATGTGACTGGCCAATGTGCTCAACTGCATCCTTGCATCTCAAGCTGCTTTTCGTTATAGTCAACTGGCACATCAAACTGCCTGCCTGTGACCCAGATCAGAGTCGCACACAACCTGTACAACAAAGGGCACGGTTAGGAAAATACTAAATGACAGGAAAGTAGAAATACATACTTTTATTTCTTTGAATATACAGTACTCTTGGAAGTGATATTTCTAATCCATTTTAACTGACAGATTTTAAGTAAGCATAGATGAAAAAAACTGCATTTACTACACTTGAGAAAGCATTGAGACCCTGTTTCAGACGCAGGTTGTCAATACCCTGCCAACAGAATGTCTCCAGATGTACTGTACAGTTTGCATTCTCCACAAAGCTACTTTGCAAGACTTTAATTTGTTTAATAGCTTGTGCTTTCTGCTTTGAGTGCACATCACTAAAGTAGCAAATTCAAGAGTTTAGCCAAGGTGCCATGCCAAAATCAGGACCCATCCCTGCATGTATGTAGAAAAAGGATATATTTAACAAAAAGCAAAATGCATACAGTATATGTACTCTATGGTAATATACACAGAAAAGGAAGTCTGCTAAGCAAATAATATTAATAATAAAAAGTTTAATTATCATCATCATTCTAAGCATTCTTATGGAGGAAATGAGGTCCTCACCATTAGTGGATTAGTTACTGTACGAAAGAGGACTTTCTTCTTAATACTTAAGATTGAAATTAATCACTTCTCATGTTATTTTACCCATTTCTGTGCCAATGACTAGAGCATGGTGCATATCCATTCAGGTTTTGTTGTTCTGACTTGTAACAAAATAAGAGAAAAAAAACAGTCCACAGAATTAAATATTTAATGTTTCATCTGAAGTGCAAAACAAACCCATCCCCTTGGCAAAGCCTGACATCTCCTCCATTAGTTCTAAATGCTGTTATAAAAAAAACGCAACAAAACTACCTCTTCATGACAACTAATCCCTTTAATTGAGAAAATCCCCACTGCACAGTGACTCCTGTTGGGAGCACTGGGCCAGGATCGCTGCAGGCTCCCTTCGGTTTGCAGACTGGCATGTCTGTGCTCATCCAGCTGGGAGACTCCCGGCATCCCTCTCTCCCCGTGCACAAGCCATGGCGAGTGTCTCTGCGGCGGAAGACAGCCACCTCATGGAAAGGTTTCATATGGCTGCTGTTCCGAAGGGGTGCAGGAGAGTCATGCCACGCCGAAATGGATATCTCACCTGTGCACGGCTTAAAATATACAACCACACTGAACACATCTGTCAAAATTTGAATTAGCACTCTGGTTTTGATGCTCTTTTTAAAAATAGACATCTTTTTCATTTTGATCATGTCTACACTGGGAGTGTGGAACAACCTTCCCAGCCATGTGGTTACTCCTCTACTGTATGTTATATAATTATAACTACATCTAATTATTATTATAATTCTATGTAGAATTTCAACAATTCACAAGTGATAGCCACAAAGACCCAGGGATTTCATCATAACAAACATCTGAAATGTAACAAATTTAATTTTGGAAACCAACTCATTTTCTAAAAACTCTTTAATATTTTAATTTTTAAATACTATACCACTTTGTTGGGCATTGAAGGCCATCTGCGTTATATTTTCTCTCACATATGCATACATATTTTTAAGTGCAAATGCAAAATGCAATGTAGTTTTCCCTCTTTCACACCAAGCCTTCATCTGTGTGTCCCAGGATGGGCTGTAGGTGGATTTCTGCAGAGGTGTGGTGTGTGAAAATCAGAGAGATTACAGATCACCTTGTCAGACAGCATTCAAACACAAGTGTTTCATTTATAACACTTCCTATTAATCAGGAAACCAATTTCAAATCCTTCCCATACTTTCGGACCATTTGTAATTTGTTTTGTGACACTAATGACAATTCACTATTAAAATAACTTAGAAAAATGTTATTCGTATACTATGAAGCTATACAACTTCAGTTATAATACGCTACATCAGATGGCTTAAATAACCAACAGGAGGGTGCCTTGGGCAGTGATTAAGGTTAACACCTGCACACACTGTTGCTTTCACTTCAATAACTACACCCTATAGCACATTAAAAGATAATTCTAAGCTTTTATTTGACCCTAATAGTTGTATGTTTGTCCATTTACCAGCATGGTTACAAATCCTAACCAATATGCATTAAAACCTAGAAAATGCAATGCAGCAAGACTCTTATCTATGTCCTTCAGGGTGTGTCATGTTCTAACTGTCTTAGTAGCAAAACCAGGAATAAAAACAAAGCAATACTTGGAGAAAACAGAGGGACCAATGTCATAGATGAAAATGCTGTATCAGGGGACAGGGGCTTGTTGCCCCAGAGCACTGTACAGTAGTTGATAAGTTCAAATTAAAACAGATCATGTTATGAAGGTCAGATATGTAGTTTCTCCATTGTGCTTTGATAACCTTGGCATCACTGGAACTTATCTGAGTGGAAGGATGAAGCTAAAATTCCCGATACGGAAGATTATCAGTGTCAGAAGAACATGAATGGAGTGCAGCTGGCTGCGTTGAAGATTCCCAGAAATAAGACGTTATCTCCGTGGTAAAGGGGTTGCTGGCAAAACATGTCAGATAAACAAGGTAGATAAAAAAAAGAATGAATAAGAAAATGTAAAATATGAAATGGAAGAAAATATTTACATTTGACAAGTCCTAAAAAGATTGTGATAAAAGTCGGGACACTCTGCATCTTCTCATCAAGGTTCTATTGATTTCAGTAACAGCAGAGCTTTATAATTTTCAGCATTAGTCTGGTGACTCCCTGACTGGAGAACAATTCTCTGCATTCCTCTGTGCACAGCGTCTGCCACGATCCCCTTCCCACTACTTTCTAACATACGAGTCAGTGTTGCTTCATGCAATGCCATAAAATATTGGAGAAAAAATTAAAGATTAGGCGATGGGTTATACTGTAAGTCTTTCTCCACCCAAATGTAACATGCTGAAAAATCTCTGGCCATGCAGTGGTAATTGATCGAGGCCATTTATTGTTTACTGCATTTCAGATAAGAACATGAAATGCAGGAAAGTACCTCACAATATTTGCTATTTGTGGAATACTGTGCACAGTTCTAGCCAGCATGTTACAGGAGAGATATTGCTGCACTAGAGAAAAGGGACCAGATACCTTGCCAGGCTTAAAAGAATGACCTACATTGATAGGCTAAAACGACTGAAGCTTTTCTCCGCTTCTGAGAGGATCTGATTGAGGTATTCAGAATCATCGGAATATTCACAAAATTAGCCCAATGGACCGCTTTATTAAAACTGAGATCAGAATGCACCATTATTTAAATGGGTGCCTGGAAAATTGCTGCCCTGCCATGTAAGAAACAGCTGCAGTAGTTCTTTGGATTAATTAGCTACTAGCAGCCAGACGAGTCCAATGTGTTGAAGAACTTCTTCTTGTGTGTAACCTGTCTTAACATTATTTTTAAGAAAAACAAATATCAATATTTTCAGCAACACAGCATCTCTGTGAATGAAAATAATAGCCATTTCAGTTGTGGAATCTTTGTCTTTTCACAGATGCTACAATTACAGTAAAGTACAGATGCACAAGGTTTGTTCCAACAAAGGGTTCGCAAGTGCACATTGTCACAATGTCCATTTTCCTCATTTAGAATTTCTTAATTAGTCCCTAATTATGACGGATCAACATTTAAAAAAAATGTTGTTTGCAAAATGCCGTCTTCAAAATCGCAAACAAAACCTGCCACAACGTCAAATGCTCTCTACAGGTGCAACAGCGAATATCAACAGAGGAATGCTCTAAAGTGCGGCACGCCTATTGAAGCGCACAAGGACAATGTGGCGCCAGCCGTAATGTTGAAAGAAATGTGTAAGTTTGCAAAGTATAGCGAAATTAACCTGGGGAAAATACCTCATGCATACAATCCGAACACCAAGTGGAGTGGTTATAGAGACACTCCTGTGAGAGACAAGCTATTGACTAACAGAAAGGATAATAGGATTATGAACAACAAAACAAAATGAGCTAAAGGTAATACTACTCGTTCTGGAGACATGTACAGTGTGTGTATCCATCACGCCCCTGACAACGTTAATGAAGTCCAACACTCACTGTACAACTGATACTGTAGGCAAGCCTTACTGCTGGCAGGAACCTTCTAAATAGGTGGGTGTGAGAGGTTTAAAGGGTCAAAGAGGATCCAGCTGTAATTGTCCCAGGACATGGAGTGTGCACAGAGTTAAAAGTTGAAAAGTTCATGCAAAAGTGTAAGATAGGACCCTTAGGCCAAAGACAGAACATGATACAGACTGAGCTGAGGAGGTGGGGGGTGACAGATTCCTCGATGCATGAAACCAGAGACTACGGCTGACATGGCTAAAGGCTGACAAACCAGTGCACACGCTGACATGTGAGGAACTGTATGGCTTACTGGGGTCAATTACAGCATACGAGCTAGCGGGAGGATGCTGGTTTGGGCAGAACACTAAAGATCGAATTTTCCCATGAGCCATCTCTAATACTATAAAAAAAGACAGGCACCGAGATCATGCAATAACCTTGGAAAAAACAATATGAGAATACAAATAAAAACATTTTAAAAAATTAACCACAAAAATCAAATTCAAAATCAGAGAAGTTAAAAAAGTAAAAGTTTTGAATGTTATAGTGCATAAATAGTATAAATAGTAATAGTAAAAATGTTTCACTCAGCAGATACAGGCAATTATTTATAATTGGTAGCTGGGTATTTAATCATGGACAAAGAACACAAAGTTTTGCATACCAGCAATGCCTTACAAAACACAGGATTAGTTAAAAATGCTTCCTTTAGCCCTTAATAAAAGCCTGTCACATTATTGCATTTCCTTAAACACAGCATTCAATTTTTTATTTATTGCAAAACGTATCAGTTTCTGTTTTACGTCTATTTGTCTTCAAAGTGATAAAAAAAAACAATTGCTTATTTAAATTTCAATGGATGTTTAATTTGAAATTACAGTTTAATTTTTCCCAGGGTGATCAGCTCATAATCGAGCTGAAAACAAGGTATTTTTGGAAAAACAGGGTTGATAGACTAAACACAAAAAACATCAGGTCTTCTAACAAAGTTAATTATTTAGTCATAATGTAGGTTTTAGAATATTCTGTGGTTTGATACTAAAATTATTAGTTCAGATAAATTGTTTCATGTGCATGTATTTAATAATAATAATGTGCAACAGTCAACAGACCCACCCTTAAACGAGTATTACAGAAGATCAAAGGATCAGGATCTCTGGAATTAGTGAAATGTCTATTGATAATACTGAGTGGGGAAGCAATTCTTCCAGTCCTGCACTGAGAAACTCCACAGTGCACTCCAATGAAGGAGAAAAGGAGTAGTCCTGGAATGTCTCCAGGGCTCCAGCAGGCATTCTGGATGAGGAACATTAGGCAGTGTGCTTACCAGAATGAGTATGGCCCAGCAGAAAGCATGTTTCAGGGGGTTTATGGTGAAGCCCAATGCTGGGAATGCTTTTTGCTATTTGTCTTTTTTCAAACTGAAAGTAACAATGATAACCATGAAGTGGCCAAAGATTTGACTGTGCAGGATCAGCCTCCTGGTAAAATAAAAAAAAAATAGAAAAACACTGTCTATCTCGAACTACTTTCTTGAGAAACTGTACTATACTCTGTATTCAAAGGAATATTTTGTATATAAACATACATTGGGATCACTTGAGTGTTAAGTCACATCTCTTCTCTTTACAGAGCATGTATCATATAGATATACAAAGCAGCCCTGCTTATTAAGCCTGGCTTTCCCTTTTCATTTTTTTTATTTTTGAGAAATTAGGGGTTCTGTTTTCAAGCTCTGTATGGCTGAAATAAACACAAATGTACTTGAAATGAGCATACACCACTCATTCATGAATGGGTCATTCTAAGCAAGATAAAACACATTAAAAAAAAACTGCAGGTTACAAAACAATAGAAAAAGCTTCTTCCTTTTAAGGAAAAGTATAAGAGGGCCACTAATTAATAAACTCACCAGGTTTCAGGTACAAATATGTGTACAAAATGTGTTAACTTCCTGTACTGTAACCATGTACAGGTTTATATAACAATTTACACTGTTTACTATATAAAACAAAACTGTGACTCTCCAGGTTCCCAGATCCCACTATTCCCACCAATGGGTCAACAGTGCCTCTAATGAAGTCAACCCCACTCTCTTGTGTCTCTTGGGAATGTCAAGATTAAACACGTTCTTTCCAGGATAGTAGTAGACATTTCAGATTTACAATGAAAGAGTTCAAATCTGCCTCCCTTTCCACATTCTCCTGTGCCACAGCACATCCTTAGGAAACCATCTGGTGTAATTCTCTCTTCTGCCAGGAGAATATCTTTTCATTCCGTATAAGTCTCAATTAAAAAAAACATTGGCAAAGAAAAAAACAAAACAGAAAAAATAGTTCTTAGCACGTTTTTTACATCTTGTGCTATGAATATGCACAGCTACAGTATATCTCTGTTTTAAGATGCACCTTTCTTCTAGAATGTAAAATAGTAAGTAAGCCTTAAATGTTTGCTTTGTTTTTAGAATGATTTAGAATGCTATTTTAGGTTTGAATTTCACAGTGTTGTGCCTGGAAATCTGATGATATTGATCTTAAATTGATACACTTTGATGTGCAGAGAAACACACAAATTGCACAACAAAGTTCAATTTCATTTTCCACAGCAACCCCAAACTAGCTGCTGTAATGACTTTTTTTAGAAAGCAGGTACAGGGCAAAAGACTGGAACCGAAGACCTAGAAATGAGAAACACTAAGAACTTCTGTAAACCTCATTAAAAGGTAATGCAAAAGTTAAATTGAGATAGAATACAATAAAATGGCATTTCCAGGTATTTGCCCTTAGAACCAGAGCAGTAAAATAAACAGAATGACCATAATGGCAGGAGCTGGAAGGTGGAGCAACTGTTCTCTTTACAAAAAGCTCTGCTTTGATGAACAGCTTAGTGAGGGAGTCTCTGTGGGATCGTTATTTACACTCTTTGCTCAGGACTCTCAAGATTAGCGTTTATCCTAGGCCATCCTGGCCCTACATTATTCTGTACTCTCTCTCCTTTCTAAATATCTTTGCTTTGCATTCCATCTGGAAAAAAAAATAAATCCACAATCTTTAACTCATCTAAGAGGAGACAAAACGCATGCTACTTTCCTCCTGTTTCTAGTCACCTGACTTTTTTTTTCAAAATGACAGCTGACATGTGAGCTGGAACTTTGAGAGCAGCTCACATTTAGATATTTTAAAGCTTGTTAAGACATTTTATTACAAGTGGACACTGTGGAGTTACGAGGTGAAAAAGGTCTTGATTTTGTTTCTGATTTCTCCCTGGATCTTGTCATTGAAGAAGATATTCTAATAATGCCGATAGCCGTTTCTACAGCCTATGGATTTAAGCTATTAAGAAATGACATTGGTAACTGTTAACCCTTGTATCCCCTATGCTAATCCATGCTTTCTTCAATGTATGGTTCTATGGCGAGAGACTGAACTAAATGTTCTTCCACAGAAAATTGACAGAAAAGGTTTCAAGTAATTTATTCACTGTCAGTGTATAAGAAGAAGTGTAGCAGTGTAGAAAAAAGTTTTCTACTTTTTTTACCAAACTTAATGTGGTTGCACTCCCCAGTAAGAGCTGAATCTGATCACACCACAAGAATATGTATTTAAATCAGATCACTGCACAAGAATATATAGTCGAAAGGCCAGCTGGGCCACTGATCAGTGAAGAAGGGGTTTTCTCTTTTTGCTTTACTGTCAGAATTCCACATAAACTTGGGCAAGGGCGGTTAAGTCCATGACAAGCATTTCTACTTGAGTTCCAGCTTTAGGACAAAGCTTTTCTTGCCAGCATCACGATACATTCCAGGACCACAAAGCAACACCGTTTACTTCTGATTGTTTTTTTTCCCCATGATGCATTTAAAATAAATAAAGACACTTATTACCCACGTATTGTCTCCTTCTCTCTGCAGATGGATAGAGAAAAGTTAGTTTTCTACCTAATTCCCTTATTAAGTTAGAACACTTTCAAATTGCATTAGCATATATTTTAACTGTTTAGACCGAGATGCAATAGCAAGAGAAATATCATGTATAAAGACAATAGAGACATCAAACCAAATTTCTGAATTTTCTGTCAATTCAGCTGACAGATTCCCTCAGAGCTCAATAAGACATTCACAGTTTTCACAGACAATTATCTTCAATAAGGCTATGATTTCACCACATCCAGGTACTACACCTTCCTTCACATTACCCAGGGTTGAAACTACTTTTTTATCAAAAGAAAAACTTCAAATACAAGTGCTTTCACCAGGTCAACTAGGACAATGGGTAGAAGTGTATTTCTCATTCACGTCTTGGCTTGTTAGATCAACTATCATCTTACTAGAGTGGTATCCTAAAGGGAAAGATAAGTTGCTGAATGTTCACTGACAGTTTAAGTCCTTAGAATGACTTTCAAAATATATAGTTTCCAGTTTCACATAACATTGCCTTAGCAAATATTTTTTCTTTAAATACAAGTGTAAGGGAAAAACTACTTTTTAACCAACAACATTGCATTCTCAGGTCACTGATGATACAAGAGGTTGCACCTTGCTATCTGGAATTTGAATTTATTCTTGCTTTCAGCTAGAACAAACTGCATGTACCAGTTTTAGATGCTAAATAAATTAAGTGTTATGAAAATGCAGCAAAATAAGACAAGAGATAGAGTGGGCAAAACGTTTTTTAACAGGAAAACATTCTCCACTATGCTCAATGTCAACTGAACACACTAGCAGCCCTAGACTTGTAAAGCTATAGTCTTACATGTAATTGTTCAAATCCTTAGGCATTTTCTCGGTGAACAAAAGTTGCACAGTGTTAGGAACGAGACAGTGCTAGCAACAATGGTATCTCCAGCTATTTTGTCAGTCTGAGAACATGACCCCAGAGCTACTCAACCTCTGTAAGTATAAAAGTTGCGTTGTAAATGGAAATTGTGGTAATTTTCAAACTTTTTTGCTGCTACAATAGCTAACTATGTCTCAACAAATTACAAAGCTAATTTGGAACTGTGCTTATATATCAAACAGAGAACAGATCAAAATATCTTGAAAAGGTTGTCATAATATTTGCAATTTGAAAAAAAAAACTTCAGAATTATTTAAAAACAATATAGAGGATACAATCTTAATACGGATAACAATCTCTCACTCAGAGAGCAAAAGATATATCAGTTTATTCATGCATTTAAAACATAGCTGCTAAAATGTAAATATTGCCATTTCTATGTTAAAAAGTAGGCTTTATTACACAAAGCTTTATAACACATGGGTTAGTTTTACAGTTAGATTAGTCAATGTGGCACAAAACAATTGATAAAACAAACTAAATACCTTCATTGTGAATGTCCATCAGTTTATGCATGAAATTCTTAATGACCACATGAAACCAATCAAACCTTTAATACTAAAGGTACTAAAATACACAAAAGTAGATATATTGTATATTGTGTTTTTTTGGAATACATGCTGATTTTTATTGGAGGGAGGAGGAGCTGATAGCAGAAAGGTTCAAATAGTAATTCAACCCCATTCAAGCATAAAAAACCTGGGTGCTAATTCTCCCCACCCTCACCCCCAAAAAAATAACATAACTTTTGAGGCTGCAGTCTGTGAGCTGAAATCAAGTAGAATCGGAAACTGTCACATCCTTAATTATTACCTTAATTAACTGCCCTTATGCAAATACAATTCCGCTTCGCCAGACTTTATCAAGACAGTTCTACTGACATTTCTTTCTCAAGAATTGTATCAAGCGTCCATGGTGACTCCAGACCACGCCGCAACAGGATTTCTAACAGGATTTTTTTTTGCATTTGTTTTTAAACCAGAGAAAAAAAAGGCTTGATCGCAACATCAAAGGCAACGTCAAAGGCAACTCACTACCACCCTCTATAGGTTTAGAAATGAACAAATGATTCTTTAATCCCTAATAAGAGTGACAGCATGGTCACGCATAATACGGCTTCGTTTAACACCTGTAAATTACGAATGGCAATAAACATTCTAATTATGCCTTTGTTAATCACAGTTGAGTTTAAGTCTGAATTGTTTCGGCTGTGAAAGTTTGCTTTTAATATTATTTTTTCAGATTTAGAATTTTTAAATATTACAGTTAGTTTATCTATTTGAAATAAAAAGGACATGCATTATTTCAGATTAATAGGGGTTAGTAAAGGGTTAGAATCCAGCTCAACTAAAATAATATTTTATTAAGCATAAAGGGCATAGGAAAAAAAACTCCTTATTGCATTTGTCATGAACGATTTCAAACAACCACTCCTCCTATGAGTTTATTCAAAATCCACACATTTTGGTTGACACCGCAGTGTTCATAAAAGGTCTGAAAAGTAGATATTAACAGTCAATGAACAGCAGATTTTTTTCTGTAACTCCGTAGTAACATTTATTTATGTCTTTAATGTGGTCTGTAAAAAAAACAAATGTTTACTGTGCCTGCTTCTGTGTTCTCAGAGCTAAACTTTATTTAAGGTTATCCAGCTCATTTACTTACTGAAATAGGAAAAACAGCTCTTTGTCCGTTAGAAAAGGGTGGGGGAAGTGCCAAGGAAGATGTTATTAAATTGGGGTGTGATCTGTTTAATTACCCGTGATAACAATTTCAGATCAGCTGTCAACCACTGAAATGCAAAGAAACTGTAACTGTAATGCATATTCTTGCCAGTACTGGTTACAGTAATTGACCACAGACCTTTAGGGCAGGGTGTTCACATTTTTCTAGCCCTGCACTTGATAGAAGTAAAGAACAAATGGATTTCATGATCATTACAAGATAATCTCTCATTCATAATAATAATTTAATTCCTTGGTTCCAGGAATTATTACAATTTATACATTACAACCATTCTAACTCCAGTGTAACTGCTTGTGTGCCAATGTAGATGCTATCTGGGTTCCAGTAAAGAATTTCATTAACAGTAGTGTTAAAATAAACTTTCTATTAAAAAAGACAGGCCAGGTTCTATATATTCTTTATATGGTTATCTATTGCTTTCATACAAAAAGGTTGTGTGTATAAATGAGGGCCTTCTCAGATGTGGTTTAATTCTAGTTCACCTTTTTAACGTAAGCACCAGGAAAAATGACATTTCTCATAGAACATGAAGGCTCCTTAAGTGAAAAGATTGCAAATAAAATGCCTCCCTCTAGTGTTCAAACCTCATTACTCCAATTACAGGACCTTCCTAAAACCTTCACGTTTCTCACACTAAAGACATGTCAGAATTTACACTTAAGACAATAGCAGCCCAATGTATGGCCTTATTTTGGAGTTATGATGAAGTTTTCAATAAATGTGACTTTGCAATTCCCTTTGCAATCACCACTCAATTCAGACTGTATGTCCTTTACTAAGACAAAGAGATGCAAATAAACACAAAACATTCGCGACTGTGATTCACCTGGAGTGATCTGAAGATTCTACAACATGCAACTGCAAAAATCCTTAAGATGCTGGGAAAACATTAGCACTTAACTAGACAATACCTCCTTCGTGCTGAGCCAGGTATCAGCTATCACTAGTTTATCTCATATTATAGATCCATGGAAGAAGGATGTAAACTGTTGTGTACAATCTTCTAGGTGAAAGCTCTTTCACAGTGAAGACTCCCTGAAAGAAGTAGGCTATAGGTCATCGTGTGAGCAGAGATACATCTTGAATCAAGTTAATTAAACATCAGGTTTAGAATGAGCCACGTTTAAATATTCTGGTGTTACACAGAATACAGTACAGTATATCTCCCTGGTGTGTTTGTGCTGCATAAGGCAACAACACAACCAACATGCAATCTGTCCACAAAGAGAAGGATTTAAAGCCTTTTCATAAGCAAATCCATCGGAAAGTCCATTTGCAGATTTCTATCAGAAAAGTCCGTTGGATTTCATTTTAACTCAGTGCTTAATAACCTACAGTAAATAGACTTGTCATTTGGTTTCTTTGGTGCCAAAGCTTCACCCGGCACTTCAGGTGCAATTAAAAACATGTTTCTGAAAACTGACCATATTCTGAATGTTTGAACAAAGAGTCCAGAGTTTTTTTTTGTTTGTTTAATGCATCAAGGAAAGTGGCACATAGTAAGAAGGTAAATAGTACATAGTAAGAAGGCAATATTTAAGAATGCTAAGCTTATTGTAGTAATTGCATTCCTAAACCTTTAAGATGCACGTTTGCTCATTTTAAGCAGCAAATCTTCTTTAGCTTTAATATAAATAGTATTTACAGAACCAAAACCAATCCATAACAAAAACAAACATAAAGCTGATCATCGCTATTATTAACTAATACAGATAAGCCTTTATTGTTAAGTATTACAGTGAGTTTATTCACAAGACAGAAAAGTGGGGGGGGGGGTGTATTTTATATTACAAGACACAGCTTGTTTAGACTAAGAACTCTAGGAGACTAACATAAGAGAGCACATGTGGATCAGCTTCATACTAAGGAATTTCAAACATTGCTCAGTTAACACTGCCAAGACAGCGTGATAGGTCTGCAAGTATGGACACATAGATTAAGAAAAGAAACCTAGTTTTAATAAATGCAATACCCCTGTATGAAATGTCTTGCACGAAGAGTACAGAATGTTAGGTGATTATGGCCCCATTGCATAGTTTTATTGCCTCAAGATTATTTTCTTGAGGTGCACCATCTCCTATTTTTTCTTGTTACTAGACTTCTGAATTGAAGACATTACAGGATAACACGCTTTTGATTAACTGTACAGCAGAACGTCGGTGTCAGTTCCTGAAGGTTTGAAAGCTCTCCAAACCACGACTTGTTAAAACCTCCCTCGCTCCATTCATACTAAATAACTATGAACAAAAATTATCTCAGCAAGCCTGTAATGCTGCAAGAGAGAGGTTTTGGCAACACACCCATAAAATGGTTCAATTAAACGTAACACTGTGCTTCATTCCTGATTGAAGTACTTAAGATTTGTGTGAACCAAACACAAACATTCAAATGAGGCAGCAGTGAGGCATGGAGCTGGAAGCTGGAAGACTAAAGGACAATCTTTTTTCCAGCCACCACCAATCCTCTCATCTGTTTGTTAACGCTCTTAACAGCCCTGAAAAGATACCCCTGGAAACAGATCCAACAGAACAGAAGACAACCAAAAACAAAATAGAACTATGTTTCTGCCTGCAAGAAAACAAAGCAGTAAAATAATACCACACATACTTTACAAAAAAAAATTCCAAACCTGTTAAAATGACCTATTTATTAAATAAATAACACTACAGAACCCTTAATAGGCACTTGGAAATGTCTGTCAAAGCATAATGGTTTCCAAAGTCAATGAGATGTAATGAAATCTGGGCCAGCTTTGTTCAACTGATGTAATGACCCTGTAATTAGACCATGAAATATTCATAAGTCAGATCACCTAACACTACCCCCTGAATGGAAAGCCTCTGACACTCCTGCTCTGAAAGGACTAAGCACCTGGCCAGGGAACTGCAATTTTCTGTGTCAAACTGGAATGACAACTATCTCACAATCGTATGTTAATGCACTTCTTCTTCCCATTATTACAGCATCTCTCCTGACAGCAAACATTCAACTCACACGAATCACACTCATCGTTGATACATCCATTTCCAATAAGAGCTTTGTCAACACAGGGCCAAGGGGAGCCACAGACCAGCCCTGCAGACCACAGGCTCAAGGCAGGATTCACCCTGGACAGGATGCCAGTCAATCACAGGGCACATCCTCAGAGACACATACACAACATGTTTCTGGACTGTGGAAGGAAACCAGAGCACCCAGTGGAAAAACCACATGTCCAGAGGAGAACATGCACACTCCTCACAGAAGGTGCTGCAGGCCAGAATTGAACCCAGCACCCAAGAGCTATGAAGCAGCTAATCACCATGTTGCTCAATAGTGGGTGTAATAAAAAACGCCCACTATTATTTCCAAGAACTCTTAAAAAAACTCACATTTCAAACTGTTTTCAAGATGCTAGGGACACATGTTTGCTAAGGAAAGTGAATAAGTAAAATCTACAGAGATACCACTACATTGCAAGCAAACATTTAGGTCAAACAAAACGTAATTTGTAGCTAGAAGTGATCTTCACCGGACCAACCAAAAAAAAACCACATAAATGATACGTATTCTCTACAAAGATAAGGGTTCATTGAGGAGGTGGATCAGTATATAGCCTTCTGTGACAACCTTATGGTCAGGCACTGATCCACACATTTAATCAATATTAGTTGCTACTTAATTTATTATATTAGATTATTCCAATTGTGTTGTACATTGGTTACTTTAATTGTTTCCAATTTTTTTCTTTCCTATTCGTTTCAGTGCAGTAACACTTGCTCCAGCATCTGAAGGTTTAGTCCAGTAACGCAAACTGAATTGAAAAAAAAAACATCAGAGCTACAACAAAAATGTCTTAGCGTAGGAGGAACAATGATCTACTTGGATTCTTCTGAAATAATGATCTTATACAGCACTTTTCACTTTTTTTCACTCGTCAGTGAAAGATCGTTTCTAAAAACTTTTTTCAAAGAACAATTTTCTTTTTTTCCATTTGTTTAATGTACACTAGAGTGTCTGAGCGTATTCGTTCTGTCTTAGCAAGAAGATCAATTCTTCAATAATCCAATGACGTTATTTTAACTTGTAGGTAAATGACCGTGGTCCAGTTGCACATTGTAGGTAGATTTTAAAAAGAAGGGAGTATTTTAAAAAGTGAAAGGCAGATATGGTATTAACATAGTTTGAAAAAACAACGGGTAAATTATACTGAAACTGTCTATCCAAAGGTATTGTATCTGCTCAGTACTACCAGTAGAACTGTCGTCTCAGTGGAGCTCATGAACTGCACAGTTATGTTTAATACAAAAGTATTTCAAACATTTGAAGCTTCTAAACTAACCAAGGTCAGGTTGATAATTAAGAATCACTCAGATTTCTATTAGAGAGTCTCATGCATTCTGAGAACAAAATATAAAACTACATTTTAATAACATCTATTTTAATAAACAGCAATTGCAATTGCAGAACAGTAAGCGATAGGAAGAAATAGCAATCGAATTCTAAACCTGAAATCACGAAATGTAGCACAATTCCCATTATTTCAGAAGCTGGAAAGTATTAATCCCACAGCCTGTCGGACTAACTACACATTTATAGTTTGGCATTGTTAAATCAAACGGGCTCATTCAAACATTGCATGCACAGTGAATAATCATGAATCTATACTCACGTTAAATCTTTAAGCAGAAGACATCAGGTATTTTGAAACCTCTGGCGTATTTGACAAGCACTTAAGAAATGCAATTTTAAACTTCCACTTTCAACCTACCTGCTGTGTTCCGAGATCTGATGTGCAATCTCTGCAGCTTGCATTCAGACGGAGGAGCAAAAAACGGTTTACTGGTCTCTGTGTCAAAGAGAAGGTGTATTTTTTTACCCTTTTGTTTCTTTTTCAAAACATTCTTTTACATGTGATGTACAGAAGACGTTTTTTTTTTTACAGCTACTTCTTAGATTGAGCACCGGTACGCCGTCATCGCCGCACGAACTCTTCCTGAAGCGGCTGGCAGGTCTTGCTCTCCGTGTCCAGGCAACCAGGGAAGCTTCCTCGACTCTCAGACTCCCTCGGCCCAGCGTGCGACCGCCATTACCTTCCGGGTCAGACAAGTCGTTCCTCCCGGAGGGCAACTGAAGTTTTAACCAATATTAATCATCTGTATTAACAGAGGTGTAAACATTCCTCCATCATCTCCTGATTCCGAATTTTATATCTGAACATGCACGTGCACACATGTATAAATTGCGTTAAACGCTTTGAGCGGATAATCACTTTTTTTTAAAAAAAAAAGATAACATATATACTGTAGGTAGAAAAGTGTTTTCATGCAGAGGAAGTCCAAAAAAATGCCGCTGTTTTTTATACATTTGGAAAACCGTGCTTACATCAGGAAGAAAGCAGAGCTCCACATTCATATTAATCACCTTTTCCCCCAATGAAATACTGGCAGGCGATTCTAAAAATGGAAGGGAGCAGGGCATATTGGACAATGTATTTCCCAAATTTCGATTTCGGAGCAAAATAAAAAATCTTTGTCGGAGTCAACACTACAAGTCCCAGAATACACTGGGGTCAGCGGCACATGCGCATTAACAACTCGTTCGGCCCCCGTGATCAGTTGCTGTCTGAAATAGAGGTCACCCTCACTCTGTTCAGTTAGGTGGGAGAGTTGGTGTCTAGCAGATCAAGAGTCGTCGAAATGGTAAGAGAACGGTTGGCATCGGTTTGTAAAGACATGCATATGTACAT
Source organism: Lepisosteus platostomus (assembly GCF_059453375.1). Classification (NCBI taxonomy): domain Eukaryota; kingdom Metazoa; phylum Chordata; class Actinopteri; order Semionotiformes; family Lepisosteidae; genus Lepisosteus; species Lepisosteus platostomus. Next base: position 13,629,047 of record NC_142627.1, on the reverse strand, counting down.
TTTTAACGTGTTAAGGATTCTGGTTTGTTGTTTTGGGCGGTTTTGCCACTTTATCGCCTTGCATTGTACATGGGTACCGACATCGGGCCGATTGAATATAAATATAATATAAATCGGAAGACGTTGGAGGGTAGGAACGGAGTTTCTGTTATGTTGAACTCCATTGTTTAAGAAAGGCGTTTACAGTTTGCACTTTCAAATGTGCACCAAATGAATTTGGCGTTACATTTTTTTAAGATGAGCTACAGTTATTTGACTTGCGTACGCGTTGCACGACACTTGCAGTGCATAATCGCCATGGTGTTGTGATTTTTCCGACATCCGTTTCATCTGCCGTAGTCTAATGGCTGCTTATATGCCTGTTTATATGCTTTTTGTTACCTCGAACAAAACCCCAAGGTCACTGCAATGTAGAACAACAAGTTTATTCCTGCTGCGAAGTTGAAACCGATAAATTAACGTTCATTTAGACTTGCATAAACATTTCTGAGGATATATTGATTATCGGCTTTAATCCTTATTTTGAATGTGTGCTGTGTATCTATGGAGATGTCCTTGCAGTCGCTTCTCCGGGAGGTGACTCTGGGAGGGGAAAAATGTTTGTAAAGCAATTTGAGATGGTCCGTCATTAAGCCCCCATTTTTCACCCTGTTGTTGCAGTCTGATCCCATTAAAGTTTTGGTAACTGGCGCTGCTGGCCAGATCGCCTATTCCCTTCTGTACAGCATCGCTAAGGGAGATGTCTTCGGCAAAGATCAGGTAAGTAATGGACCGGTTTAGTTGCATCTTTCTTTAGGAAACACACCCTAGGCCTCATATATAATTAAATTGCGATGGTACTGAAGAACTTTAATTTTGGGCTGGCAAACTGCAGACACTAAAGACATGTAAGTTACAAACGTACTGTTTGTAAGTGGGTCTTTTGCCAGGGGCTGTAAAACTGTATCTGGCAATTTAGGATTATAAAATAGTGGTGCTTGAATTTAACATTAGTCACTTCCTTGCCAATGCTTATTTCAGCTGAGTTTAACTTTTTGCTTGCATGTTCTTAGTCCATAATAAGGGCATCTGAGTTTAGTTCTTCTGAAGGTGATGCGCACAGTGTAACCTTGTTTTGTGATGGCGTGACTGCATGTGTGCAGTGACTGCGGTCTGGTTGTTGTGCTTCCTTGTGAAGTATTTTGCCTCCTCTTCCTAGCCGCTTGTTCTTGTTCTGCTGGATATCACCCCTATGCTGCCAGTCCTGGATGGCGTGGTGATGGAGCTGCAGGACTGTGCCCTCCCACTGCTGAGAGGTATGCTGGGCCCGATGCCCGAGTCTGCTGGAGTCCCAGTTCTCTAGCAGACAAGCTTGTTAGTGTGTAGAGCCTTAACCCAGTGAAGCAAGGACTTTCTTCATGCAATTAAGGTGTGGGGGGGTAATTTAACTCCTACAGATTACTCTAAATGGAGGACAATTATCCTACTACAGAGGGTTTAATTTTGAATATGATTATTATTTTTTTCCTAGTCATGTGTAGTGAACATGTAGGTTAGTGCTTTAAACGGTGTGCACTTCTCTAACTGCTTGGGTGAATTAAAAATTCTAGGTAATATTTTGAAGTGCACAGCTAGTCTCGAAGAGGAGTGATGGGTCCTTCTATGCGTCTTATCTGGGGGGGAGGGGGGGGGAATTAAAATATCCTGTAATCTCATTTTCGTCTACCTTTGTTCATTTTAGTTTGTGCTGAAGCTAATGACATCAGATCTGCAACATAATTCAGACCAGTCCTTCATAATTGCAGACTGCATGTGTAATATTTTTTATTCCACTGCTTGAAAAGCACTTTGTCCCGGCACCATTGATTAAGAGCCGTCTCCTGCCGTACAGCGCTATAATAGAGCTCTCTGCCTACTGACTGCAGCCCTAGTCTGAGGTCCCCCCCTGCAGAACTGACACTGCTGTGTGTAAGGCTCAGCAGCGGATGGTGGAGAGGTGTGCCAAACTGCAGGGCTCTGATTGGTCACTTAGTGACCTAGATGAAAGCGCCGCCCACAGTATGTGCCGCAGTAACAAAATCAGACTGTGTGCAAGGTATACTACTGGAAATTGATGAATGCACAGAGCCCAGGCTGAAGTTCAGCCTGATAATGGGGGTTTATTGCAACTTGCAACACCAGATTGCCTGATATTGGCGACCAGCAGTTTTCCAGCCACTTGTAAATGAGCATTTTAAGTTTTGGCTGCTGTTGGCATAAATCTAATCCTCTGTTTTGTCAAGGGAAAAACGAGTTTGCAGAGCTTCTGTCCGACTATGAAGTGTAATTCTGTGGTTTGCAGAGGTCATCCCAACTGACAAGGAGGAGGTGGCTTTCAAGGATCTTGACGCAGCCATACTGGTAGGCTCCATGCCAAGAAAAGAAGGCATGGAGAGGAAGGATCTGCTGAAGGCCAATGTGAACATTTTCAAGTCCCAGGGTGCCGCTCTGGATAAATATGCCAAGAAGACCGTCAAGGTGACTAAGATTAATGAGCCTGTAATGAAAGCACAGTTTTGCTGGTGGCTTGTTAGATTTGGCTTTAATTCATTGCGCACAGCAGTCAGCCAGTAATTCCCATTTCTGTGCTGCTGCAAATAACCTGAATTCCTCAGCTTACATCCTGTGGGCTTGTAATTTGGACTGAAGGGGGGGTAAAGCACTTGAAAGAAATGTTGAAGAATTGTAAAATGAATGTTCCTGGTATTTAATGCTTTTGAAGAAATGGGATAGAAACAGCTTGTGTTTCTGCCCTCCATTGGTATAAAAAATAGTGACCAATTTGTTCAGGTTATTTTGTATTGTGGTATTCAGAAAAGAGTGCATTGAAGGTACACTTCGTGATTGCTTGAATTGATGTTTGGTGTGACTAGAGCTGCATAAATCAAGTCTTTATCCATCAGTTACCATACATTATATCTATATGGCAAGACCAAGGCAGTGGTTCAATGATCACTTCATAGTCTGCATGTTCTCCTTGAGTTTCCATGCACAATCCAAAGACCTTGTGACCATGTTAATTGTCATCTCTAAATTGCACAAGGCGTGTTTGTCCTCTGCCCTGCGATGCACTGGAACACCAGGATGTCAGCCCACATGGCTCCCTGTGCCCTGAGTGGTGACTGAACATGTATGGCAACACAATAACCACATTATTCTAGCCCCAAGCTGCTAGAATAGGACTTGTATATAACTACATTTGATTTGTTTGTAACAAAATACAAGTACGTGAACTGATTAACCCCCAGACCTCCTCCCATTTATGTTCAGCTTCTTGACCTTATTTCAAAGTAATCTTTTGAGTCCCAGATCAGAAAACATGCAGTAGGCTTTTCATTTTTTGTGGGGGGGTAATGAAAACTGCACCATGGAGAAAATCTTGTATTATTACACCTAAAAACTGGAATGTAAAAATGTATTCCTTTGGGAAACTGTGCCCACCATAGGAGCAACACTATTTGTAGGGTATGAAGTTGCCAGTATTCAGTCAGTGGGGTGTTCATACCTTGTTTGGGGGGAATGGGCTCTCCATGGTAAGAATTATATATGTACTGTAACTGCTTTAGGATGCAGAGCTCACACAAAAAAAATGAAACAGGTGACTTATGTTTGTGGGTTTAAGCCTGATACAAGAAAGAGAAGTGATCCTTTGTTATTCTCCAAAAATCTAAACTGCTCTGCTTCTGTTCAAATCTATGGGTGGTAACCTGCTATGACTGCTGATGGCAATTCATATTGACTCTGTGTTGGCTTTTTTAGGTATTGGTTGTGGGAAACCCTGCGAACACCAACTGCCTGATTGCCTCCAAGTCAGCTCCTTCTATTCCCAAGGAGAACTTCTCCTGCCTGACCCGTCTGGATCACAACAGGGCCAGGTCACAGGTCTGCAGACTTCACCATGACCTTGTGACCAAATGGTAGAAAGTTTGTATTGTAATAATGTGGGCACCAGTTAGGCTACATCCATCAAATAACCGCCAATCAATGTTCTAGAGAACCTGTGGGGATATAAGTTTGTTTTACCTGACCAGTGTGTGCTTTCAAGTTAATCTTCAGTATTCTAGGATCTACTTGTCCAGCACAAAGAGCAAGTATATCGATTTAAACGTTGCCCAATGATAAAGATGTTGGTAATATGCATCAGTCTAAGGCTGAAGGTCCTGTTTACACAGCTAGAGTATTTACCCAAAAGTGAAAGGGCTACTCAAAACTATTTCTGAAGCACACTTGCTGCTTTATATAGCTTGAGTGGAACCAAAAGACTAATTTAGACTGAAAGTAGTTAATTTTTTTTGCCCTGCACAGGTGGCGATTCGTGTGGGAGTCCCAGCTGACAATGTGAAGAATGTCATCATCTGGGGTAACCACTCATCCACCCAATACCCTGATGTGCATCACACTAAGGTCAAAGTTCATGGCAAGGAGATCGGGGCCTATGAAGCCGTGAAGGATGACAGTTGGCTCAAGGGAGATTTCATTTCTGTGAGTTGTTTTTTTTTTTTTTCCCCTCCAATGGTTTTCCTGAAATATGGATTTGAAGTAACTCTCGCCTTTCTGTTTTTTTTTCCCCAAAACTTACATTTGACTTTCCTCGTGCATTGTCCACAGTTCAAGGGAAGATTAACATCTTCTATAGTTGCCCTTGTTTTTTCCCCAAGATCATAGTGTCTCTAAATAGTTGAGCTTGTGGACGGCTGGTTTGGCCTGTCTTGGTGAGCTTTGCCCCAAGTGCTATGGGCAGTGTCCAGAACCATGTGTGTAAATCCTCTGGGTTTTGCTTTTTTTTTTGTTTGGCAGACGGTGCAACAGCGCGGGGCTGCTGTAATCAAGGCCCGCAAACTGTCCAGCGCCATGTCTGCCGCCAAGGCTATCTGTGACCACATGAGAGACATCTGGTTTGGCACTCCTGAGGTAAGCAGGTTTCTGCTGTTGGTAGATGTTGGGTCCTTCATACTGTTCTGTAATGGGATAGACTAGAGCAGAGCTGGCAAACTCAAAGCAATGTTGTATAACTTGTGAGGAAACAAGATCCCTAAAATATCCCAATCGTGGTCATCCTTAACATATGAAAGTGGAAAAATTATTTAAGAGTGTTTGACCATTTTACAAAAGACTGTGCTGTAGGTGAATGTCAGAAGTGAGTTTTGCACATCTGGAAAAAAATCCTTTTAAAACCTAGAGTATTAAAACCCACTGTCAATGAGAACTGTTATGGTATAAAAAGGTGACTGTTCTGCTTTTTGGCCACAACAATTTAAGTGTTCCCTGCTCTAGGGCGAGTTCACTTCTATGGGCGTGTACTCTTCTGGAAACTCCTATGGTGTTCCAGATGATCTCATCTACTCCTTCCCCGTCGTCATCAAGGTAATGCTGCAGCTACTACTATGTGGATCAATGGGTAGTCATTAACCCTTGAGACTTTAAGACTCCAATAAGATTTTTACCTTTTTGTAAAGTTCAGGGGAACCGCAAAGCTATTTTCATATTTGGGGTTAGAAAGCATTGAGTGCATTTCAAACATGTATGTGCCACGTCATGTTCTGCGATTCAGAATGAGGCAACAAAACTTCCAAGGAGGTGAAGCAGCCCTATCGCACTGTGAAGAAGCAGCATTGTGAATGCATCTCTTTTCATTCAATAGAAATATTGCTCTTGATTTCGAGAGCTTACTTGTTAACTTGGCATGCAGATCACATTGGAAACTTTCTGCAGTGAAACACCGCACAACCTGGATTTAATTTGCTCGTATGTCACATGACAGTGACTAGAGAGCAGGAAGGGCCACTTCACTTCGCAATTCGTGGGAACTCTCGCTCTCGCCTGTGGCCAGAGCTGGGGTTTGCGACAACATGGTGACTTGGAGTACTTCCGCAAAGTTTACGATTTCAAATCAAGGACAAATAAATGTCAACCTTTTCTGAATCGTCAATGAGTTTACTTTATTAGCAAGATTTAATAACCGGTCTGAGAAGTCGGGACTGTAGTTCCCCTTTAATTGGCATTTATTGAATGATGTTGACCGACTGAAAACCGCTGTCAGGTATAAGGTCTTTTTCACTCACAGATTTTGCCATCTTTCCTGCTTAGGGCAAGAGCTGGAAGATTGTGGATGGCCTTGAAATCAATGACTTCTCCCGTGGGAAGATGAATGCCACTGCGGCGGAGCTGGTGGAGGAGAGGGACACAGCCGTCACTTTCCTGGGAGTCTGACTAGGGCAGGACCCAGCAGCAACGCAGCACTTAGAAACCCAGAACCTTCCCTCTCGTCTGTAACTCCAGCAGCTCGGTGTCATTTGTGCAGCTTTAACGGGCCTTGCCGGAAGAAACTGGGGATGTCATTGTAACGCACTTGTCCTTGTATCGGTGATATAAAAATACCACAATAAAAACCATGTAAAGTGTCTGGAATTGTTTATAGAATTCTTCCCATGCTGAGGATGTACTTTTTTTCCCCTCGGTTGACTTCTTGCACGTTCTGCCTATTATATGTACTGTTTGCAGACAATCCCTTTAACTTTGCTGTTATCGGATTCAGTTTTCTGGTTTATAAATGCTAAAACCCTTAATTGCAAAATTAACTGCTTTTCACTGAACATCAGTCTAACTCAACTTCTAAAGGAGTTTAGATGATCCCTAATCTGCATTCCAGTCCTGTAGATTGCGGAGGTCTACTGTATATATTATGCATTTATTTTTTCCAGTTGCAAAATCTATACTATTTGTGCAACATAGCAGAAATGTACTGTCAATGTTGTACTTGGACAGCAATGAACAAATTTAATAAATGGGGACCAAGTGAACAATCATTAGCTGCTAATTGCATTTTGAAGAGATAGGTTGTAAAAACAACTGAAAATATGTGAAGAATCACAATCCCCACTGTACTTTTTGGCATTTTTGTTAACACCTCTATGAGGGGAAGATAACGGTTTTAGGTCTCATAAAGCAGTGCCTTCCACTTTTGTGGCCGGCCGAGAACATAATTTCACAATCATTCTGAAAAAACTTCCTTTCTTCTCAAGAACAGTGAAGTGGAGCTGCCACAGGAGGGCAGTAGTAAATTGTAGATTAATGTGACTACAATGAATATTCGTTAATATTTTAAGCTTATGCTTTGCGTGTCTGGACAGGTACTTGTTAAGGTGAGAACATAACTTGAGAAAATGTGACTACAGTGATCATATCTTCTGCCACATAATGGAGTGAGTTTCCCATAAGGTAAACAAGATGGCATATTTTCTAAATCTAGAAATACCAAAAAAATGTCTTTAACCCTATGTAGAGTTCCATTTCAGAGAAATCTGGAATAATGCAGAAAGATACTTAATGGGAAATCCTGACAAGAACAGAAGTATGCATTACTTTTTTTCAGGCAGATGCAGATGATGTTAAAGCTTAACCACAGCATCACATAAAATTTAACAGTCCAATTGAAAGTGGCCTTCATGTAACTTCTATATTGTTTGAAGGATGCAGATGTAACTGGTAAATATACTTTATAGCAACACAATGGGGCATTAGGTATTGGAATAAAAGAAACTAGCATTTCAACAGGGCATTATGAACTTCAGGCATTTTTAATGAGGGACTTGGAAAATTACATATCTGATTACTTGACAAAATTGGTTAATAGGTTTTTAACCTATCCTTTTCCCTTCTGGAGCCCCTCATCATATGGCCAATGTTGTATTTTGTACATTATTTTTCACTTGACCTTGGTCTAGACAATGTGCTGTATCTGTATTTTTCTCTTCCTGTTAAACAGATTTGGGAATTGAACAAAACCGTTGTTCCTCTTCCTTTTACAAAAACAGCAGTTGCAGACTTCCGACAGCCAACTGGAAATTGCAGATTGCTGTAAGTTGAGCAATGCATTCTTTCAGAGTTCCTGCACAAAAGAATGTGTGAGCAGGTATATTGTGATCTGCATGATAACTTGTGTATCACTGGGAGTACAGACAACAAGACAAAGAAGCCTGGCACAGATCAGTGGAGGATCCTGTAATACCTGAGTTCTGGGACTTTATGTTGCTCTCAGAGGAAATCATACCGAGCTTATAACTGACTTGTTGATTCAGGAGTAAAATAAAAGCTCAGCGCACACAGAATGGCTTTAACCAAATCTTTTAGAAAAATATCGAATGGTGTGAAAGGATTCTTTAAATGAGAATGCATTATTATAGTTATTGTGATAATTGTTAATTCTACACACACCACTTCACACTGCGTTAGACAGACTTTAAAGTTCCCAGATCCGCACTGAGATTATCTTTGCTTCATTAACAGAGCTCAGTGCTCAATTGTTTTAGTGTGTTATAATTATTTCCATGTTTATCTGTAGCACATAGGCTGCCAAGAAGTTTACTGCTCATGTGCAATGAAGAGCTTTGGTTATTAATCATCTGGAAAACTTTAATGAAGAAAAGAACAGGATTGTAGTCAGAGAGCAATCACCTGTAGTGATGGTAGAAAAGCAAGTGTGTTTTAGCATTATCAGTAAGATAATACCCACTCACAAGCAGCACATTCATTGCTGTGATTTTGAAGTTATATTTTTCCATTTGCTGGCAAATTTAAAGAGGTGCAGAAAACCCATTAAAAAATAGACTGTTAGCTTAACATTTTCAATGCCACCCAAGACAAGTTGCAGGTTCATTTCATAAGAGACAGTTTAGCAAACTACTTAAAGAGCCCTCATAACCAAGAAAGGAAGAAATAAAAAAAATGTTTGACTAATTAAACATAATTTTTTAAAGTTCTGACATTTTGTGAGGAAGATCTTCCAGTCTATCGGAGTGGAAAACCCAAAGCAAAACAGAGGTGTTTTCAGATTTCTGTCTCCCAAGTGCGGCGTGCATACACATCTTCTCAAGCTTCTCCTTTAATGAAATGCACTACTGCATTGTCCTCACATGACCAGACGTGTATGGCATCTCATCAGTGACGTGGTGATCATTCAGCCCTCTGAGCCTTCCCTTCATGTACAATAATGTGAAACAAGACAGGTGGTGCTGAATTCCTTCCAGGAATTCAGATGGAATGGGTGTAGAGATACTTATTTTGAGTTGTTAATTATTATTGTTGTGATGATTTACAGTAGCTCTTTTCATCCCACTTTTTCTAGAGTGGACACTGCCTTCAAACTGAAAGCCTTCAGTTTCAAAAGGTGCCTTGAGATCTTCACTGACCAAGTAGTCGGGACCAGCTGGTCCTCTTGTGGGAGCAGGTTATTGAAAACCTTATGGGTACATTTCTTCTGCTGATCTCTTCCGTGGAAGTGAATGCACGTTGTGAAAACACATATTTTGAAGCCCAAATTCCCTCTGATGTGTATATATGATATACAGTAGAGTGTGAGGGTTTCAGAGCTACAGATCTTTAATAGACATTTGTATGGACCAGAAATACTGTGCAGCACTCTGCTGAACATTGCAGCACAGCCTGAAGATTTCAAACAATAATTTTTAAATGTTTTTCAGATGAAAGGGCAAGTGAGGCAGCAAACAAAGACATCCTGTGAATGGCACTAAATCTGTGGTTGGAAAAATGCCTATAAACTCTCTTTAGATAAATGACACATGATTTCATATGTTATAGAATTATATTTGTTATGAATTTTCTAAATGGGATAACTAAAACTAACATACTGTAGCTGCAATACAACAATTTATATAAAGGTTATATTTGGGAGCCTACAGTATGTGGTTCAAGACAAATAGCACCTTCGGTAATGTTGTCCTGTTCAGGGTCATTCTACTAGGGCCTCACTACTTAATAATGTTAATATTGTAAAATCCTGGGTTCGGTAAAATGTTTCAGGCATTCAGGTGAAGGACAACAGAGCTTTCACTGGCCGATTATCAAACTTTATTGGTAAAACAAAAAAAATTAAACTAGCCGATCAAGCAAGAAGAAGACAAAGAATCAAAATAACAGACACAGCGCGAGCCTGCATTCTCTCCTCAACTGTCCACACCACACTTTTCCCTGGGTCAGAGATTAAATAAAACATCACTCACACGAAAGAAATTACCACACACTGAACACTGAATATTACACCAAATATGTCTCACAATATCATTTCTTCAATTTCAGGTTTTTGTAAATCAAATAATGCATACTAGGAAGCTTGTCAATATTTCAGTCACTCCTAGAATTAGAACTATTGACTTTCCCGGTTGATGAACAGCTACTCTATATGTCAAGGCCATATTTCTAATGCTTATCGATTAGTCCAGTTTAGGACTAAAACAGTCATTTTCTGTTGCCTCACAAGACTAGAACAGAATTTCATGCACACATCAGTTGCGTAGGAATTTTTGTATAAGTGCTGTATACAGTATATACTACATAATGAGAAACATGAAAAAAGCAACCATTTATATTAGTTCAAGTACTCATTTGTTTCTCTCTCTTTGCACGTTTGATGGTACATTTGCAAAGACACGTTATTGTTGTTTGTTAATATAGTGTTTCACTATAAATTCAATCATTCCAAATAAAATACTAATCAATCAACTGCAGCCCTATGTACAGTATATAGGTACAGTTTTTAGTAAGGGCACCAGGTCAGAAACATCAGCTTCAACATCATTGCTAAGTGGTTTGTTTCATAATCTCACAATCTTCTGTGTAAAGAAGTTCCTCCTGGTCTCGGTTTAAACGTCTTCATGTTTCTGAAACTCTGGTTCATATTTCATTATGGATCTTGAAGAAGCTCACTTTTGAGAATATTTCTGAAGATTTAAATAAGGTTTCCTTCAATGAGATGCTCTCTGTTCAAGACAAAAACGATGAATCTGTTTTATTCTGCAAGTGCAGGATATTCTACTTTAAATAGCTGGCTATAAACTTTTTTTCTCTTCACTTTTGTATCAAGTTACATCCTTTACAGAAAAGCTGACCATGTACTTCCCTTTGAGTAAACAGCAGCTAGTGACTCTTGTCAGAGTCTAACATGGCCTTGTTTATACTGATCCAAATTGACTTGGATATGCAGACAATGGGCATTTCCAGAAGCTCCAGTATCCACTAGGTGTCAGTACAGCGAGATCATAAACTCCAGCCTTTGCAGCAGCCAGTAATACAGCAGCAATCAATTTACAACTTCCAGTAACTGCAATTGAAGCAACTGTGATTGGTCCCATATTGCAAGATATTGTGCAATGCTGCAGTTAACGTTCATATGAGTCTCTATTTTTTCTGCTTCAGTACATTTGTATTGTGCAGCATTTCCTCAGTAGCGCTGTTCTAGGTGGCTATACTTACTACTTGTTCTGTCATGATTTCTCGGAGTCTATATCATAGTTTACTATACCACTATAAGCTTTACCATATTTTTCTTAAGGCTTTACTGTGATCTATCATACTTTCTGAATTGCACATCTACATCACACTGGGAAATGCAGAACAATGCAGCTAGTTACACAGGGTCTGTGTTGATTAACCAGCATCCTTTCTGCTCTGCCATTACCAGTGAAGCGCGTGCAGAGTACAGAAACAGTCTCAGTAGGTTAAGGAATGGGATACGTCTCTCCTGAACAAAAAGAAATAGTACACATTTCTGAACAGCTGACAATTCATGTAACAAAAAGTATACCACAGGTTCCTTCCAACTTAAAACAGTTTAAGTAAAAACATTTAGAAAAAAATGAATAAGTGAAGTGCACATGGTAATAAATATTAAAATAAATGCGAGTGCCCTTTATCATAACACATTCTTGTTATTTTCTACTATTAACTTTTCATACTCAGAGTGTGCTGGTCAGGCCATTTATATTTTCATCCGATTACAGTATTGGAATATAGAATCCATTTAAAGACGTTAAAATCAATTGGTTCCACCATTAAATAAGGATTTTTGATTATCGATCTTTTTCAGCTCTTTTTCATACTCACAGAAAGATTGCTCCAAGTTTAAGTTATAACCTAATTAGCAAAATGCTCAACAAATAATCCTTGAGCTATAATAGAAAACAATGTCAGCAACAAGTATAACCACATACAAGTTTAATTTAGATTGCTGCAACAGGACACAAAATAAAAATGAAACTGCACTTACCAAGCATAGCGAACAGCCAGTATGCACAAAATTACAAGGATTGTAAAAGGGAAATGTAGGCACAACAAAAGTTTTTTTTAAATGTTTTTTCATAACATATGAATAAATGTTAACCTACACTTATTCTATATAACTTACATTATACAGAATATCCTAAAGTGATCAACATCACCTACTGTTTACATCTACTATATATATCTATATACATGTTGGGGTGGTGGTGGTTGAGTCAGTATCAGCTCATGTCGGGTTTTTATCCCTGTGTACATTTCTACCATCACTATCCATAGAGTTTTCATTACAAGATACGGAAGTAGTTTGCCAGGCATTTATTCCGTGCAGATACCACCTCCCCACACTGCTGCTGCCCAGTATGGGTTATTAGAGAGCCTTGCGCTCAGCCCGGGACACAAACCCATTACCCCGAGATTATGAGTCTCATGCTCTACCAACAGAGCTAGTCGGGGCTATATATATACATGTAGTACGATTGATTTTTTTATCAGGAATGTAACACTAAACAAAAATCAATATAAAATTAGGCCTGTTGTATTTTGGAGCATTCAGGATATGAATGTATTTGCACTAGGATCTGGTACTTTGCATAAATAAACAGCTTCATCTGAAAATCCTGCATCCTTGTTCCTAATACTGCATGGGATTTCCACTGCCTCATTTTAAGAGGCCAATAACCTCTCATTTAATAAGTCTGGCTCTTCCTTGAGGTTACATCACATGCTTCATTTTTTAGATTTAGTCAGATCCATTTTAATGAAAAGCAGGAAGGGATGGTAAATGAGTTGGCATATTGCGCATTACTTATTCAGAATTACTCCTGACTTCTTGGCTTGTGGATTGTAGAAGATGTGAAGCCCCATAACTGATTATGTTCTAAATGTCAACTACCTAAATGGATGAACCACAAAGACAACAGAACTTACTCGACAGGGTTCAAAATACAAACCCTGTGATAGAGAAAACAATATAAATTTGTGAAAAAATAACATTTTTGGTACAAATTTCAACTCGCCTGCATTTCAATATAGGCAGATGTAGGTCTGTTGAGGAAGCAGATTCCAAATCAGCGACCTGAGAGATGGAGACACAGGTGATAGCTGTACTGGGTGCAACTTTTAAATACATTTTAAAAACAATCAAGCAACTTCTCTATAATACAGTTTAATAAGAAATTTAGTTCAGTTGAGTTCATTTCCTGTAAATGAGCTGGGTTTTTTTTTTTGCTGGTAGTCTGCGCAATCACAAGATACTTTCGGTGGTGATAGCGCCACGGGTTTTGAGTTACAGGATGCGATCCAAAACGTATCACCTCGATAGCTGCCTGGTCCATTAATAAACAAACCTATTATTAATAATGTTATTAATAGTATTCTCTTCTGCTTCTCGTCTTGGATTGAAGCTTACGGATTCCCACAGACCGGCTATAATGTTAATCGTTCATTTTAAAAGGCGACTGCCGTCCCCCCCCGTCTTCTCAACTATAACCCAGCATTGCATTATTAAGGAGCTGCCTGGACGTTACATTTAACCTTCACTCACATGACACTGTGTTGCGAAAACGGCTCAAAACGTGCGAGTGGCCTCATTGGTTTCATCGTACAACCCCGGCCTTCCTTGACAGGCACAGAAAGGCGCCCTCATTGGCCCAGACAGAGTCGCTTTCGTCCCGATTGGTGAGAGCGGCCGTTCAGTCCGGGATTTCTGTCGGCGGCGATGGCGGCTCCCCTGTCAGTCAAGTCTGCGCCATACTTCCGTTCCTGCTAGGTGTTTGTAATCCGGCTGTAGCCGCGTCTGTGAATCGTGTTTTATGTCGTGTATTTATTATTAAACCAGAACCGGTTTGGGGGGCTGTGATCTCTTGAGACTGAACTTAACTCATAGGCTGAACGTGCTCGTGTTGAGCTTAAAAAAAAAAACCTTGCCACTGGACTCCCCAGTTGATGAATATTTACATATATTTATTATAAAGAAGGTGGGTATGGCTGTCTGAGAGCATAAAACTTCTGCGCGAATACTTACTCTGTCTAGGAGGCAGATGAGTGGCAGTTTTTTTTTTATTTGCTTTGCGTCGCTTTCCCTTGCCCTGTGTGCGCTGCGGCTTGCGATAACGTCAGGAACAAAAATAGGCTTTTCTAGTAGTTAAAGAATGACAGGGCTCCGCCTTTGATGTGCTTAGTGCTGGCCCTTTTTATGTGTAACTTCTGCATGTCACGTATTGTTCATTCTCCACATGCCTTCACAATGCCTAACGACATTGGGGGCTTATTTCCCGTTTCGCACTCGCCCCATATAGCGCTTCTCTCGTCCGGTGTGTGCAGCAGACTAGCTGGGGAGCCGGGTGGGTTGGGCAGCATAGTGCAAGGAAGTTAAAAAACGGGATTTACGATTAAAAAAAGGGGGCGCGGCAGGTTTCCCTTAGTTACTCGAGGGGGTTTCGCCGGCCGAGCCAACCAAGAAATCGTGACGTGGATTATTTATCTGCAAAAGGGGCCGAACTAGGATGTCATAAAAAAATTGTACGGCATTTTTCGCACTGTTAAAATATTCATACGAAATAGCCCAAGAGGGATTGGATTGTTAACTCAAGAGATTTATACGAGGGCCCCGGGGTTGAGCAAAAATTTACCTAATTGGTTGCTAGCGAATGAAAGTGGGAGGAGAAGAGGTGTCTGATTTAAAAGGGTTTCTGTTTTGTGTTTTTTTTAGGAAAATGAGAGAGACCGCGCTTTGGTCTTTAATGAAACGGCTACATAGTATCTAATTTTTCAAGATTTCTGACACGTAATGGCATATTTAAGCATTTAGGATTTACTATTGGTCGGGAGTAAACAAAAGGTTGTGCTTATCTGTGAATTGTACTATATAAATTATTTTTGTTAATAGACTTTTTAACTCTACTAAAAGGAAGAGCTATACTGCTGGATTAAACAATCTCGAGTTTTTATAGTTCAACTATTATAAATCGTAATATATTAAAGTGTATTATAAAACGTACGGATCTGTGAAGATGTCGATTTACATGGAAGGTAAGTTACATTATCTTCACTACTATTTGAATAAGGGCATTAATACAGTTAGGAGAAAGGTATTAATTATCTCCTGTTAAATTTGATAAAATTCTGTACTGTATTCATATTTCAAGAGAAGCTGGCTAGGATTTGTCTAATAAGTTCCTTGTAAGTTTGATACCGGAATAAGCCGTTTTGCAACGGTCTGGCAATTGACTTTGAGTGTCAGTGTCTGTGTGGATTTTTATCTCGTTTGATTGGTGAAATTATGATTTTCTGACACTGAGCCAATCCTTCATTTACCTGGCCTGTTGCGAAGGCTTTTGCCTTTACATTGAAAGGCTTGTGTGATGTTTGTGGGGGAAAGAAAAGAGAACATTTTAAAAAGGCAAGGTCACAGGCAGAGAATAAGTAGAAGTCAGGGGCCACAGGGATCATAGTATTTCATTTGAAAAGTGTCTTCGGCTCTCTGCCTGTTCAGTTCAATGCTGAACTACAGTATTGAGTCCACATGGAACACGAGTCTAGTACAGCGATTGTGCTTTTATATTACGGAGAGTTTTACTCGTGCACGTCTTTTAAATATTGTTGTACCCCCTTTCCCGTGTCTTTTACTTTTATAATCTTGCCTACAGTGATTGAACTATTGTACAGAACCATAAGCCGAAGTGGAATCGAGCAACTTCATTTCCTACTGTATATATATTTTTTGAATTGACAGAATTGTGAAGTGTTCAGATCGATACATATTCTACAGCTGTGTTTGTACGCCGTGTCTGAAGTGAAGATGTCACAAGTTAAAACATTTAGTCTGAACTGCGTGTTTAGTTGAGCTTTTCCGATGTTTGTTTTCTCGCTCCCTTCCAATGTGTTTTTTCAAAACCGAAAGTGTCAAATACTATTTACTTTTTTAGATTTATGACTTATGATGGCTTATTTAATGTTAAAGTTTAAACCTAATCTAATTATCTCATCCCTCTCAAATAACTGCAGATAAAATGCTGAAGTTGTTTGACGGCATTGAAGGTTTAGTTTTGTTTAAAAAGCGAGCTGTTTTCAAGTGCTGTAAAAAGCTGGAACAGTTTCACTAGCTTGAAGACAACACAAAAGACCTAGTATTTTCAAGTACTTTTGGTAAACGTTGACTCAGTTGCATCTCATTATGAGCTGTCAAAGCTAAATTTCAGTCTCATTTGTAGTGCTGTTTTTGCCCATTCTTCACTGTACAGTTTGTGTAGTTCCCTTTAAAAAAAAAAAACTATGGCTGAAAAGGTTAACTGAGATCGCCAGGTGCAAACCTGTTTGACACTGTCTGTGTCAGCTTCATTTTTAATATTTGTACTCGTTAATCCTTTGTGTTTGGAAAGATTAATAAAAACGGCTTTGATTGTGACTCTATGCATAGGGAGTTGGTAACTGGTCCCTTTTCAGAAGTCGCTCCCAATGTAAGGTTCTGGCTGTGTAAGGAGCAGTGTAGTGACTGTTTCTGTCATTATGCTTTATGGACAAGAGAATAATACACTGAAGCTAGGTAACCTTTGCCTGGATGACAGAACCTTTGTGTCTGACACCACCTAACTCTGTCTGTCACGCCTTTACAATTTCTCATCCATATTGGAGCAGTGCTAGGATTGTCAGCAAATCCTGTCCCTTCCTGCCATCCGGTCAACATCTGGGAGTCTGTTCCCTGTTGGCATGGACACTCTTCAGATCTGCCCTGGAAGGAATTTCCCGCAACAGCAGTGTTGACGGCTTCCTTCTGAGTCAGAGGTTGGATGAACAAAGGTCACATAGCTTGCCAAAGCGGGCATCAGATCATGATTGCTGTTTTATTTTTACTTTTCTCTTGTCCTTCATCCCTTGAAATACTCAGTGTAAAAGTCAAAGGTCTAGATGTCACATTCTGTAAATTTAAAGCTGGTGTGGATTCTCGTGCTTGATTTTTAAATCCCAAACCTGTATTTAAAAAATGTTTCTGCCAATTTGAGAATGTGATGCACAGACGGTACGTAAATTCAGAAGGTACAAATCCTCTTTTAGGAGTTCAGAGGGGATCAAGACAGTTTAGAATGTGCTATAGACTTCTGTGCTCCTGGGCAGATCTAAAATTCTTCATGGGTGGATTGTTACTATTTAATGCTGTTTAAAATGTAATGATTTGGAAATGAAAAGATTCTGTGCAATCATGGAATATAGCCACCCTACACATCAGCTCACTTTAGAAACTGTGGTTATTATCAGCCAGAATCGCTGATAGTCGCATTAAATCTGTGCCAGTGGGCTGATTGTCCTGAAATATCTTGCTGATCCATTAAATTAACATCTTCTTCCAGATATGTTCTTCACTGGCTTTTTTTCACATGGGTTGTGTTTTTTGGTTCTGAGTTCTTTCCACACATGTGAGTTTAAGGAATGTATCCTCAGCTTAAATGAAGCCAGCTAATCATTACTAATTAGGATTCTTGACCAGCAAATCAACTAGGACAAACAAGATTGGTAAAAGGAGCACGGCCTGTAGTTACTGCACATTGGAAATAAAAAAAACTCAAGTATATCAAAATCTGTTGCTCCAGAAAAACTTTTAGATTGGCTTCTGACCAGAAATAATTCTTCAGCTTAATGCGCTCAGATTTCAGGAAAATAATGAAGCACTGTGTCATCAGCTTCAGGGTGTTTTCTTGTAGCCTTCCAAGTCTTACTGATGTTTATGTTTCTTGTGTTTTCACTTTGTTTCTGAATTAGTGCTTCCTCTAGGAAGATATGGCTTAGGATGGAAAGTGACCAGATAATGACATCTCTTCCCTCCTCCCCCCCACCATCCCAGATTTTAGCAAGAGGATTTCCAACGGTGGAATGGCGCAGTTTGAAGAAGTAATCCGGCAGGAGCTGGAAAATTCCATGAAGAAGGAGTTGGAGAATCTGCTGGCAACAGCGAGTGGGGCCGATGCAGAGGTGGGTGTAGTGCAGAGGTTTCTCTTCCTAAGCGTGTGGAGCTGATGAGCCAGGACAACATATGAAGTATGAAGCCTCTGAGTTTTCATTTGTTTTTGCTCTCTAGCCTTTCCAGATCTTGAATCCCTATCGATGCTGTGAAGACACCAAGGGTCTTTCCCATGTATATGGAGAATAAAAAGTCGATTACTATATTTATGCATGTTTTTTTTTTAAGAAGAATAAAAAAATGGATTTTAAATGTTTTGCATTATTATGATTGACCATTGTGACTGTGCTAGTCAAGTGCATAAGCACCATATTTTCTTGTTAGTGAGTGAGCTGATTGGATACAGGTGATGGGGTGATGGAACCTATTGATTGCCAAGCTAAATGAAAATCAAGAAAGACATACAAATGAACCAATATGCACCACTTGTCAAGAGAGCACCACCTTTATTGTAAAGACAGTGGCTGTATGAAGTCAGAAAACCTGCTTTCTGTCTGGGGTGTTCACAACTAGCAGTTAGTTTTTTTGCCTGGCAAGACATTGCATTCTGGAAACTACAAGTTGTGACATTTTGCCAGATTTACCAAATCCAAGCATGATGGTTTTGGCAGGGGTATTTAGTTTCTGCAGAACTCCGCTAGTAATGATTGTTGGCAGCTTGACTGCACAGCTACTTTTATCAGCTTCTGGGACCGCCCTTCCTGCATCATCCTGATGTGATAATGTTCCAGCAGGACGGCTCGTTTTCTCCTGCTGCTTGTGTAAGAACGGCTTTCTTACGACATGGGAATGCGACAATAGTGCCATGGACCGTGGCCACCAAACACAAGCCCCGTTGACGTGGGACATCAGGGCTCAGAGACCAGTGACCAGGCACATGCTTGGTCAGGCTGTACGAGGGACAGGGGGATGGAATCTCGCATTCGTGTATGAATGATAGCATCTGCAACCTGGTGTCAAGCATGAGTCTTCCAGTGGTGATTACACATGCTTCAAGCCTTTGACTCTCACAGTACACCCCCTGTTGATCAGCCTGTTGATGGCAAATCAGCATTTTGTATTTTTGTGTTATATCAGTTCAGGGAAATGTCAGTGCACCTGCTACAAAAATAGTTTTCTTAAAACGGCAAAATATTGCAAAAGTTATAAATCATAAGTGACTTATAATGCTAAGTGTAGCTACATTGTTGCTACTCTGAGCATCATAAGGGAATGAATAATAGTTGCCCCTAGCTCCTGTTAGAATGGTCGTTATCCCTTCATGGGTCTAAATTGAGATCATTTTCTGTTCCGTAAAGATCTTTATCCTATTGGCTGCTCGGAGTTGATCCTGCTGCATGAGGTGTCAGGTGTGGTAGAGGTTTCATGAAGCAGACAGATATCCTATTAATTCTTGGATGAGGCTTTCCTGCCACGATTTTCCCTTGAAAATCGTCTGTCTCTTGCTAGGTTGCACTTAAGCCCCTGCCTAACATATAAAGGACACATCAAATCCACTTTCTTCAGAAAGGTTTTGTGAAGGACCCATATGCTTATAATTGTGCTTACTGGCTATACGTCACTCAAGGAAATGAGACATACTTTGCACTCAGACTAACCATCTGGTCCGACACCCTCTAGAACACCAATCATTTCAGGCTAGCAGCTGCTGTTAAATGCAGCACGTCCTGACCTTTAACAAAAGCAGCCCTGTCTGCAAGCACGTGTTGGAATTGTAACCCTTTTTATAATTACAGCACGATGTCATTATGCACAGCAATGATGTCATATGTTGAAGATTTATTTTTCTGTTCATTTTTTTGCATATGTCAGGGTGCTGCAGATGCTATCTGGTTCTAGGTCTCCTCACCTTTGCCCCATGGAGGGCCTTATAAACACAAGGGATTCAATTACACAGAAGTGTCAGAAGGAGGTTGTTCGGGAGGCTACAGAATTCCTGCACTGCTAATAGACGGTGATATTGAGCATATTTAAACCTGAATTTTAATCCCTCCAGGGGTGATTAAGCCTTGAATCTGGTTGTAATGGCAAAGTTATTTCTTTAATAGTTGAAAAGGGGAATATCTGTGTCTTAATTATGTGAACTCATGGTGGCTATAAAGAAGGAATAAAAATGGTCAGTAACAGTTCTCTACATACTGTTTGTAGATTTCAAGGAAGGACTTTGAAGGATTTAAGAAGCTCTTCCACAGATTTTTGCAAGAGAAGGGGCCTTCTGTGGACTGGGGGAAGATTCAGAGACCTCCAGAGGATTCGGTGAGTTTTAATGTTTTAATAAGTTGTTATACTTCAGCGAATCTACTGCTCCTTCAGAGAACCAGCCTGTAATTTAAAAACTGAACTTTTATATGCCTAAAACAATATAAAATTGCAGCCTTGGTCCTTTTATCTTCACCAGTGGTTTAAATTTATTTTGGAAAATATGAACAATTTTGATTTTAATAGTTTCAACTTAATTCTAGAATTTACTTAAAGCTTTAATTGTCCATCTACTGCTGGGCTCAGCCAGCCTCTCACTAGCAGCATTGAAATATTCTGCCTCTCTTTTCTTTAAGATTTTCCAGGAGAGAGTGGGTTTTCAGACAGTAGTGTAGATAGTGGATAGAAGTATAGAGAAGGAAAAAATGTGGAACATAGATCTGGCATTTAATGTATTATCATGTATGTTTTGCATATGCGGTCTTGAGCAACTGTCATATTTCTTAGTAGATAACTTTGACTTCAATACTCAAGGTGATGACATTTCAAATCCATTGAAATGAAGTACTAAAATAACACATCCACTGTGTTCTTCTAAAATATTGGTATGGCATCTTGCATCTTTAAAGTTGGCCCAGTATTGAAATGTCAGCAGCAGATTTAGATCTCCTCCAAGCTCACCGAGCAGGCAGACTGGAGGAGTCCTCCGAACGTCTTGTGTAAATGTCCTCAGACTTAGATGTGACTTTGAGAGTGACAATTGGAATGAGACTACCTTTATAATAAAGTGATGAAACGAACCTCTAAGGTATCGGTGCTTGATACTTCCCCTGCGTGTCCAGTGTCTAAAAGGGTGCACACACCCCCCCCCTTGGGGCCTGGATCTTGTTAAAACAAACTAGCCAGATATTGACATCCAGCTTGTCTGATGGAATGTGACTCCATTTCTCCGTTGCAGCTGGGGATGTTCGTATACTGTACCAGCTCACCCCCCTCCCAGTTGTCTTATTTCTTGTTTCATCACCCACCGCTGACCTATTCTCTCACATGCGCTCAGAAATTTTCCTTGTGCTCATTTCCTGCTTAAAACATTCAAGAGCTGTTCTCCGCTGAAGGTCAGTCAGCTCTGTACCTTGCAGTGTTTGGCATTTAATGGTTCCAGCTGCACAAAATTAGACTCTCTGTAGTGAAGGCTTTGACTTTGGGTTTATTTTCCTAGAATTTCGTATTGAATCCTGAACTATTCATAGCTATAGCAAATAGCACAGTTAAACACTTGAATGATCCATTTATAAAAGGGACAGTTTTGTTTTCCTTGACACCATGCAAGTTGTGACGGTAGTTTTGTTTTCTACATGGTTTGCATATGATGACCACATCCTGCTCTTCACTGCTCCGTTATCTGCATGAGTTGAGATCCAAACAGAGAGGCTTGTGTTTTGAGGTTTTGGGCCCTTAGCCAACTGCTTTCCTGCTCTGGCCAAGCCTGCTAGTGCTTCAGTATTCAGAGCTGGTTTGAAACGCGTCAGGTGACGAGCTTGCATGTGTGCGGTGAGAACGCAGGAGATTTGTGAGGTAGAAACTTAACACTGTGCTGGCTGGTGACTTCTGCTGCTGCGTTCCAGGTACGCAGGGGTCAAGGGTTTGCAGCAGAGGTGGTGTCCTGTGACATTTCCACAGCTGAATCTCCTGCTCTCCCTGTAATGTTTCTACTTGCGGAAGGTCACTCTATAAATAGTGTGACCTCTGCAGTACCCACAAGTCCCCTCTCCTTTTGAGCAGTACTTGGCTGACATTTGCGTTTTCCCAGCCAGCTAATGAAGCTGTCACAGGTCATTTCTCTCAGCGGTTCTCCTCTTGGGAACAAGAGTTGCGCCACTGGACCTGAACACTGTTAAGGTTTTGTGGGATACGACAAGCTGATGATCCAGGAGGCCCTCCGATATCGCGTGGCTCAGGGTCAAGGTGTACCCATCGCTGAGTGCAATTAGAGGTGGCCTGGATCTTTTTTGTTAATGCTCATTACCACAATGAGGCTGGAAAAATATCTTCTTCGTGATGGTGTGTAAATGGTCAACTTTGATTAACCCTGTGTATTAAGATGATATAACAGGAGTAGTATTTTCAGAACTTCCTTGGATATTTTCAAAATATAAGATCAAGTGAGGTTTGCTCTGGGGAAGGACTGCATGTTTAATGACAAGCTGCATCTAGTGCTAAATGCTGTTCATGCTCAGAATCAATACCCTTTTACCAGCTCTTAGATTTATTTCTTATGTTCCACTTGCAACATCAGGCCTGATTTCTGTCCACCTCATTTCATGTTTTAGGCTTTTCTTAAAATGCTGAAAACTGAGGTTCTGCATTGCTTCACAGAAACACCCTTGAATGACTGTTCTTTTATTATAACAAAACAACCCCATTGCAATGGAACTGTTTCTTGATGTGTGACTGGGTGTATGTGTTTGTGGATCCAGGAAATGCGTGAAAGGAAAAAATTACAACTATGACTTCATGTGAAGTGTCTGATGAGTAAAAGCATTGTCATGCTTTTCTAGTCTTACTTGATTGAGGTGTGTCTTCTCAGCAAAGGCAGAATTAGATGCAATAAAAGAATCACTGGCTTATACTGTACATGCTTACACCTATTTCTCTGATTTACCTTTGCTCCACAGTTCAATACCTTGGATAATTTTATCAGCAACTATAAAAACTTCCCAGTTCACAAGCATTTGTTGCATTTATTACCTCACATCCGAGTGTTAAGGACTTTGTTCCATGCTGCGTTCCAAAGAACTTTAGGCTGGAGTGACTCTCTGGGTGTGCAGAGGTCAGGGCCGAACATGTACATGTGCAGCTGGAGTGACTCTCTGGGTGTGTTGGAGGGAGCTGAGTGACTCTCTGGGTGTGTCGAAGCCAGCACTGGGACATACACATGTGCTCCCAGAGTGACTCTCCGGGTGTGTCGGAGCCGAGCGGCTGGAGTGACTCTCCGGGTGTGCTGAAGCCAGGGCTGGTACATGCACGTACGCAGCCAGAGTGACTCTCCAGCCGGGGCCTGGACATGCGTGTGTGCACGTGGGTCCTGAGCAAGGGGAGGGGCCAGTGGACCAGCTTCCTCGTCCTAGGAAGCGTGGGCTTCTGCCAGGGATCTGTGCTAAAGTAGGGGCTGGGGCACTGGCTGCTAGCGCTCACTGGAGCAGGTTTGGCTGATGCGCGGGTGTCTGTGCCCCCCCCAGCAGGTGCCAGCCTGCAGCCCGAACCCCAAGGCTTGGCTGGGCATGCCCGTGTGTCCCAGGCTCTGGCAGCCTGACTCCGGCTGCAGTCCCCGGTCCCTCTGTGGATTTCTCCTGTCTGCCTTTGCACAGCTGGTCATGTGCCTTGACCTTAACCAGGGGAAAGTGAGAGGTGTTGCGGGCCCTGCAGAGACCATCGTCTGGGCCTGGTTACCTGATGGAGAGCAAACACTCCAGCTGCAGGTCTCAGTAGAGATTTCCCATCTGTCTATCCGGGAGGACCAGGGGTACTTGGCTTCGGAATGACCACCAGAGGCTGCTGGTCGCGGGATCCAAATACCAGCTTATATATACCTAGAACTCCTGCCTCTAGAGAGCAGTGGTAATGCCTGGCAGGGCCGGGCACTGCTGCAGAGCTCAGACATGTTCAGTAGATCACCCCTGTCTGCTCATGGAGCGGGCTGGGGTCACGGGCTCGGAGTGCTTTCAGTCCTGGGTTCTGGAACATCGCTGCATAGCAAGTTGGTAAAGGAAATTCGGCACTGTCTTCTGAGCAACTTTGTTCTTTTAAAAATTAATTTAAAAGAAAATAGGAAAAAAAAGAACTTCAGGCTAGGACGTCAGGGAAATAAATGAAAAGGTAGGCTCAAGTAATAAGTTATACCCTAGCCTTTACCACGCATCTCGGTCAGGTTATCCAGAGGCTGGTCTTTTCGTGTGTCTGGAAACTCTCTGCAGGCTGACATGAAACCAGAATCTCTCTGTTTTAGGCAACGAGATGAACAATTAGCAGTGTGAGAACGTAGTCGTGGATCACTCGAGGAAAAAAAATCAAATTAAATTAAGCCTGTGCTTCAAAAAGAAAAAAGCTGTAACAGTATATAGCCTTAGAGAATTAACTTAACTGGCTTCTGGGAATACGGACCCTGGCGTGAGTGTGTGTGCATGTGTGTCTGTGTCAGTGTGTGTCCAGTGATGGACTGGCGTCAGGTCCAGGGTGTATCCTGTCTTGTGCCTGTTGTGTGCTGGGGTAGGCTCTGACCCCCCCATGACCCTGTATTGGATAAAGCAGTTAGATGAAGGATGGGCATTGAGATGCACAGCATTTAAAAAGAAACCCATAGAGTGTACACAAATTCAAGTATATTATATGTTGTACAGTAATAAATGACCTCTTTGGAATAAGAAGAAATTAATTATTTTTCTATTATATTATTTGTATTGCCTGGGAAATATAACCATACCGAGGAGGAAGTACAGTGGCAAAATGACCTGGAACTGTGTTAAACCTCCAGGCACAGAGGAGGGTTGAGTTCTGTCCTGTCTGGGACCTTACTGCGGAGACCGACACAGTCGCCCCCTCTGGACCCAGCTTGTTTTTTCAGGCCTGCGGTCTCGGGTTCCCATTTTAACAGGGTTCACTCCTGCTTTGTCTCTTCCGGTTCTCCATGTTCACCGGGGTCCTTTGGCAGTGCAAAGAATGGATGGCAGGCCACAGAAAACTAGTGTGAATTAGAAATGGATACTGTTACTTACCACGATATATTGTCACTGTATTAATATTCAGCATCTTGCGCCTGACCACTTCTCCTTTTGTCATAAGGTGAGCTGGAAAACCGCAAGAAAATGTGAATTGCTTAACTGCTCTGCAAGTCATAAAAGGCAGGCTGCCAATGAGAGCAGAGTATTAAATGCTGTGTTTTACAAAAGTTGAACCAGTGTTCCAGAGTACCACATCAGCTACTAACAACAGGAGGAAGAAAAACTGAAAACATTTTTCAAAGTAAATTAAGGAGGCAAAATAGAATTTCTGTAGAGGATTTGTTTTTTTAGTGCATTGGCGTACATGCGTGTACTCTACCTTTACTTACAAATTGCATTAACCGCCATCACCAGGTTTACAAAGTGCCAGCTTGTCAGCACCCTAAGGCTAAATCAGAGGGTTAAGTTGTAAAGCAGATTGAAAACCTTTGCTCTGCAAAAACGAATGGATATTAGGTTATATACTGTAACAGCTTTTTTCTTTACGAAGCACAGGTTTAATTTAATTTGATTTTTTTTTTCTCGAGTGATCTATGACTACATTCCTCAGTAAAGACATGGAGGAAATGAAGCTTTTTTTAGGCAGATTTCATTGTGTCCCTGAAGTAGGTCATGCTATAAAAAAAAAATACTTGGGCCTCCGAGATATCTGTTTATATTTGAAAATATTTGTCAAAATTTGTCTTCGTTTGCCCCGTGAAACCGAACCGAGCTAATTCCGAAACCGGCAGTGGAAAACCTCCCAGTCGGTAGCTCGTGTCCCTCGGAGACAGAGGCTTGCCTTGGGAATGGGACATTGTGGAAGGACGCAGGTGACGCCGCCTGGTCGTGATGCTGTTGTCCCAGCGATGATGTGTTGGAGTTGAGGCCTGCGGCTGCCGAACAGTTGTTTAAAGCCAGCTTAGTAGTGGGGCCCATCAGGTGACCCTACGCTGGCTCCCTCAAGTATTTCATATCGGGGTAATCCGGCATCCCCTAGGGGACTGGGGATCACTTATTTTTCAGTAGGTGACCTGGACCTAGGACACAGTGGCATGGCAGTTAACACTGTTGCCTCACCACACAGTTCTCTTACAGACTAAGGGGTTTCTGTGGGAGAATGAGTCAACACCACTATTTTCATATGGGGTTTATCTGGGTGCTCCTGTTTTCCCCTCCTCTTAAAGACGTACTAGCCACATTTGATGCTGGTGGAAACTCTCACTTCCTCTGTGGATAGAGGGGACTGTAATGGACTGGTGTCCCATTCAGAGTCATGTGAAGCAGTCAAGTGCCTTTTCCCCTTTGCTGTGGCTTTCACCAGGAGAAGTGGCATTCATCTGATAATGGAAGCAGTTGACTCCTTTTCGAAATACGTCCTAACATGTCGGAGCTCAGATGTTTTATAGGATGATCTGGTTCACTGGTTCACTCAATAGAAATAGATCTGGAGGCGTGCCTTTAACACCACAAAGCCTAGCTGGTGTTAAAAGTCTGCTGTACAGAGCAGGCATTTTCCTTTCCTCTGCAAGAAAAAGGAATATTCAGTGCTTCACTTTTTAAGCTGGTAAAATACAAGAGGGCTGAACTTAAAATAGCCTTTCTGTTGCAGGGGTTGAAAGGGGCGACAGAGATTGATTTGATGTTAAACGGCTCAGGAATAAAGTCCTAGCGGAAGGTTAAAGTTAATGTGGGGCGTTTGCGGAGTGACACTGGGGGAGGTGCGCTGTAGCGGGGTGGTTGGGGGTCCCGTGGAACGGATCAGGGTGCCATAACGCAGTGTTCCCGAGCGAGGCTTGGACCCCGGTCTCGCAGGCCCCTGGGCGGTGAAGCAGGAAGGGGCAGCACACACAGGCCAGGTGTTAAAGGCAGCCGTACAGTAAATCCCAGGGGCTGTGCAGGAGGAGAAAGGCATGCTGCTGTCTGCCGAAGGGGGGCTTTCTTCTCGCAGTCGGAACAGTGCGATTGCAGGGAGAAGTGGTGACCAATGCATGGCCCTTTTGGTCCTCAGCATCTGACATTCCTTTCCTTTCCTGAGGGCTGTGACCAGATGGAAACTTGGTTTTCTTAGTATCACTCAAAGCACTTTCATGTTTTTGTAATGAGCTGCCGGGTCTTTGACAGGTTATTGTAACCATTGTTTTTGATTTTCATTTTCACTTTCTGGATAGCCCTCGTTCTCTTTCTCTTTCGCCCTTGAAGCTGATTAAACTTAATTTTTCAAATGCTGCTGTGTACTGTTACCTTTAAAAGCTATGTAACACAGCACTACTACATGATCTATAGTGGTGTAGTAGTGCTGTGTTTTGTGAAAGTAAATTCTGGATAAATGAAATGGACTATGGAATATATCCTTTGATTTCAGACTTTGTGTTAAAGAAGGGAAGCCTTACATCAGCATTTTGCCAGAACAACAAAGTTCCTATTAACATTTTCCTTTCAATGGGACAAGGATTTAATAAGAATTGCAAACTTTTTTAGCATGAGCATGATCATGTTTAGAAACCACTTTCAGATCCCTAAATTGACTGTCACTCTGCTGTTCTCTTTTGGAGCAATAATTGGCCATCATAAAATGCAAGCGCTAGGCTTTCCCTATTGTTTTCTTTTGAGCTGGGAGCTGTTCTAAAAGCTTAGCCATAGTGAAACGATTTTGTCCTTTTAGAACCGCTTGATGTTGTAAAAACGCAATAAATACACTATACAGTTTTATATATCCCATAAAAAGGCCATGTGAGTAGATGTTAATACATTCACAAGTAATCTAGTGACCGTTAATCTAGTATGCTTTCTTTATCTTTGAAAGAGTAAAAAAGGATAAATAGAGAATGTTTTTATTGAACTTTCGTATAAAATGAAGTGTTTTTTCTTAACTTGGTGTTCTATGAAATGGCTCACAGTAATGACAGAAGGGACAGACCCCTTTAAAGTGTACATAGAGTATGAGTGAAAACATAAAAGATACAAAATGAACAATGAGTGGACTGTAATAAACCCACCCCTCTTGGGGTTTAGTAATGATACGTTCACATTCTAGAAAGGTTTGCTTGTGGCTTTGGTGTGAAGTCAACTGCCTTTTCTTAAAATACTTTCACCAGTAAATCCTTGATCATGAGAGCTTTGTTTTTGCAGTTTTCAAGATTGCTCTGCTAAATGTTACACAAAACGTTTTAGTACAATTTCAAAAGCTGAAATCAGGCCATCAATCTAGTTGATGGCACAAATATAAAGTTGGTCATTTTTTCTGGTTAAAACATATTGACAGTTTTATTGCAATGTATTAGGCTGTATGAATGCTTGACATTGTGAAATGCAGACAAGTCTTTTTCACAGCCTTGCGGCCTGACTGCGTGCTTTGAACTGCAGTGAGGTGCAAATGCAAACTATCACAGAAGCAGAATGTAGCACAATAAGTGAGGATTATTGAAAATGTTTCTTGCATTAGAGATTCAGAAATAAAAAGACCATTTTACGCTGTGGAAAAAAGCTGATGTTTTTGCTTGTATAGAACTCCAGGCTTGGAAACTAAATGCAGAGGCAGGGCAAGCTCAGCTGGCATTCTGTTCTGAGATGGCTGCACAGCACGGACTGCGATTATGTATTTGCTCAACGAATAGGAGAAGGAAATCAAGTTTGACCAAAGGCTTAAAACTGAGGCTACTTTTAAAAGAAACTTGCTTTCTGAGGCAGCAAAGAATAAGTAATTGTTAGTGCTTAGAGCTTTATTTTATCATGCAACTTACCTTGTCTACATGAGCCTAACTTGGATGAACAGACAAGGAGAAGATCTTCATTATGATCTCTTTATATAACGTACTGGGATAAAGAAAAGATATTAAATATTTCGTGTTTACCCAGGTGTATGAATTTGACTTTCTTTCATCTTGTGCGTATTCAAGTGCTTTAGATCTGGCTGGGCCAGTGAGCTACAGGGAGATTATTGGCACAAAGAGAACTGTGGCTGTTGAGCAAAAGGTTTGTCTTCTGTAGGTTTGATTCCCAAAGTTTTAAAACTTTGGGGAATTGCTTGAAGGTCTGTATTTCTTGCCTTGAACATAGTGTTTGAAGATTTTCGGAACACAATGCTGATACTGGCCTTTTCTGTGAGTTTGTATGTCTTGTGAGTTGGGCAGGCAGGAAGAGGCTTTGGAATAGCCGCAGTACAGTATGTTCCAAACCAGATGCTTGAAAATCTATCAGCTGTTTTCTGTATACATTCAATTAATCTTCATTCAAAAGACATGATGTAGTATATATGCCGTGTCATATCTTTAGAAGCCAATCTGGCTTGATCTGAAACGGATATAATTGGTTTCATCCTTTTCTCTGTTTTTCCTATTGTCATTGCATACCCTATATGTCATTGCATAACTGTGCAATTGTTTTTGTATAACAATGTTTAAAGATTAGACACACTGGTGATTCATGAGTTGTTCCACAAGTCATTGATTCTGTTCTCGTCTGGAACAGAGTTAATAGGCACACCTGAGTCTCTTAACGTGTACTGGGCCTTTTATGTCAGTGCTTATTTTACCACTCTGAAAAATGTTTCTGTGAGATGACATGTAAATTGTAGACTATCAACCCAGTGTATTAAGGTTGCATTACAGCAGTTTATGGGAGTACCAGTCTTGGTTATTGTAGTTGCAGATACAAATCTAAAATAAGAGTACAAAAAACATGTGTAATGCATTGTCTTTTCTTTTACCTAACCTCCTTTTGTCTGTTCAGACATTCTTTTTTTTTGCTAAATGGCTACATTCAGTGGTTCTGGTTTGTTTCTAATGCCTCCTTGCTTTTCATGTTCTCATGTGTTCTCGCGTGTATCAGACATTTAAATATCGGAGACCAGTTCAATCTGTGCTCCACCTTCTGAGAAGAATCCTGTCTTTCTGCTTTGAGTGATACTACTGCAAAACATTTTAAATGTTGGACATGGGCCAAAATGTAACTCAATCTGAGGTGGTTCACGTTTTAATGTGCAGCTTGGCATCTTTGTCAAAGAGAGATGAAACAACCACAGTCCAAACCACAGGCTTGGAACAATTTCCCTGTTTGTAGTTTCGGATTAAACAAGTGCAGCGATCATTGTTGCTGACAGTCTTCCCTAAGTCAAATATAATTAAGATTAGGGTTATCGGTCATTTCAGAGCCTCAATGGTAAGTATTTATTCTATTGACAGATTTGTAATCATTTGAAATTCTTTGTGTGAACGTGAAATGTGCATTTACTTATTTTTAAAAAAGCTGTAATTGTTTTTTTTTTAAATCTGCAAAAACGGCAAAAAAACAGACATGGAAACAGTTTGAAAACAGATATGGGTTTTGGTATGGCTGTAGCAATACAACCAAAAAAGGGTTAGATCATCTGAATTGCCTCCTCTGGATTGGCAACTCTCTCATTCTCCCATTTCCCTGAACCCTCCCTCCTTCAGATCCAGCCCTACGACAAGATCAAGTCCAAGGGCCTGCCGGACAACATCGCCTCCGTGCTGAACAAACTGGTGGTGGTGAAGCTCAATGGCGGCCTGGGAACCAGCATGGGCTGCAAGGGGCCCAAGAGCCTCATCAGTGTGCGGAACGAGAACACGTTCCTGGACCTCACAGTGCAGCAGATTGAGGTACGCGCAATATCTCGCTTCTGTACATTCAGGAAGTTTGTACTTTATTCGTGTGCCTCAGCCCTGTCACACCACGGGTAACAGTGAGTAACAGAGAAGAGGCCTCCAACAGCCCTCACTGCTTCAGTCAGGGAAGCCATGTCTCCTGGTTTCTGGACTGGAGTCTAAAATTACAACCACATGCAGTCCTTTCCTTGTGTTCTCAAGGTACAACACAGGCACTGTTCCCGCCAGTGGGAAGTACACAGACTCCTGTGTTTCCAGTAAATGACATCTGCTCATGATTTCACTCGTGAAAGAGAAATTGTTTTTCACTCGCTGGAGGGGCTGCAGGGCTGAATTTAGGCCCTGGAGAAACACTGCTCAGTCTGTTTGGAAGGCACTTTGTTTGCCAGCTAGAAATGCAAATTTTAAGATACTGAACACGCTGATTCAGGCTATGTTCAGATCAAGAATCATGATGTTGCAGCCAACGTACAGTACCTTCGTAATTAGTTCCCCCACCCCACAGTAGAAATAGCTCCCATTGAACTGATGGACTCTGATGCGAACAGAAGCACTAAAATGATCCTGTAACATAAAGAACAAGATCTTTTCTAAGAGAAATGGAGTGAAATGCTTTCACCTAGTGCAGCAGTATTTAAACCTGGAGTGAATTCCAATTCAGACTCTTATTCCGTTTACAATTGCTTCATTTCTGTATGTGTTTTGTACGTCAGCGTTGCCCGCTACATGTTCAACTGTGTTTCTTAGGTATTAAGTATACAGTATAGTCTGTTATAAATATCCTTTTTTTCCTTTCTTCAGCACTTAAATAAAACCTACAACGCAGACGTGCCCTTGGTTTTAATGAACTCTTTCAACACAGACGAAGACACAAAGAAGATTTTACAGAAATACACACACTGCCGGCTGAAAATCCACACCTTTAACCAAAGCAGGTAAAAAAACTGCACAACTCGGCACACTAGCTGAACGATATGACATGGTATTGATTTACCTTAATGCCAAGACAATGAAATACCCGCTGAATCGAAGACGCGTTGGTTGTCATGCTCTTCGTTACACAGAATGTTGTCAATTTCTTTCCTTTGTGCACTCATGGCTGCTCCTTGTGGGAACACCACGTTACTATACAGTATGTTTGCTTATGAGACAGCCCTGATTATATGAATTAACCATAAAATGCATCAAGATGGCATACTCTTCAACTGATGCTGGCTGCAAGAATGAACATTAAATGTAAGATGAAGATAGCAGGTTTTTTGTGACATTTTAT
The DNA here is from genome assembly GCF_059453375.1 of Lepisosteus platostomus. Taxonomy (NCBI): domain Eukaryota; kingdom Metazoa; phylum Chordata; class Actinopteri; order Semionotiformes; family Lepisosteidae; genus Lepisosteus; species Lepisosteus platostomus. The sequence continues at coordinate 13,597,145 of NC_142627.1, read as the reverse complement.
AATGTATTAGGAAACCACAGAACTTGCACTTGTAGTTTACAGTTTGCCAGTGTTTGCATTACTCAGTGTGCTGACTCTGCATTGTGAAGCGTTTAGAACATTTCATCATCGGACAAATACGGACCTTGTGTGTCAGTATATTGGGAGCTGAAAAGCATTAGTAGAGTTTTAATGTGTTTAACCTTCATGAATCAATGCTCTGCTGTTTGAAGGTTGCATGCATTCCCTTGTAATATTCAGGACTGCCCTTAAGTAGAAACCTTGACTCTTAACTGAGTGTTAAATATTAATGAGTGTCTTGTGATAATGTGATGTTTAAAACTTTGGACGTTTTAAAGCAGAAAAATCTATCTGTAAGAGTTAATTAGCCTTTGTGTTACTTAATTAAAATGTTTTAATATATATTGTTACAATATCAGTCAAAATGTCCCACAAAGTTTGAAGTTGTGGCTTTTATGAATTTAATGTCAACCTGTACATGTGTATGATATGAGGCAAGGGAGTGGTGTAATAGTCCAGTGGGATGGCTTTTAAGAGCACTTACTGTCAAAGATTACCTTAGGACAAAAAGAGTGTTTCCCACTTTTTTGCACAAGATTCAAAATATACCACAGTATTTCACTAATATTTGGGTAGAATCACAGAGGTTTAGGCATTGGTTGACCATTCTGAGGTAGTCGTCTAGCTATAGCAATAGATGACACACTGTGCACTTCATAATTCCAAACAAAAACAATGCAAATTATTTCAAGAAGGGCAAAGTAGACATTATAAAATTGAACTTGCTCAGGCTGCAAATAAAACCAGGAAAATATATTATTAGCTCAGTCAGCCTCATTTAAAGATTAATTTGAAAAGGTGTTGCAGACACCTTGCAGTACCAGATCCTGTTGGAGCAGGCAGTTTGGGCCTTAAATAGCTGTTATTTCTCTTGTGCTTACTGAGAAATCCCTTGAAGTTCCCTTAATCCATTAAAATCCAAGAAATCTAATGGTCTGGTTTTTCCAGTCAGTTTGTAATCATTTCTCCTGAATAGGAGATGGGTAAGCTTTGTAATTCTTCACATACTCCACATACTTGTTCATGAACAGATAGCTCATATAATGGATGTAATGTCAATCAGTAATTGTGGGTGGGGTGGGGGGAGAAGCAAGTGTAATTGTCAGATTCTCGGTTTGATTGCCTCCCCTTTTTAAGGGTGTGTATAGTGCAAGTACAGTTACAGTTTTAAGTAACCCTTCTTGCATTCACCATGAATTCAAAATCATCATATTGGCTGGATCTCCGCTCTGGTCATGTGTTCTGCTGCCATCTTGAATGGGTTAACTTGCCAAACACTAGCTTTGATCTCAGAGCTCAGTAATTGGATTGGGTAATCATCTTAAGACCTCTGCTAGCTCACCCAGTGCAGATTTATGCCGGGCATTAATTCCTTGGTTTGTACATGAGCCAGAAAACATTAATCCTGAGATAAACTGAAAATCTCCTCGTTTACTTTATTAATCTCATTTACCTTTTGCTGTTTAGTGCTCAAACTTTACGGATCATGCTCAGTTGTCTAATACACTTCGTACACCAGATTTAGTTTTTTAGCAATTTCTCAATATTTACTAGTGGAACAGTGGACTTTGTTTTTCACAAATAATGCCAAGACCTTTCATAAAGCATTTATCTTCTCCACTTCCTCACAGTAGTGGAGGATCATTCACTACAATGTCTAATAGTCCAGATATTAGTTCACAAGTGGGAGGTAAAGGAACTGGAAGATTGACAGAACCATAGAAAATTAAAAATGAAGTTTCTTTTTTTACTCCTAGATATCCAAGGATTAACAAGGAATCTCTCCTTCCGGTAGCGAAGGATGTGTCCAAGACTGGAGAGAATGCCGATGCCTGGTACCCCCCTGGGCATGGTGATATATATGCTAGCTTCTATAACTCCGGGCTGCTGGATCAGTTGATAAATGAGGGAAAGGAGTATATATTTGTGTCCAATATTGATAATCTGGGAGCAACAGTTGATCTTTATATTCTCAATCACCTGATGAGCCAACCTAATGGAAAACGCTGCGAGTTTGTCATGGAAGTCACTGATAAGACAAGAGCAGATGTGAAGGTAAGCCACCTGAAGTTGGTATTCAAGTGAGCACTGCAATTTCAAAAGTCTGCTGAGCTGCACATCTGATCAGCAGGTCAGTTTTTGCTAGCATGTCTTGTCTTTGTTTGTGATTGATATGATTCTTACCTCTTTTCCTATAGATAGCAAGCCTGTCTACACTCTGTGCCTCAAAGCTCTGGAATTATATCCCTAATGATATCAGAGAATCACCTTCCCTGAGCTCTTACACAACTGGACTCAAAACATTCCTCTTTAGAAGGGCCTTTATTTAACTGGTTTTGAGTCTGTCCCTTTGCTTTCCTTCTGTGTTCCTAACCCTCACTGTCGGATCTCCCACTGTGTATCTTTTTTTCTATAAAGCCAATTGAGAAGCCACTTTTAAAGGTTCTGTATTAAAATAAAGTTTATGATGTTATTGCATGGAAAAGTAGAGATCTCTGGGACATATCTTTCTTGGTTTGGCCCCTGTTTGACTGCCAGGAGCCAATCTGTAAATCTTGGATGTTCCAACTACTCCAGGAGTTGTGCAGGGGTCTATGTTAGGACCTTTACTTTGTAGCATTTACCTGTTGCCTCGCGACCAGATTGTTTTACATGATGGATCTGGGATTCCCTTCTGTGATGATGACACGCAGTTTCACTCACAGACCAAATGGCACCCTACTGCTTTAGGTCTGACACGTCACAAGTGTCTTTTGGATTTTAAGATATGTGTGCACCTGTGAGTTAGTCAGGACTGATGTTATGCTCACAGACACAATTTCTAACCTCAGTGTTGCTGAGATCAAATGTTTGATGGAAGTTGGAATCCCTGGTGTTCCTTTTGACTCGTTGTGAAATTTAGTATGGACTTTAAGGTTCAAGGATATCATTTGGAAATGTATGATTTTAAGTGGAACAATAAGAGCTAAATAGGTTTTGTTTGTTTTGTAATGACAATATAAAAAAGTTTTTGAACTAGCTTGAGTGTGACAGAATGTATTCTTTCAGCCCATTAAAACATTATAAACTAAGCAGCCAATATTTGTGATCCATTCAGTTAGTTATGAATTTAAAACTGTAACACATAATTGGCCTATTCATCAATGTGTCTGGGGGTCCATCCCTGTTGAGATACAGAGAATAGTAATTTCTCTTTCTGAGTGTCAGTGAAAGCTCTGTCGTGCAGACCCTTGTAGGCATTGTAATTGGTCTTCCTGATCGTATACAGTCGCTAGGTGCAACAGCTGCAGTGATAGCAGCTCTTGCTCTTGTGTTGGACTGGTAAGCTACAGTGGTGTAACTTGGTCTGCAGGGTGGCACTCTGACACAATACGGAGGCAAGCTGAGGCTTCTAGAGATCGCTCAGGTGCCCAAGGCCCATGTGGATGAGTTCAAGTCGGTCTCCAAGTTCAAGATCTTCAATACCAACAACCTGTGGATCTCGCTGCCGGCCATCAAGAGGCTGCAGGAGCAGAACGCCCTGGATATGGAGATCATTGTGAACCCAAAGGTAAGTGGGGAAATTATACTGAACGCTCACATTAGAAGTGACCACCTGAGCTTTTTTCTAAACATTGAATAGGTAAATGGTTTCTAACTCTATTTGCTTGTGAAAGAACTGACTGTATCCATCCACAGTAAAAAGATTTGTCTTCCATGTTCTGCTCTTGCAAAACTACGTGAACTGTATGGAGGGAAAAGCCATATTGTATGACTCAGACTGTTCTGACATTCCTGTCTAATCCCAACCCTCGTAAAACAATATCACACAAAAGATGTCAAGTAGATTTTCAGGATATTGCCTCAGTTTCTCAGTAATGCAGTAGAATTTGTTCATGAAGCAAAGGTCCTGCAGAGAGTCCCTCTGGTATCTCAGCAGAGTGTCTTTCTTTGTCCCCATAGGGTGTTTTCTCTCACGGGGCTGCACAGCAGTTATTGAACACTCCAAGATGTGGGGGCTGACAAGCTGAATAGTCAAGTTGGTGTATTGAGTTTATCACAACGTTAATTGAGAGAGTCCCTTTTTTTAAAATATAAATGTATTTGTTTTAACTGATTACATTTGCACCCTTTTCTAGAGTTCTATACAGATTCTACAATCTCTCCCTGATCAAAAAATCCAAGCACTCATTCAAGTTCAGAACATACTCTTAAAATAATTTTAAAAGGGCATTGTGTTAGAAGTCTGAAAAGTATAGGATTTAAAAAAATGTGAGTCTGCAGTTAAACCTCTACAGCCATTTCTGTCTGTAAACAGATGTCTAGGAGATATAAGGGTTTACTGTGTTCAGATCAAGACCTAACATTTTCCTTAAAATGGAAAGAATAAAAAGCATACTAGCATAAAGTAGCTAACATTTCATTACTATAATGAATGAGGAAAGTAAACGTATTCGAACTCATCCAGTGTTTAGTATTGTGTGCTTCCCCTGTATTCCCTTTCTCTGGGTGTGGGAAATGTGAAAACAGCAGACGGTATCATTGATGCGACTTATTGGCAAAGCCCACGGGACACTCCGTCTCTTTGTTTCTGCGTCTCTTAGGGGAGAGGAAGTGAACATACCTTTACTAGTTACAGCACATTAGGCATAACTCTTGCACAGCACCATCCAAAGTACATCACCATTAATAAAAGATGACTGCTGCTTGCAAACTGCTACATCCGACTGCTGTTCCTTCAGTTATTTATTTGTATGTGTAAAGTAGTATACGTTTATTGAGGAAGCTCCCCTAATTTCTCTAATGGGGAGCTACTGTTGTAAGAACAGTCCTGCTGGTAATATAGCGACACAGTGTTCTAGATGGTTCTTGGGGAAAATCGCTATGCAGAGCCTGGAAGACAGATCACTGTTTATTTCCAGTTGACCGTATAGCTGATGAGAGAGCTGCTCCTTCACTGCTGTTATTTCTCCCCTCCCAGACTCTGGATGGGGGCCTGAACGTGATCCAGCTGGAGACGGCGGTGGGCGCCGCCATTAAAAGCTTTGACAACGCCCTCGGCATCAACGTGCCCCGGAGCCGCTTCCTGCCCGTGAAGACCACCTCGGACCTCCTCCTGGTGATGTCCAATCTGTACAGCCTCAACGCCGGCTCCCTCACCATGAGCGAGAAGAGAGAGTTCCCCACCGTGCCCCTGGTCAAGCTGGGCAGCTCCTTCACCAAGGTGCGTGTCCAGGGCACAGCTGCCACTCTGCAGTGCTTGCGCCACGAACGCGCTCACCCTCACACTGAGCGTGCGAGAGGAATGAGTGCGTTAGCTTGTGCTTTCTACAGGGTGCGCTTCCTTGTTATGTGAGGGTTGTCTGTGCTCTTAAAGACGGAAGAGGGGGCTTGTGACGGGCTCATCCAGAGTAGAGAAACTTGCTCTGCAAGGGATGGCGCTGGGATATGCCATGTGCCGGCTGCAAGTAAGATTCCCCAAGTGGCAGAGAGCGCAGGGTCGAATTTGAGTTTGCCAGTCAGGGCTGTCTTAGTTTCCAGTGCTCCTACAGGCGATGCCAGTCGCTGGTGAAGCAGCCTGTCAGGAGGAGTGCATCTCCAGGATATCATTCTCCCACACACTGCTGGAGTCACAGCTGTGTGCTCAGCCTTGAATCAATAGGTGTTTCAGTGTGGGCGTGTAATGATGGGTGATTCCATTTTGCTTTTTAACACAAAGAAAGAAAGGGCTCCAGTGAGTCTGACAGCAGGTAATACTAAATTAACCCTCAGACAAGATTATCCTGCCATCTCTAAAGACCCTGGCAGACGCCTTTTTTGCTAGAATGGTGACTCAACGCAGCAACTAATCTGGACCGAAAACAATAACGAGGTCATACTGATCTTGTGTCACAGCTTACAAGGGAGGGAGAGCAGGCAACTGGAAACACTGATGACATAATTTCTTTCTTTCACACCCATTTTCATTGAAATAGGAAACATGGCTTTCAGTGGTTGTTCATTATCTCTGACTGGCTTTGACGTTTCTCATTGCTACCCTGCCCTAAGTATGAATGGCTTTTCAGACAGCCTTATCTCTAATGTGTTCAGAAGAGTGGCTGTGCCCATGTTAGTAAAGAAAGACACTGAGGATTTAAGATGAGATATGAGATAACCCCTGTCAGATTACACCAAACTGGACTCTGCAGAGCATGCTCTGAGGGGCCCTGATAAGTGTAGAATAAACCTGGGAAAGCTAATGAGACTTTAAATGAATAGCAACCCTTTTTACACTGAACCAAGATGGGACTGAAATAGGTAATGTGGTTTTATGTATTGTTCTTATTACCTTTATTTACCACCTTTCCTTTCTGTTTTGAGATAGCCTGCGATACTAGATTGACGGGGTTGAGGTTGACGAGCTTTGAAAGAATGCACAGTAGTTCTATAACAGGTCTGACGTGCACATTAGCATTCTTTAATGACTACTTCTTCAACCTGTTTTTCTTACTGTGAATCAACATCCACCCCTGAGCCATTTTGATGAGCATTAAAGAATAAGCATGAATCACGCTTACATTCTTTTTACGTCGTTAACTCAGCTGACGTTTTATTTTGAGGATATTATTTGTCATGCAGGTAGTGGCCACAGTAATGGAAACGCCTGCATAAATGAAGGGCATTTCCAACTCTCTTGAAAGAGATCGCTTCCACACAGGTGTGGCCCAGGCCTTAGGTTAATCTCATCCCATCACTGTCAGGCGTGTAATAAAATGCTGGCCATTGGAATTATGTCTGGCATGGCTGTAAGAGAAGACCTCAGTGGCTGTGAAAGAAGGGTCAATGGCAGGTTTTGACACAGTGCAATAGGTATAGTGACAGAGCCCTATTCCTGTGTGAAATTTAGTGGTTGCCGATTACAGGAGTCGGAATGGAGGTTCATTGATTGTGCTACCATGACATCTCCTCTGCAAGTGGGCAATCCATTTTCCCTTGGAATGGATCGTTTGGAACGCATTGCTCATTTTTCTCTGCACCACATTCAAAAATCGTGAAAAAGTTTGAGTTGCCAGGCTACAGTGCAGACTTACTTGCGTTCTGACATTTCTGTAACTGCTGCTTTTTTTTAGGTCCAGGAGTACTTGATGAGGTTTGAGAGTATCCCAGACATGCTAGAACTGGATCATCTGACAGTGTCTGGAGATGTTACCTTTGGAAAGAACGTTTGTCTTAAGGTAAGTGACAGCGACCCTGGTAATCGGGTGTGCAGGATCAGATCAAACAAGCCTAGTAGTGGCTTTTAAGTGAGAGCGAGAGTGGCCCTGCAGTTTTTTATGTGGGCTGGTATAGTCACAGATGATACAGTTAAAGTTATGCTGAGCTCCCTCTGGTGTTTGTGTGGTTGAAGTTTAAAGGAAAAGATGCAGAGGTACTAGACAAGGTCACAATCAAGCTTGTTAATCTTATTACTTTTCAGATAGGTCAAACCCTTAAAATAATTGCAGTGCTCTTTACTTCGTAACTCATGTGAATTGGACAAGTCTTTACTACTTGACCGCATCCAAACCCACTGTCCCATGTCCATATCTGAGATCATTTCATTGAAATTTAAAAACGTCTTCTCCTTGACATTGATTTCTGCAGAAGAAAGATAAAATTGATAAATCATGATTGCATATCTACACTTTGTAATCTCTTCCTACCTATACAAAGTCTACACAACCTTTCAAAAATAGCATTTTGTAGCCCAGCAGCCTGAAATCAAGATGCATTAAATCAGAATTTATTTTAGTTATTTTCACATTGTAACTCAACCTACAAGTGAAAAAGAAATGCCCATTCTGAAAAGTTACTACAAATGCATAGCTTAAGAATTCTGATGGACATAAAATTCTTAGAATTCAAATTTCTACAGATGTCTTCTGTCATATTTGTCAATGTGATTAAAAACGATTAAATGTGCTCTCCAGGACCTATAGGTATTTAGTCTTGCTCACAGTAAAACCTTTTTTTATATGGAAAGATACATCAGGAACCTTTTCTGTTAAATAACTGCTGTGCCTCCAGAGCTTAGTTAAATGTTGAAGTTGGTACAGGAATTGTGTAAATTAAATTTGCTGCATGGGTGGTACTGCCTAATCAGTAACTGGATTCAGCATAGATCCTCTTCACAGTCTAGAGAAAAAAACGGACGCCTGTTTACCAAAATCCTGAGAGCCACTTAACACAGATTGTGGGTGTTAAACATAAAAAATTTCTAGATTTCATCAGCTCTGTGCATTTTCATACTATAAGGTTAGTAAATAACAGCATCAGCTAACTGGATTCAGTCTAGTATAATAAAATAAAGTTACATTTTTTTAAAGGCTCTGAATGATAAAAATGTGAAAATATAAATGTTACTGTCACCAGGTGTTCTTGGAGAAACAAGGAGGGAAAATAAATGTGAAAATTAATTCCTTGTTTATTGCCAGTTTGATGTTTGAGAAATTCCTCAGTTTTGATGGGACTTTTTTTTTCTTTTGCAGGGAACAGTGATTATTATTGCTAATCATGGAGATAGGATTGACATACCTGCTGGAGCTTTACTGGAGAACAAGATTGTGTCAGGAAACCTCCGTATTCTTGATCACTGAGGGCCAGTTGCTCATCTATAATTTAGGTAATGGTAATGAAGACTGAATGATTAATTCTGGACTGTTACAGAACCAGAGAGTATGTTCTTTCTTCCCCCTTGTTACTTGTAATGAAATTTCACTTACTATTCCATTACAGTATGTCATTCACTGTTCTTTTTAAGAATCTTCCCAGTGTTTTTGAGTGGTGCATCCCTTGGATTTTATCATAACTTAAAGCACGTAGTCTGTAACTAGAGGTCAGAAAGCAGTAGCTGTTCCTGAAAAGGTTCCAGCTGAAACGCCTGAGCCTTGTCTGAATTCTAGCTCAGTCCCAGACAGTAATTAAAGTGCAATATGAAAACAAAATATGCTTTCTCTTTTTTTTTTAAGGGTAAAGATATTGCAAGTTGTACACCTATAAATTAAATACTGTAATAGGGATTAACATAATCCAAACTGTATTGGTTAAAATGTTTAGCAATTTATGATTTGCAGAGGTTCAAAATTTATTCAGAATTTCAAAACCATTTCTTTGAACTATCGAGTTTGTTCATATGAACTAGAATTTTCTGAGCTGCAATTTGCTGTGGAGTCATGCGGAATTCTTCAGGGCACAGATAATTGCACTCTTGCGAGTCATCTTTGACTTTGTCTTGCTGAGGTGTTGCTGTATGAGATGTGGTGAAATTTGGAGGTGCAAAAACATTCAGTCATTTCTTTTTCTAAACAGGTTATGAAACTGTTTATTTGCATATTCTGATTTTTTTGTAGATGCATGGCATTGATTTGCAAGTTTCTTTAAATTTCAGCTGCCATGGCTGGTGTTGTGGTTAAAGGGAAACAATTGAAAAGCTTATTACTTGGAAAATGTTTAGGGAGCTGTGCAAGGGAACTAGATTACTTAAATTCACCTAGCTGTAGGCAAAGTAAAACATCTCTAAACACAGAAAGGTAAAAGTAATACCTTACCATAATTGTACTGGATCTATTTGCACTTTTAAATGAAATGGGAATGTAGGAATGAGATAAAATGAAAATATTAGTTACTGTGCATACCTGAAACATTTTAATGTAACTATGCATTCATCAAAAAACAAAATTTGGCAAGCTCTTCTAGCAAAGAAGCACCTATATTAGTTTTTTTTTCTAATTGTCATCCCTAATCACTTGGTTTTGAATTTTGCAAAGCAGTATTTTTGAGAATAAGTCAACAAGATCAAATTTCACAATTAACCAGGTGTTTTTCTTTTGATATCAGATTTTTCTTTTCCTGTTGGTACTTGTAGATCTATTTAAATGACCATTACACCCACTTTGCACAACTAACTAGGCAGTGGCTTAAGAGGAAGTATCTTAACTTTTAACATGATTTAAAAAAATCTTTTAAGGAATCAGTACCAAAAAAGGTACTGATTCCAAGACTGGGTAATCTGGCATAAAGTGTTTCCTAATTGTCAGAACATGCGAGACAAACATGAACCTAAATGCTCAAGTTTCAGAAGTCAAGAAAAACATCCAGGTCAGAGGTCCAAGCATGTGATATTTGGTACCAGAGAAGTAAAGCAGTGCTCAAAAACACTAACATACAGAGCTCTCACTTGCAGTAGTTTTGGGTTTTGAAATAGCCTACACTTCAGGATATGCAAATTCTAAAAATTGCAAATGCAAAAGGGTGCTATGCATAACATTACTATGCAGGATTAATATTTCTTAGAATTTATTGCATGTTATAAAAACTGTTTTTAGCCTTGAATAGGTATGATTTTATTATGGAAATCAACACAAAACCGTATAGGAAAGATAAATCCAGATATTCTTTATAACCCTGTTGCTAAAATGTGGGAATAACTGAATATGCTCCTTGCACAAAACACTCTAATCACTGGGCATGGTACTCATTTATTTAGTGGTTAAAACTTGAATTGAAAATGAACTTCTATTTGTGTTCAAGACCTCCCCTCTGTTCCATTAAAAATAAGTTATGATGATGCTTGTATTTTTACCTTCATCCAAGTCAGCAGTTTACTTCCACTCAAACATGTAAAAGACAAGTTTCTTTAAGATACAAAACAGGAACAAGGTAATTCCATGTTTTATTTAGAAAGTTGTTGGGTTTCAGGACAGTTAAAACTCAGGCATGCTGTTAAAAGGTTTCGTACCTGCCAGTGCAGCAATTAGGGATCATTCCATACTACAGGGCAAACTGTTAGGCACTCAGACAGGAAATATACTGTTGGAAGAAGTCAATATAGTCTTTGATATTTACTTAAAAGTAGGCACTTTATATTTAGCAATGATTGATTAATTAAACAGCACTGTCACTCAAAGATAATATAAAACCCCTCATACACGATGAGGAATGACATTCTTTTGTCTAATACCAACTTCATTATTCAGAATGACAGTATTCTTAAACCTAGGTGATACTTGTTTCAGGGGGAACTCGTATTTCACTACACTAACATACACATATGACCAAAGGAAATGGGAGAGTAAACAGATGTGCAAAGGTCTGTATTTCACCTAATGATTTACCCTCTCCTATTGTATATCCATCTTTTGGTACTAGTCACAACATGGAACCATTGATACAAGTTTGCATCTGTACTTATACAGTTAGCATGCCACATGAGCTTTTATAAGTACAACAAATGAGGCTATGATTTTTGTAGAAATGTCCTGTTGTCTCTGGGGCTTAGTGACATGACCTAGTGGTTAACTGCATGGCCAGTGATGTTGGAAGTGGTACTATCCCACAACAGCAAGGCACCAGTATCTGTTCTCCACTGGAGGCCAGACAGGTCTTTGCTGTCTGGCCTTTTCACTGTTACAGGTCTGTTCGTGTTGTAGACTACACTGATTGTACTTCAGACACTATGCAATGATCCACTGGGACAGCTTTTTCTGAGGTGAGGGCTTTTGGTCATACTGTATGCTATATTCCATACATCTTAAATTTTAAAAATCATTTTTACCTACTAGACAATTTCAAACACCCACCTAAAAATAGTGGGACAGATATACCAGATATTAAGGTCACAAGTGTCAATGAAAATATACCTGGGCCATGTACAGTATACAGTAGGTTAGAAATTTGGCTACAGGAGTGGATTTTAAAGGATGTGTATTTGATTTGGTTTGAGGATCTTAGTATTTACAGCTGCTCCAATGCAATGTCAGAGTATAAAGAGGGGCAGACAAAGGCAAACAGAAATTACACTTAAAACTCCATCCTTTAAAATGTCTACTAAATAAGCAGATACTGCAAATTAAAGTCCTTCTGCCAAACCAGAAGGTACATGACCAAATTATCACAGAAAATCTTCAAATAAACTCTAGTATTTATACAAATTTCATATAAGAGTTTCATTTAACAATTTTTACATTTACATCAGGTTATTTTACATGTGCACATAAGTAACCATTTCAGGCGTCTGTCACCTTGTCCGTTTTTAACTTTGCTCAGTTAAACACATACATCTTAAATGCAACAAAATCTAAAAGTAAGATTTTAGAAAGGTCTGTAAAAAAATAAGTTATGAGATAGTCATTTTACCATATTGTAGGATTTAAAAGCTTCTGTTAGAAATTGTACCACAATTTTGTTTTGAGTCAGTTGCACATGAGATAAAGTCACAGCAGTACAGATGCACAGCGTCATTTTCTTAATGACAGCTCTTCAGCGCATCCTCAGCCATGTCACAGCCATATCCAAGCATGGATTTGGACCAGAGAAACCTGAGTCTTTCTAAAGAGTCTTAACACGTCACAGGATAGCTTAGTTCCCATCGTGACCGTGGGGCACTCCCCCAGTCACTGCACCATCAGCCTTCTCGAACAGGCTCAGCTACAGCAGGGCTCTTGGCTGGGAATCCAGTTGCAGGACACAAAGGTCATGAGATTAAAAGTACATCCTGACATGCAAAGAGCAAGTTTCACTCTTCCACCTGATCACCATCACCTCTTTTGTTCCCATATCTCTGCCATGTTTAAGTCTAGGTGTTCAAGTGTCTTCAGTGCTTGGACATTCCCAGTGTAGAAAGCTATATCTACCATAACCAGCCTGCAGGAGGGGAAAAAACAGTTTCGTTCATAAAACCACACACTGGCAAGATGGCTGCTAGTATTAACTTCATCAATAGAAGTACAAATATTTTCTTAGTTTGGTTGTCCTTATTTAAGGAAACATGAATAATGGCAATTGGTCGATAACAGGTTTTGACACGTGGAAAGCATAGAAAATTAATGGGATTCACATACCCATGTTGAGGTCCTCCATCATTTACTACATTGATCCGTGCTAGCTGCCTCTTCAGATGGAGTTTAAAGCTTGCATTTATCCTCAAGAACAACATCTTAAAAAAAAAGATCACAATCAATTCCCTTTACCAATATCCTTGTTTCACATCGGAAAAGTGAAAACGGACATCATATTTTAACAAAACATGCTTATGTCCACAATTTTTTTTTCAATTATGTCTCTTTCAATACCACAAACATATTTTAATCAGCGTAAAAAAATCTTGTTCCAGAAAGTCATCTGCCCCACCTGTGTTTGTCCTTCAGGTAGAAGGTCATATATAGCTTCATGCATTTTGGCCATCTGTTTACACACATTTCGGAAACAGGTTGAAGGCATTGGGGCCTTAACTTCATACTGGGAGGAATTAAAGAAAACTTGAGTTATTTTACAGTCCACTTGAACAGAACCACTACACTTTTGCTTTTAAACTACTTTTAAATGTGAACTTACAAGCTTTAGCTGTTTTCTTCCCCAATTTACACAATCTTTGTGTAAATACTAGCAACATCTAAATAACTACTAAAATTGTAAAAGGTGCAGGAATACCTTCTTACCTTGGACAAAACTTTTTCAAACAGGCTATCCATGATTGCTACAAGTTTTGCTGAAATTTCAGCTATATGGTCATTATAATCCTGTAACAGGAAAAAAAACAACAAAGCATTTAGAATAAGGTCACATTTACAGTTACAAGCAAAATGAGATTTGGATTCTTCTTTCCCAACAAAAGAAATGCATAATGAAGGTCAGGAATATAAACATTTGAAAATCCCAAAATCAACATACCCATTCTAATTTTGTGATCACAAAACTAAGTTAAATTAAACAGTCAGCAGACATTCTTTTGTAGTACAATTGCATGCATTCTCATAATTGCCACCAAACTAGAATTTACTTTGTGTTGATTGCTGGAAATGGATATTAGAGGTGAAAAAAACTAGCATGAACAATTTAAGTGAATCAAACAAAGCATATGCTTTGTGTTCAAAGCAACCAAGAACACACTTTGAAATATTCTTTATCCACAGAGATCTTAAGAAATATGTTCTCTTGGTTTATACAGAAAACAATGAAAACTGACCATTAGAAAAAAATGTTCTTCATCTTAAAGATGATGAGTATAGAACACATCAGCAATTGTGCTGCATCTCACCTTGGTGATGTGGTCAAAGTGCCTGAGAATACTGTACTGTTTGGGCTGCAGCCTGGCTTCAAAATGAGCCCTGATGATGGGAATGTAGTGTACAATTAGCTGCAAACAGCGGGATGCAAGAGCTAGAGAAAAAGAATTAGAAACATGTCAGTATGGGTGCTCATAAATTAAAACAGCTACCTGTCTTGCACTTAAATGATAGTGCAGATCTCCTTAGAGCTTACAAAGACCAAATCAGTAAAAATACATGAGGCTCTATCTTGAGGTTATACTTTACCTTGTGCACTGTCCGAAAGCTACCTCACATTAGTTCCATTTAGAGACAGTCAGCAGTGATGAAGGGGATTTTTAATTATTTTGCTCCCTGAAAACATCTGTAAATATGGTGTTTTGTTATTCAGCTGTGAACATGTGAACTGAAAATGGTTTTGAATTAGAGATAACTCTCTGACAGACTAAGGGACATTGCACAGCAGCAGCTTGTTCAGAAGAGCAATGACTTCTGCACTGTTAAAAAGTAAACAAGCTACAAACATCTAATACTAGATTTCTACAGGCAAGAAACTGACATCAGTTGTAAAGGGATCCATAATCAGAAACTTTAGCAATAACAGATATGAACAGCATACTTTACACTTTTGTTGTTCAAGACTGCCAAACCTTACCCAGGTTTTTTGTGGTTATTGTCTTCAAACCCACCACCTGTAAAGCCCCTGCCCCTAGAACCAACTGGCAGCACCGGGAGTTGAAATGCTGGGAAAAAAGCACACAAAAAAAAGGATTATGTATCAGTACTTCAGGTAAGCATCTCGTTTAAAGATGTTTTCTTAAATTGATGCGTTATATGATTGGATACATCTGCAGATTTTCAAAGTATATTATCTACTTCAGTAAAATGAAAATTCAATGTTATTAAAATTTAGTTCAATGACACTCAAGGTACACATACTAATATAAAGAGCTCAACTAAAAAGAGTTCCGTCACTGTGCTCTGCAATGATTTCACACAGTAAAACATAAAAACATAAATTAATTCTTTCAACAAACCTTTAGTAAATCTGACAGGCGAATGAGCATGTCTGTAGTAATGGAGGGTATGTCATTCACACACTGGCAGTATTCGAGGAAAATTCTTATCAACAGTAACACAGTCCTGCCAATTGAAAGAAAAGCAACTCATTAGTAGATAAAGCATGTAGGCTCTTTTCTTGGTTATCATAAAAGCCTGGAAGCCCTTTCATGTATTATAATAAGGTTCTTCTGAATAACACATGTTGCAATGAACCTCAGTAAAGGAAAACACAGATCTGCTTAAAATTGATCTCAGCGGTGATCTTTAATAGACTTTGTCCGTCTGCTTTCTAGGATGTGGTGGAAATAGAGTACAGTTGTGACACTGTTGCAGTACTAATTTCTGATTTCAGAGAGCAGAGCATCAACAGGTCCTTGCTAAGGGTTGCACTTCACTGCATAGAATCATGGGCTATTTGTCTGGGGCTCATCTTCATACAGAACACTTCCCTTCCTGCACCAGCTCGAGTAATGTACAGCAATGGAGTCTAAAAGTCACTGCGTTTTGGATGAACCATAGAATACCAAGACAACAACCACCCTGTACAGATACAAAATGAGTAAAACTTCTTATTTTTTAAAAAGAAATACATAACAGAAAAAAATGCCATGGCAGTAAATAGGATAACAAATTTGTACTCAATGCATTTATAATGATAAATATGCAAATGTATATACAAATATATTTATCCAATCTAATTTTGTATTCATTGGGAAAGGAATTATTCCTATAGCCTGTGCTTGAACAAGGTTAATAACCACAAGTAAAGGAACAATAAATATATTTTTAGCTTTGGCTAATTTAATAGTTAAATGTTTTACAACTATTTTGTTTTTTTTTTCCTCTGTGAACTAAGGCGCTAAACAGAAATGGCTCTTTTTTTTACCTCGTAAGCAAATCGGGGGGCAGTGAAGGATGTCAAGCCGACTAGCTTTGCGTGAGCGAGAGGAAGGAGCTGACAACAGCAAACCCAGACCAAATAGTGGTTCATCTGTCATCTTTTATATACACTACTTTTTAAAAACAAATAAAAGATGCAGTATACAAAATGAACGAAAGTTAAATCACTTATATTTGCAATTTAACTAAACAAGACAGGTAAGACTTGCCCGACAACGGGATACTTCTGGCCATCAACACTTAAGTAATCACTTGGTTTCCGCTCCTCTGCACCTGTGACAAAAAGAAAGTTATTGCCGGTGGTTGTGACCTGATTACCAAGCAAAACATGCAAAGCGACAGACTAAACAATATTCCGGCCTTCCATGCATTAACTAAAGTTAATAAATAGTAAGCTTTTTAGAGATAAGAAAAGCACATAAAATTTTCCCTAACGTTCATTTTACAGAACTACTGGGGTGAAGAGCAGATCCGACCGTGTAATAACACATAAGGGATATAAAAGTGCTGAACAGCCCTCTAAAATAGTGTTGAGATAATAATGAGATCTATAAAGAGTCATGTTTTTCTTGGCTCAAAGGTCTTGGAATAAAACAGCCCCGTCACTCATAGTTTTTATATTGAGATAAATAAGATTATTTAATTGGAAAAATGAAATACCTGCTATTGGTGCAATCTCAGGTTTAGGATTAAGCAATGGACAGTGTAGTCAACGCATGGAATTTGAGAATTCCAAGGATATTGTGTCTATGTCCATTCTTTTTTAGATCAACATTAACACCTCACATATAATTGTTTAAAAGACAGGCAAGAAAGGTTCATTTCACATCTACAACTGGAGTGTCCATGCACATACTGTATGCATGAAAGTCTTGAAAATACCATACCAGTTTGTTTCTTATCTGGTAATGTTATCCGTCCATCTGCAATGGAGTTAACCAGATCCTGAAACTCTGCAGGAACTTCAGCCTGCTTCCACCTTTCATTATCAAGCAGAAGACTGCAGGCAAGAAAATAGAGAACATTAAACCAATGATCTGTGGAGGAGAGACAGGCTCCCATAAGGCTGCTTTTCAGCAGGATCAGCCCCATGCAGTTGTCACATAAAAGAAAGTTTGGATGCAGGGACTTGAGTGGAGGTAAGATTAATTCTTCATTACAGAGAAAGCCTATAAAACAGACAGAGCGGGATAGTGAAGGTAGCTGCAAAATTAACTGTGCACAGCAGCGACAGCTGACAGACATCTATATCAAACAAACAGTTCGGAAGGCCAATATAATCACTGACTTTCATGACCACCCCTTGCCTAGTGATTGTGAGCTCCTTTTATTCCAGTCGTCAATTAAGACTACAGAGATTTAAGCACAACAGAACTAAGTTATCCTTTATTTTTATGGCTATTAACCTGCTTAATCTGAGCAGCCGATTGAATATTTTACTTTAGATATTGTTTCGTCATGCACAAATCTTCTCTCACATCCTGATGACCCAATTTTTTGTTTTATTCTAATTGGTGAAGATTACTTTAGATGCTCATCTGTTATTCTGATCTTATGCATGTAATGTACAATATGTTTCTTATTTGTTAAGGCGTTCATCTATCGTATTTTGTGTTATGTCTTTTACCTGCCTTCAACGAAACTTTCCCATATGGGACAACAGAGGAAGTAAGCAAGTACAATAATGTACAGAACTGAACTGATGGCTTGTGCTTCCAGGTACTAAGCACTGCCAAAACCACTCAAACCAACTGCCTCCCTTCTAGACGTTGACAGCGAGTACCTCAGCTTGGTTTTGCGCTCCTCGTGGAACCGATTGACAAAACGGTTGGCTTGGCTTTGCAGCGCCCCCCTGAGGGACATACTCCTCCTGCCACAGAGCTCCTCTGTCTCCTGCACGAACCTCTCCACAGCCTGCGACAATGCCACAAACTCAGATGAGCTCAGCTTCTCCAACGACCCATCCTGGGGGAGAAAAAAAAAAAAAGGAAAAAAGTTCAAGAGGGCCTCTTCACTGGCTCCTCAGCTCTGGGACTGATGGCAGTAATCCCACAGTTGGTAGGGTGGGATTAGTCTGACTGGACTCCCATAGCTCTCAGCTAAATGTAAAAAACAAATAAAAAAGTGTTAATCAGAAATCCTAGCCAGGTGAGCACCCAGGCTTAAAAAACAATTGTAACCTGCTGAGGGATCAGAGATAGAAAAAAAAAGATCAAGATCAATACAAAGTTCAGAAATACATACTGTAGGTACATATTGGCCTTCTTCCAGAAACAAAAACTCTGTGGAGGAGTTGGTCCTTCCAGAACATTTAGTTAATTTCATGTCCATGGAGTATACATACTATTCAGTTTCTAAGAATAATAAATTAAATGTTTACTTTAAAAATAGGGTCCTAATTTGAATCAGTAACAGAACATACAGGATTCTTATGACTAATCTATAATCACACTGCACTGCCTCAATGAACATATGCAATAGGAAAGTAAGAATGGAGAATTTAATTTTGTCTTATACATAGGACAAAGAACGCCAGTTGAAGAGTCTGTTCATCTCCATCTCATGTTTTACAACAAAATCATACAGCTAATTAGGAAACCTGAAGAAAGAGAACAATGAGATGAAAAATTGGATTGTAAGGCCAACAGCTCATCTTCTAGAGCTGGGAAACAGGCAGTTAGCTCTGTTACATTCTGTGGATCAAACACTTGTGCTGGAAAAAAAAAATTCTAGATGATCCTTTAAAAAGCTTTTCACAATTTTTCAATATCAGGAGATGTAGCCAATAACTGGATGGATTTGCATTCTTAACTAATATACTTATTTTAGTGCTCATTCTTTTACAAAACAGGGTCACCTAACACCTAGGGGTTGATCCATCCCTCCAATAGGCTTGAGTTATTTATTCTTCACAGTATGGTTCATCTGGCCTTCATCTCATATTACCATACAACATCAATTTTATTAGGAGGAAGTCAAATCTCAACTACCCTGAGGAAAGAAAACTAGAAACCATGGAGCCAAAAGCACAGCATCAAAGCATATGGGCACCAGATCTCATACTCATATCACAGCGGGAGTTTATTACCAAACATGTTTGTACTGCTTTTTTCACGTCTATTAGAAAAAAGAAGGCAGGCACTAATGTTCATCTAAGGAGAATGCAGCATACACAAATGAAAAGATGAAGAAAAAAACGTATTCACTTCTGTAGAAAAACCTATTTCAGTTCCAAGATCCTCCGAGGTGAACTACACTATTCCAGAAGCATGAGGCAAAAGCTGTTCATGAGCATGTCAACAAGGCCTTTGGTGCAAATCTGGGAACAAAGCACTTGCATTTAATGATGTGAACCTTCAAGGAAGCGTGTGCAGAATTTAAAAAAGACACATTTGCAAAGAAGACATTCAAAATAGGCAACTCTAAAAAAAAGTTAACAATTCTTCAAAGGCAACCAGCACATTGTAAGGAAGTCCATAAGCCAGGTTTGCCAGAATTTGGTGTGAGCTAATATTTTTTATCCTACTTACTAAATTAACTGTTGCCTTTCCAGTTAACCTTTCCAATATGCAGCAAGTCTGCAACTATCTATAATAACTGAAACAATGGCTTTGTTCACAGTGACAACGTCTTTAGTGCTTATATGCTTCATGGCTTTGATTGTTTTATAGTTTTAAAGTATAAACATACACCACCCACTAATAAGAATGGATAAATATGTAAAATAATATAGTATATTAATACCAAGATGAAGCGCTTTTTACCACCTGTGTGGTGCAGAGACAATGATGCATTCCATTCTATTCATATTGACAGAACTAGACAACTATGTGTGTGGCTGTACCAATAATAAAAATATGAAGAAAAAAATAAGTTTGTGAAAAAACATCTCTTGGTAATAATGAAAACTCAAAAATATAATTACAGAAACTTCTGGACATTCATTTTTAAGTAAGCAAACTTATATTTTCTAACTTATTATGTTAGCTTAAAAAACATGGAACAGATATCTACAAAACTCTACAAAAGGCGCCTGGCAACAGCACTTCCAGCAGCTCTTAGCACAACATTAGAGGGCTTTTGCAGTGTCACTGAAATCTGGCTTTGTAATCCCACAGCATGCTGCCATTTATCCTCTAACAAATGTATCCTAAAAAGCTTTCCTTTCACCAATGACACAAAAATGCTTGTAGTACTACCCGCCTCATGCTGATTTGTTGTTAAAATTTCATATATGACAAAATACACAAAAGGCAGTTACTTCAAAAAGTTAGCAATGTAAAATGTTAATGAGCTTCAAAATGTAGAAGCACAAAATGGTTCCTGAACACTATATTACTAAAGCCTAAATGTATGAAATCAAGGTATGCCCATTTCTAACCCAACACTCACCCATTACCACCCTCACAAACAAGACAGTGGTGAAAAAGATGACCTCCTGCCTCAACCGAAATGTCAAGCCCTGCACATCAAAGTGAAGAACAAAAGGCTCTGATAAGTATCCATCTGTTTAAGCTCACCTTTGCTCTAGCCATGAGGAACTTGACACAGCGGTCGTGGCACACATCAGAGGCGTTGTACAGCAGCTCCTGAATATTATTGGCCACTCGGCCGAGTTCAAGGTCTGTCAGCATCATGTCCTCGTTAACCCTTGAAAAAAAGACAAATACAATAAACAGTGCATGCAAAAACAAAAAACCCTGCTGTCCCTGCCTTTTCAAGTACCAACAACCAAACACACAGCTGGTGCTAAACTTGGAAAAAGGTTCACTGCAGGTGACTGTTAACTTCTCATCAACACTTACATTATGTTACATGAAAGAGAAGTTACTACTATCAAGTTATTACTATCATGATGTTTGTATACAGTAGTTGGTTCAAAACAGTTATTCAAAGGACACTTCTGACTGAGACTAAGAACTAACATAAGTATAGAATTTTTACATATCTCATTGAGAAGACCTAAAGTCTTCAGTGAATGACTGAAACTGGTGTACTGTGTTTGTGTAAGACCCACACAAACAAGGGGAGAACTGCAAAATTCATACACATAAATATCGGAGACTGGAAGGGAACCCAAGACCTCCCTGCTGTGACATAGCAGCACTAACTACTATGTCACTGTGCTGCCCAAGCTGCTTTCAGTATGGGAATAAAACATTAAAGTAATCACTCAAAGAAGTAAAAGCTGAAGTATCAAAGAGCAGCATTTAGATTTCCTAAGGTGGACTATGTGCAGAACTGTTATTTTTACTATATAAAAATTGACATTCATTTCATGGTAATGCAAAGGCTAGATGTTGTATAGCCATTATGGAATAAACGCGGTTCTAGAGTGGCGATGAACGTACGGTATCTCCACTCCACCCGCAGTAACTGAGGAGGATGTTTTTTCCCTGCTGGAAGAGGACTCCGTGGTGCACTCCTGCTCTGAAGCAGAGTCACTACCGCACAGCTCATTCCGAAGGCAGGAAGTCCTTTGGTTCTTGGTGTCAACTCCAGTGCTGGGCTGCTCCACTTCAGCGAAAGCATCGCTTATAAACCTGCCTTCATAAGTCAGGTAAGCAACTTCCGGGTCCTTATAGAAATTTTTTCCTGGGTTTCCCTCTGCCAAAGTGCAGTCAGACAGCCTGCTCTTCTGGTTCCCATCTAATACTTTGAGGACAACATTTCTGATGACACTTAACGTTGCCTAGCGGGACAAAATAAAAGAAGGGAGAATTAATAATTTATTTTCATATATGTCGCAATGTATCACTTTTCATGAAATATTAAAGTCACCCTACCTTTATTCTTTTCAGAAAAAGTATAAAGTTGGCAAATATGTATTTCAGAAGCTCAAACCACTGTGGAAAAGTCATCAGCCTCATCTGATCCGCAAGCCTTTTAAATGCAAAGCAAAAGAAATATGAAAAATTTAGGATATGTGCTCTGACATGAAAGTCACTATTCACATACGGACCTCTTGAAAGTCACAATTAATTTATACACTTCTTAAAAGTAATGTAAACAGAAACTGGGGATAATGTAGTCTGAATTTATTTTTTACTAGACCTATGCTGCATAGAAGTAACATTTTAACTTAAAATTCATATTGGAAGAGACAGTAAAGAAACTGCAGGTTCTAGCTCTAAACAGTCTTTAGCTTAACATGCTAAAATAATTAAGATGTCATTGTCATGAGAGCATAACCACTTATACATCTCAAAGACCTCTACTTTAAAATGAGTATCAGTGTAAACTCTGAGATACAAAAAAACAGAACACAGAAAAGAAAATTCAAGCTTAATAGTCCACAAATCAGAATGTGCAGTTTTAGTGTTTTTCCTCATATAGAAATCCTAGTAATTTAATGATTTATATTCATTTCATTATGAAAGAGGATGATGTCACAGTGAAGACCATATATTTCATTTTCCTATCATCTGATAAACATTGTCTTTAACGTTTTTTTGCTTTCAAGTACGTTTACTCACTTTACAACAACTTCTGTGTCTATTTCTTCAATTTGTGATACTGTGCTGACAACACACTGTGGGAGAAAATATTTCAAAGTACAAATTAAATTACATTAATAA
Organism: Lepisosteus platostomus; assembly: GCF_059453375.1. NCBI lineage: Eukaryota > Metazoa > Chordata > Actinopteri > Semionotiformes > Lepisosteidae > Lepisosteus > Lepisosteus platostomus. The sequence goes on along the minus strand of NC_142627.1, from coordinate 13,574,503 downwards.
AAGTAATTAGCAAGAGCATGGTTATGAGAAATAATTCTGTGTATTACCGCATCGCTCAATACCTCTGAGACCACAAGTAGTTTATCATCCTTACAATAAAATCTTCAGCAAGATATAATAAGTAACAACCACACTCAAGTATAAGCACTACACTCAAGAGTATAGAGTCCTAGCATTAGGTATATAGATAAAATCAATTTTTATTGAAACTACATAAAATATTACAGGTGTGCAAAAAAATGTAATATGTATTAATATTTTCATTGCTGTGGCATAGGGCATTAAGTGAATAAGCACTTAATGGGTGACTAACCATATATTAGGAGTTATAAGTACCAGAGCAGAAACTTGCTTTTACAGTATCTGTCATTCATAATTACTATGCCTATTCCAGAATGCTTAAATTCCATGGTATGATTCAGAACCACACCAGAAATGGCCTTGGTTGCACACTAAATTTATTCAAATTTGCCATCTATATTACCCACCTGTTTAACAGTGTTCTTTGCAGCAATAATCATTTCTTCACTGTAGATCTCTAAGAAATCGAGTTTTCTCTGTCTCAGTAGTCCAAACACCAAAGACTCAAGCCTATCCTTTAAAGGACAAATAAAAAGTGTTTACAAAAACCATAAAAATTAACTTACAATCATGGTTAGAGCTTTATTAAAATCTCAAATGTTAAATCGAATCTTAAATGAAAGCAGATCCCTAAAAGCTTTTTATTTCATTCTCCTTAAGATGATGGAGAAAGAAAAAGACAATGCTGTCCTCATACCTTTTCCAACACTTGACCTTCATCTTCGAGTGGTCTGTTGAGGTCACTTCTCGCATAGGTGGTGAAATCAGCTATCATCATCTTATCTATTAGCTTTTCCAGTTCACAGAGCTGGGAGCCTAGATGCCTGTGGCATGAAAATTGAATTTAATGCATAACAATAATGCAACAGTGTTATGGTATGACCCACTCAACAGCTTCTATGCAATATAAAAAATACTTTATTAGAGAAAAAAGAAAGGAAAAGTCTCAGCAATATGAGGGTGGTTATAGAGACTGGAAAAGTTTTTAAGTTCACAAGCCAAAGCGAGTTAGCCTTGTTTGCACATGTAATCCTAGATGGCAATGAATCTTCTTTTCAGCATTAAGTACACTTACTGCATTCTGAATTATTTTTATTACCTCTGAAAAAACATCTGGACAGAAAACATTAGCATGCCTGCGGTGTCCTGCCTCATCCTCTGAAAATGCTTCAGAGATTACGCCTCATACTGCCACCATGTGGCTGTAATATGTACAGCTTTCAAACAGCTGAACTGAGTGCCAATTACCACTAAAAAAAGTTTCAAGAAGGTAAGATATTTTGTAAAAAGGATCCATTACTGATCTGACATTGCAGGGAAGAAGAATCCACCAAACTGTGTCAGCAATTTGTTCCACAGCCCAGGCAGTAAGAAGATATAATATTTAAAATGTAATATCTAAAACTATCAAGGGGTTTCACTACTTCACAGCTTTGTAAATCTGTCTTTTTTTGTAAACCAATATCTAACCTTCATTATTTTTCACTAAATTCACAATGACAACATTCTCACATTCTTTATTTAGTGTAAAAACATATGAATTAGCCCAGAGACTAAATTCAGTGTCATACAATGAACTACAAATCTTCGTACAGAGTTAATTTTGTGGACGACTACTTTTCCAACTCCCACACATTTAAAACGACTAATATTTTTAATGAAATCTCTGAGAAAATAATTCAATGTACAACCCCAGCTTTAAGAAATGAAAATGATTTGGGAGCAAAAAGTTTGGGAACTGTTAGCATGGCTAACCAACCTGAAGCTGTGAATACCCTGGAGCTCCTGCTGCAGCACCTCCTGCGTGGTTGCAATCAGCTCCAGAGCCCCCACAAACTCCGAGGTGGAGAGCAATAGCTGCACAGTGGGCTGAGTCTGGTGCACAGTGGCCATAAGCTTCATCTTGTTGTAAAGCTTGACGCAGTTGTTGCGCGTCAGCGCCTGTCTCAGTATGTGCAGGGACCCCTCACACATGACCTTGTCGATCTGAGCCGTTTTCTCCCGCAGCACTTTAACAGCCTGGGAGGTTTTCCTGAGGTAGTCCTGCAGCTCGTGCTGAGAGGTCATTGCGTGGAAGAAGGCTTCGGAACGTAAGGAGATCTGGTGTGCAATATTCACCTCCACCACATCCAGGTAGTGGCTCAACTAGAAGACAAACAAGCAGGTTTTTCAAATCAAACAGCCTTGATGTGTGAAATGACTAAAGCATCGTTTACTTGCTATGAAAATATAACATTCTGCATGCCATCACATCCAGTATCAGCACTGTGGATATATGTATTACAGGTGGGTAAAACAATCTTTGGTTATTCACTTTTATGTATTGAAGTAGTACAGATTTAAAAAAAAAGAAAAATAATTTACAAATGATGCATTTCTAAAAGAATTTAGAAATGACAAGGGGCACATGACAGTTTATGAGAATCATTAAGACCCAAAAAAAGATACCAGTTCAGGGAACTACAGGGTCAACCATGCCTTTAACTAAGCCCTCCAAGTGAAAGTCATAAGTTCACCTTCTCTTGAAGTAACCGTGAGGAGGCTACATCACGGCTACCCTTTCCCCCTGCACCACTGAAATGTGACCAAGGTAAAACCGCATTAAACGTTGAGGGGTCATCCAGGGCAAAGTCTGGCTTCAAGAAAATCTGTCGAGTTTAAATAACATAAGACAGACAGAAAAAGAGAATTAATTCATGGGCAACACCCTTTACCTTGAATACATTATTCAACAGAACTCTATGGTCACAAAGTGCTGTACAGTCATTTCTTACCTTGGGTACTTGCTCTAGGTCTGTCCTGGACTTATCTGTAAAAAAAATGTAATACAAAAATAAACAATTTTCAAGCTTTACAAGTACACGCATATTCTCCTACTCTAAAGACGATTAGATTGAAAGTGACAGGAGTAGGGAGAAGAGTAAAATGCCATCATACCATGGTTATTTGTAAGATTGGAGACTGCGCCAAGTTCATCCTTGGTTGGACAGATATTCTTGCATTTTTCATGGATTTTTTCTCGCTTAGAAAGCAAAACATTTAATAACGTTTACATTTGTTGATAGTTTTTGATAAATATAGAAACTGTTAAAAAATAAAGCAAAGTGGTATTTGCAAATGGATTTAAAAAAATCATAGATAGTACCATTTCTTCCTGATATCTATACATTTCCACACTCCTACAATTTTAATCTTAAAAGTTCTGCACTGCAGCATTACTGTAAAAAACGTTGCCAATATTGTATGAGGATAAGAACCAAAGTATTCAAACTTCTTCAAACTCTGACATTATGCTGCCACACTATTTTATGGAAAGGAGCATTAAGTACTCATCAGCAGCCTGTCTAACTGCATTAACACTGGAGAATACCTGCGTGGTCTCTTGAAGGTAGGATGCAAAGTGTTCCTTTGTGATATTTGGGAGGTAGAAGGAAGGCATAACTTCAGTTTCCACGAAGTCCAGACCCCATGTTTTTGTGAAGAAGTCCGATTCCCTTTTAGCCAGCCGCGGATCATTTAATGCCGCCGGAAGATTGACTTTTGAGTTATAAACAGTCCACCTGTGTTGATCAGCTACAACAGATGGGCCATCACAGACGCTGCGCACACCCCCTGTAAAGTCACATGGGGAAGGAAAAAAAAATTCCGAAAGTGGGTCAGCCTTGGAAGGGTGCTGACAGCACTGATATAAAGTCCAGATTTAGACAAGATGAGCCCCCATCTCATCAGTGCAAAATATATTCAAAAGCATTTTTTATGGGATGCATAGAAGGTAATTGAGTAATTACTTTGGCTAAGAGTCTCTTAACACCCAATGTTTACATACAATGATGGTGTTTAATTGGTGATCTTTATTCTAAATCAAAGGTTTGAATACAAAAAGAACACATTATATGAACTGATAACACAGCATAAGAACAAAGTAATTACACATGACAATGCCCCAGCTTGAACATATCCATTGATACCTGCTATCCTACCTGTGGGCTCCTTTGGACAAACATCGGGTAGTGACCGGACAAGCTTATAGTGTTTTGCAGAAGAGTCCCTCTCTTTCTTAAAGACACCATCACTGCTGCTGGAATGAGGCACTGGTGAGGAACTGTGGCTTGAAGCCATTGCATAAGGACACCTCAGGAAGGAGGCGAGCTGTAACAAGAGACCAATAAGATGTTAAGCAGTTCCACTCAATCTGTAAGACACCAAACTGAAAGACAAAAATTAACATAACAGTGCTCATAACAGAAACACCCCGGGCTTATAATGTGGTTTAATATCATGAACAAAAAACGCCTTGGCGCCTGCTTAATGTATTGTCTCTAACTTTGAACAACGACAATATGAAAAAGTTCTCACTTAGCCCCTGAATTCTCTGTTTAACAACATAGTAAAATAAATTTGCTTACATGTTTGTGATGCTGAATTCCAAAAACTCTCAATTATATATAAATTGACACATCCAAGAATTTGGACTGTTTTTTCCTCACTGGTACAGAAGTTATAATAAGACAGAAATGAAAGTGCAACTGTTGTCACATGAGTGTGCAATGTACGGGCTTGTTCTCTACTTTCATTTTAACACTTCCTCAGAGACTGGAACGGACCACAGTCTTCCAAAAGATCAAAACCAAAAAGCAAAAGCAAACATGAAAGTTGTTTCAAGGTCTTTTTAAATAAACACACTAATTATTTAAGTAATGTTATCAGAATGGCACCGCTCTACATAAAAATGCACAGACAGAAAATCTCTATTTAGCCTGAATATTAAATTATATGCAGGCAATTCATTTTAAAAATATGTACATAATGTAAACATTGTATGCAATGCAAGCTGCCTGGACGAGAGTGTCTGCTAGGCCAATAAACAATAAAAAAATAACTAATAAGATCCACCAGAAGCACAAGAGTAATCCAAGAGTGCTTCCATACTGCTTTGGCAGAATGATTAGTAGGTATCAATATCTCTCCTCTTCAGCCAGCCAGCAAACATGTTAGTAGATTTAGTGTTGAGGTTGTTTTCAGTAGTACGTAGCTAAGAAGCTAGATCACGGCTCTCAGAGGTGATGAAAACTATCTACCAAATCAACTTACGACATCTCCATCTGATTTCACATCATAAACTGGTAAGGCGCTATCAAATATTAAATACTTACTGTGAAAATATTTGACAGTTCCCAGAATGATTTGTTTTCCACAAAAGGTAACTATAAGGTTGTTAGGAAAATATTCAAAAAGATCTCCCTGAAATTCTTATAAGACAACACTTCTCTTTTTCCCCAGTCATATAGAACGGAGAGGTCTCTATCACATCACTCATCATTCATATGTTAATACTGCCTTTCCTTCATGCTGTGATGTTAATATTATATAACAAAAAGTTAACTGCCATTACAGTAAATATATATTTACAATTATTTTGCCACTTTCCAAATAATATAAATGTATGGTATTAGTAAAGATATCTCCTACAGAAGCAGCTCTGTATTCTCTGCTGTCTTGTGCAAGACTGCACCGAAAAACCTCCACCAATGTAGTAAAAAGCAAATTCAGGAATGCTGCAAAAACCCAATTGAATTTGTACTGTAACATTCTGAACTGAAACATCACTCAGGCTTTCAGATAGTATTAAATAAAGTATGATTAAAGTGCACAGTACATATGTTTAACTGCATCAAAGGCCCTCCAAAAAATTAGACCCGTTTCAAATTGTACAACAAAATACTTTTTTCAATTAATTTTTTTTTGTTAAAAAAAGAACTAAGCATCATAATACTAGAGATGGATACAATTCTAGAACAGGCACATTAGTTGTACTAACAACAGTACTAATGAGAATTGAATCTTGACCTCTTCTGTTTTAAGGCAGGAGTAAGATCTTTAAGAAAAGGTAGTGGTTTTCTGGTAGGTGGCAGGTAGGAGGTGGTGAAGTGATTGAGATAGAAGTTCAGAATACTATGCTCTTGTTATTTGTCATTGGAAACTCCCTTCCATTTTATCAAGAATTAAAAGAACAAAATTCTTGGAAGGCAACTGTTTTTGTTGTTTTTTTTTAGCAGATTTTCTGAGCATGTGTAGAGAAAAGAGTCTGAGTGGGACATGAAGGGCTGGCCTACTAAGAGCAAGTACAAAATAAGGAAATGCACATCTCGTCTGAAACCTAGGTCTGTCATGGTTTGGTCCAACTAGCTCCACAGACCTGCTTTAATTTTCACATCCCTATTTAACTACTCAGTTATCATATCCAGGAACCCTTCTATCCAATGGTACTGTATCACCATTTGTAATCTTTCGAATGTTGCACCCATAATGACACCCAGACCAAGCATAATATTCAAATTCGCTATAGAAAGTTAAAGGTCTATACACAGAGAAGGCGGGGTATCCTTATAACCACTCTCGGGCACAATTACTGCTTACTAAACATTAAAGACTGCAGTTAAACATGCAGTATAAGTCATAACCTAATGTGGCTCACACATCATCTCTGATACAGGGACACCGCTGACCAGCAGAGTAAACACACACAAAAAAAGATCGCATATAAAATAACGTGAATGTGATCTACAGCATAAATCCAGTACTTCTTTTAGGTTTAGAATCCATTTATAGTTTGCAAATGATTGTATCAATATTCAATTAAAAAACCTGCACCTCCGCTTGTGGTGCTGTAGCACACGTCGTGAAAGTCTGAAATATTTACACCTTGATGGAAAAAGAACCTGATTTGTCTGAACACGGAGATATATCTCTCTGAACAGGTTACTACTGCTTTATGAGAGCTTACTTGCTAAAAAAGCCCAGAAAACGTTTCATTTTCCATAAAACGTTTGCCATCTGGTGCTCTGGATATTTCGCCAGCCGCGCACACAACCCGAACTGAGAAACCCCCTCGCCGCTACCGGCGACCCGTACTCGTGCACTCGAGTCCCAAACTAAATCACGAAATACTGAAGGAACTGGGGGCTCCATCACTGTCGCGTCGCCACGACTTTGCGACAGGCTCTGGCTCGGCCAGCCCCGTTCCCCTCCTCGCAGGGGGATCGCTCTCTCTCCGGACATGTTAGACGCCAAGCTCCATTCATACAATCCGCTCAAGCACAACCCGCCCAGGTACAGTACAGTACACCTGGCTGAGGCCTAGCTTCCTGCCAGCTGGATATTCCTGTATTTACACGTAGTAAAGCCTCCGCTGCCGAGACCACTGGAGAGGGACTGGCGTCTGACAGCCTTCATGTATTCCAGCACCGCTTGCCACTGGCGCAGAGTTACGCTCAGAGCCTGCTTAACCAGATAGTAAACTCTCGTACGGGTACCTGTCGTATGAAACACAGCAGCTCCAAACTCCGCAAACCCCCCTGTCCACCATCACAGTCATCAGACAACAACAAGGCGACAGCCGGCACCGTGCCCACAATGCACCGCGCGGGGGCGGGGGCGGGGGCCGGGCCTGCCTCTTCCACAGTGTCAGAGCGAGCGGAGGGCAGCCGGTGGTTCCCAAATCCTGCTGTTTGGTGAACCTTGGAAGAAGGCTTGTTTGACAACCGAGCCTTCCTGTTCAAAATCAAAGAGAGATGTCTTATTTCAAGCCGTTGGTATTAACAATGAACTATTAAAAGGTGGCGTGAAATCCACTGGAACTTAAATTCAGTTACTATTGTTTAATATAACGATTTTCACAGGGTATTCATCTTAGGAGTACTAACTTCCAATGACTAAATAACTGTTTCAAACCTCCAGTTTCGGAACTCTTAATTTAGATTGTTTCTATTAGCGTTATCATCTTCGTGTAACATATGAAAAACCAAAACCTGTAGGTACCCTAGTTCCCTTGTAGACTAATTAAGCCATTGCAATTAAAGTAAAAGTGATAACTGAGTCTTAGACTTTAAATGAAGTGTTTTCTGATCTGTATCTGGTGAGCCCCTGGAATATGTCTTTGGTTCTCAGAACCAGCTTCAATAAATGTAGGTTTAATATAGTTGGGCAAAGGGTTTTCAAGACATTATGTCCAGGAAAACTCTCTCAACAAAGACACCCACTTTAAAACGTTGAAAAAAAAAACCAAAATAACATAGGATTGTGCAGGTATTGACTTTACATTCACTTGTGTTTAGATAAGCCCATTTCAAAGTTGTTTCTATGGATATGTCTGGAAAGTCTCAGAGTTCCTCAAGTCTGAGGCGAGGCACCTCTGGAACAGTGTATGTGTATCAGTTTAGTGTTTAGTTTGACATAATTATTGTATGTAAACAAACAGCTTCATTACACAACATTTGTGAAAGGGTGGCTGCCATAAAGCAAGAAAATTGAGAAAAAAATGCAGACTGCTTTATTTTTGTGTAAAGCAATCAAAACCTCTAGAAGGTATGGCTAGCTGACCTATAGTGTTGAATTTAAATATCACTGCCATAAGTGGCTCAATATAATAATGTATTTGCCAAACTATTTGTAATTCCCACCAAAAGACATTTAGTCCACTGCAAATTGGCCTACGTTTTTGCATGGTTTTGCTTACCGTGTCTTCTAGTAGGATTTCAATCAGTGGAGGTTGTGTGAGGGACAGAACAGTTTCTCTTCTGCAGGACTGAAATCTGAGGAGTGCTCTGTCCAGAGAAGGCGAGGAGCTCCATCTTGTTCTCCTCAAGAGAACTATGCAGCACCTGCCAGTCTGAATGTCTCTACATTTGAAAGGGGGTTCCTGTTTCTGTCAGTATGGATAGTCTGTTGCACATAAAGATCCATTTGTGCAACAGCATTAGGAGCAAAAGTAAATGTTTCTGCTCTTTCCAATATTACATCCTTTTCTTGTTCTTCTTTTGTGGACGGCAAATCTTAACATGAAAGCAGTGAACCGACTATAGATAATATTCTTGTTTCATTTGGTAGTCACCCTTTGAATTAAATAGGGTGAAAAAAATACAAAAATATTGTCCAATCTCCCCCACAGGGTGGCAGTATGTAACAGGATTTCTGCAGTGAAACAAGTACTGTACAGGTCAGACTGCCCCAAAAACTCAATGATTTGATTGTGCATTCTGAAGTTCAACAGGACTTTCAGACATATTCGTTGTCAAATCTGGCTCCCTGACTCAAAATGGTGGAGGAGCACTGTTAGAAATGAACTGGATTATCAACTATTACCCATGCTGAAGGACTGTTCTACATGCACGGTCTCTGTGGTAGAAGCTAGGAGACAGCATGTGCATGGAAGTGAGTAATAGAGTCCCCCCCATGCAACCAACTAAAATATCTCGAGACACATATGAACCTCGTCTGGGAAAATTTGATGCTAACACAGTCTGTTGCTAGGTAGATGGTCCTTATTCTTTGGAGCTGGTATATTACCATAGATTTATTGGACAGGACTGAGTGCAACCTGAGAGATGTGTGGAAACATTACACCAAGGCACACTCCCCTCTCCAGTTCCAACTGCGGGGCCCAGGCCAGAGAAAGAGGCTGTTCAGCAGTTAGTTGCACTGTAGCCCTGGGGATACTCTCCGCAGCTTACACCCACCGAGGACTGTTGTTATGATGCGACAATGGCAGTGGGTCGTGCTGCCTTTTCTTCTTTTACAAGAATTCGATTTGTTTCGCGGAGCAGTAAAAATACAACAAGGACAGGAAACATTGCCAACAAAGAAGATAGAATAATAGAGTTATCGGAGATAAAAGAATTACATGACATTGTTTGAGCAGCAGTAGGGATGAAAAAAATTCCAGAGTCTGTTACTTTTACACCTTGAAACATATTTGATGGGAGTAGTGTAAATTAATAATGGAGAGGGTGAGACTGTTTAGAGCCCTCTGTTAGTAGAGGATATTTAAGTTGACTTGATCTGAGAAAGACGGCAGACATCAATATGCTGATAGACACTGTAGACTGACTGCTTGTTTAAATACAGGAAGATGGCTCACTTTTTCATGCGCTCTGAACTCCTGCCTGCTGTGCCACTCATAGATGCATTAAACCACATATGAGCACAAGGTACTGTAGGAAGATGGGGAAAAAAAAGCACCAGGTTAATTAATTTGCTGCGTCGGCATGCGTAGGCTGCAAAAGAACAAGTAAAGGTTTATTCCATGATGAAAAGAGAAGAAAAGAAATGAAATGTTTTGGCTGTGAAGCCTTCACACTGCACACCTGAAGAAGACTCCACAGCCAAAACGCTGTTTCTTTTCTTCTCTTTTCAGCTTGGAACAAACCTATGATTGCAAGATGCTCATTTTGGTAGCACAAAAAACAATCCTGTGAGGTTAAACATATTTCAGTCATTAGAGTTGTGGGGTTAAAACACGAGGGAAAAGCCATTCAGACCATTTCGCTTGTTTGGTTGATGATGGCATATTGATCCAAGGATGCAGTTCACTTGTTTCTTGAAGGAAGGTGGGTCACATCTTCAGCAACAGGGCAGGCTTGCAGAATCTTACAGCACTTTCTGCAATCCACTGGTTTTTGGTCTTTCCCTTCGCGTCCAGTTGTGCCCATGGGTTCATGTTTCATTGCTGATCCTGAAGAAGTCCATCAGTCAATATCTTTTGAGGATTCTGACCACGTGAATCAAGTCCACCTTGGAAATAGTCTTCCTTGCTCAACACTAAAGAGATTCAGTAATTGTCACCTCCCAAAGTAAGAATTTTTCAACCCCACAAAATACCTGGCTGAGATGCTGTAATACAGGTATATCTTTCTGTGACACTGGTTATCTTCTGACTAGAATTAATTTGGCATAGTATGGATAACACTCAACTTGTGCAGTAAAAAAAGACAGACCAGGGAGACTGACATATTATGCATATCTATGTACACACACACTCTTCAAACTTGTTAAAACTTTATTGTTTAAAGTTGGTACAAAACTGTACTTTGCAACAGTTTGCCTTAAAGCATCAGGGAAATTCAGAGCACAGTGGAACAGAAATTGAAGTAATGCTTAGGGACAGAACATGCACAGTATATTGAAAGTTAAAAGCCCTTACTTGTGTTTGTACCAAGTCACGGTTCCTTTAAAAGGTTCGTAGCATAGCTTAATTTCATTATTTAATACTGGATCAAGACAAGACAAAAAGAAAAGAAAAAACACAGAAACCTGCAGATGAGGCAGCTCTGTCATCTGGTTTCTGATAAAAACCTTGCTGTTTTGAAATGACAGACTTATTCAGAGCACTAGTGACCAGACTGTGGCTTCTCCCTGAGATGTGATTAATGCTGCTTTCAGACCTACTGTCACATACAGTGGGTGACAACCTCCTTAAGCAAACATACATAAAAAAACACAGGACATCTGCGATAGGCACACAGCTTGGAAAAAGGAAATAAAACACCAATTAATGAACAGTACAAGATTTAAAATTCTCCTGTTCCGGAAAAGTCTTATTGTAGTCACGACAGCAGAAATCCCGGAAATCCCTCTTTTTTTTTTTGAATGCTTAAAAAAAACTCAGGAACCAAATAAAATCCAGCTTCAGTGAACACTAACCAATATACATTTGAATATTTTATGATTCAGTGTTGTAAACTGTTTAAAGGCTCTGTGCGTCATTTCAAAGATATCTCAATATATCTATCAGGTGTGACCACCTCTGGTCCTTGAAATGGATTTTCATTCCAAAATTAGAGAGTTTGAACCCACAGCTGGTGGTGGAATTAACAGGACTGATTTCCTAGCTTCTCCAGCTCTTCAGGCCCTGCTGCTTTAAAGAGAGCTGGAAAACCTGCAGACACACCAACCCTGCAGGACCAAGACTCCACACCCCTGGAATATAAAGTAGCATTGTCCTAACATACGACTAACACAGACAGTTAAAACGGTCACTAACCATCCCAGAGTCTTTTACTCTTGCTACGAATTTTATGAATCAGAGTTTTCAAGTAATACGTGGGCCCTGCAGATCTGCCCTGTGAATTTAATACAATTGGTTATTGGCAGTGACAGTTTTAAAAGTGGAATAGGACGGAGCTGTCCTGAGTTTGTGATTGCTGACACAAAGGGCCACATTCAGAAATGGAAACTGTTTGATTGCAGCTGTACTAGAAAGGCAGAAATTAAGTCAGCGGGGGCTTTTTCGAGAAAGAATTTCAATTTCTGTACAGCTGGCATTACATAAAGGTCCTTTCTGGTACCTTTATGCTTTGAAGTTAATATATTCATGGTAATGCCTTAGAAAAAATATTTGCACACTGCTAATGACTGAAGTGTAAATTTTATGAAGTATCACCAGGTAACATAAGATGATCAAAAAGATCCTTTTGGAACCCCAACAGATGGTAACAAAACAAATACATGTTAGCTAATCCCAAAATTCAATCTACCTTTGTACAGATTAACATTTATATTTAAATTATAAAAGTTACTAATATTAAAGTTAAGCATATTACACAATATAGTGATTTATTAAGAAAGATGGATGTAAATTGCTCTCTATAAACTAATATAGTTTGCATCTCAGAGTGGTATCTTTATTAAGCATAAATAAATCTGTTTTTGTGTTCTTTTCATATTTGGGAAAAGGGGAATAAACCCCCACACAGAACTGTGAATGACATATAAAAGGACATAATGTCAATTACAACCCCATCAACTGTGTTACTTTAGAAATAAGATATTACTTACCTAGAAATAAAAGCAAACCTTTCACCCAAGCTGTTCTATGTCTGTATGTGGTGGGGGTCAGGAGGGGGGGGTCTTTCTGATGAATAGAAACTGATTTTTTTTTGTCTGGTTTTTGTTCTCGTAAATATGAAACCGCACTCACTAGAAAGGTCACTTAAAAAAGTTCCAAAAATCTCAAAAAAGGAAAAAAAACAAAAACAAAACTAGCTTATTTTGCATCATAAGCTCAGCTGGATAAGACACCTTACTAGTCCTGGCAGAGGCCTAGTCCACAGGTCCTTGGAATATAAGTCTAATGTAGCCTTGCTCCCCACTCAGCTGCTGTGCGCAGAAAGGGCAGGCCGCGTGGAAAGTGTGAGTGCCGTGTGGGAGGGGGATCTGGGACCAGTAGGCCACTGTCTTTTCAGAGCACACGTGGCCACAGGGGCTGAAGGCGTGAGTCGGGGGCCCGGCGTCCACATAGAAGCCCGCCTCGCAGCCCAGCCACAGGGGCACGTAGGGGCCCCGCGCGCGGCACATGGGGCACTCCCGGTCTTTGCCGTCGCGCTCCTCCTTGTTGCCCCAGTTGTGGTAACCGTGGACGTGGCCGCAGCTGAGGTAGACCCAGGGCTGCTTCTCGTCCACCACCTCCTTCCTCCTCATGCTGGGGAAGGCCAGCGTGTTGAAGCCCACGGGGCACTGGGGCCGCGCCGCGTTGATCTCCTGCCGCAGGGCCTCCAGGTGCTTGAGGGTGGGCGTGCGGGCCAGCCCCTCCGCCGTGCGCCACAGCAGCGTGGCGCCGCACAGGTCGACCAGCGAGCCGTCCACCAGCTCGTGGGTTTCGTTTTCCACCTGCCGCAGAGGACATAATAATAATTCGAATTAATTGCTTACACTTATATAGCGCTTTTCTGGACACTCCACTCAAAGCGCTTTACAGGTAATGGGGACTCCCCTCCACCACCACCAATGTGCAGCACCCACCACGTACTGTAGTCAGCCGCGCTGAAGCAGTCTGCTTTCAGTATATCCAGTTCTGCTTTGGAGATGGGGGACTCAAGTACAAACTCTTTATAAGATAGATAAGATAAGATCACTTTATTGGCCATACACAGTTTCTTGTATTAGGAATTTGTCTTTTCGCATACACCAACTTGCTTTCCATGATACACAAAGACAGCGAGAGAAGCTTAAGGTCAGAGCGCAGGGTCAGCCATTTATACGGCGCCCCTGGAGCAGCTGTGGTTAAGGGCCTTGCTCAGGGGCCCAATGGAGTAGGATTGCGGGATACGAGCCGGCAACCTTCCTGCCACAGGCGCAGATCCTTAGCCACAGAGCCACTGCCCTCACTCTTTGCTTCGCCTTAATTAAAAGAACCATTTCTTTCCACTTCTAGCGCAGAGAACGGGTGGCAAAGTGAGGCCCATACTGTACCAGCGAGAAGCACAGTCACGCTTCTATTCCTAATATTAGGTCTGTTTTTGTAGCATATGTGCGAGTGGGCGTGTAGTAGGGTGAGACAAAAATATTTCATCTAAAAAAAAAGAAAAAAAAAACTTTGGTGTTCACGGAACCCAAGGAAGCAAGAGATCTGCCTCCTAGAATAGCTCTCAATTTAAAACAAAAATGTGAGCAGCGAACCACGTATTCAGAATACTGTACTGAGATTTCAACAAGGCAATAGGCCAAAGAGATGACACCTCAGTGCTATTAACACTAAAAATAACACTTTGTAGGTAGTTTCATTTCAAAACACCCTCAACTTGTTTTAACCGATTATTTAAGAATAATTTATGGAAAGGAGACACTAGCACTATCCCAGCGTGAGCTGATCGGTTTATCGGTTATGTAGTTTCTTTAGAGGAAAGTGCAACCAAATGCTCAGAATGTATCACTGGTGTGCCTTGTCTCATTTCACCTGGCAAACCCAACAGATTTTAGCACAGCTAAAAAGGGTGAAAAAGAATCGAAGCAAAAAGACCCGGCACATATTGAAGATAAGAAAGATACCCAAACTAACAGCTCAGACAGTAGTGACATCCACCAATCTTCAATACTATATACGTTTAGATTCTTGTTAAGTGCAGATGAACAATATTACACTCTCGTAACATTGTTATATAGTAGACATTAGCTGGATAGAGTAATAATACCTGCAAGAAAATACTATGAGACATTTTGGACTTTTGTTGCTTAGACAAGAAATGTTGGGTACTTTCATTCTTCTGGTCATTCTTAGACATAGGGAGAGACTGGGACTAGACTATGGAGACAGACAGGAGGTCCACCTGGCTCCAGAGACCTGAACATTGTGCACAGCTCCAATTATAAAAGGGATAGGCGGCCCTGGCCCTCAACAGCCGATTTAAATCTTCCGATTTTAATTTCACTTAAATTCTGATCTACTTAGCTGAACAGATAATCCGCAAAACTAAAATCAACTAAATACTTTCCTACTTTCAGGCAGGCAGAGATTTAAAAAAGTAACATGAAAGCTGCACTGCAGTGAAATAGCACTCTGGATAGTGTAGCTAATGTAATATAGAATCCAGATCAGAACTCAATTAACCCTACCCTTTATGGCTCATTTCATTTCAATTCTGTTTCTCCTGTTCGGTTTGATATGCTGCTGCTATCTTTGATCTGTGTGTCAAATCGCCACTCTTCTGCTGTGCTCTGGTAGAGTGGTAGAGCAGACTGTATTATTTATGAAATATTACCTCCCTGAACTGTACGCCACTGCTTATATTAAGATGAATCACACATTTCACAGGACAAAAGTACATGGGACAGGACATCAGAAAACCTGGAAAAAGTTTCATCTCCATATTTTCAGGAGAAAGGTAAAAATGTTATTTTTTAATTCTACATGATTCATTTATAGCAACTGGACATACAATTAAACATATGCTAGGATATTCCAATTAAGAATCAAGGCACAAACCTCTGATTATCATAAGACACATGAAATATAATGGCACAGAATGTAACAGAAATCTTAACTCAGGCAGTAGTGATGATAAGGGATATTTAATACTCTGTATAAGTGCTGTATTAATCAAAAATGTCTGAAATAAAATACTGATTGTATTTAAGAAATTCATTTGATAATTAAAACTATTCTTCGAGTTAGCACATTGCAAAGTAAATACTGCTTTTAGAATGGGCGCTAAATTATTTTTGCCTTAACTACAAAATTCTTCACATTGATGCAAACAATTCTGTGGATTCCATCCTTTCGGCATAATCTACGTAAAACAAAAATAAAAATGCTTAATTATGGTAATTCAAGCAAACCTTTGTTTATCTGCACTTGCATCCAGAAAAATACTCAAATTTGGATAAAACAAGAAGATAAAAACAGAAATGAGGAAGTCTTTCTACAAGTAAACAAACAAGGCCCCTGATAATTCGTTAATGGATGGGTTGATAGCACAATTTCAAAGATGGACAATTCCTTATGTTTGTATACAGAAATACCAAACTTTTCCAATAGATGGCGAACAAAACCTTAATAGTACAGTACATGTTCCTGATAACTGCTGTGTCAGGCGGTGAAAGGCATTTAAAGCCTCAATGATCTACACAGTCCTCTGCTCAAGCTCGATCTCCCAGTCACTGCAGCACATTGAGAAATAAAATCTCCCTTAATTTGATTTTCCTGACACAAAACGTTGCTCCTTCCCTCTTCCAATGCGTGAAAGTTGATCAATATTCATTTCTTAAAAACACCACAGAGGGGAACATTTCATTTCAAAAGAAAAAGGGTATTTCAATGCAAGTAATTATCGGCTCAGCAGAATTTCTGAGCTGCCTGCAACGTTCTAGGCTCTTTTTCAAATTAACGGATCTAAAATCTCTAAGGGGTGGCCAAGGGGTACACAGTTTTAAGGGGTACACAGCTTCCAAGAAGATTCCGATACAACCAAAGGAGCCGTCAGAAGAGCCAGAAATAGAGAGAACCGAGATATCTTCAATTCTACTGCCTCTGTTAACCTTGTAAACATCACAAGCAAAGGGCATTCAGGGTACAGCCGAATGTAAACGGTGCCTTCTGCACCTACTGTAACTGACCTTCAAGCTAATTCATGTATTTTCCAATCGGTTCAATTTCAATTTTACAAAACTACTTTTGTCTTTCTCTTCATGGATTCCCATAACCCGGCCGGTGAGGAACTGTTGTCCTCAGACTGGCACTGCAGTGATGCAGAGCAGGTCAGACAGAGCCTGTATTGACGTTACAACGCATTGTTCCCAATACAGAAACAGTTCAAACGAGGCCTGCGAGTCTCTGACCTCAGAGAAAAACAGAGAAAAACAAAAGCAAAGAAACAACAGATGAGAAAGTCAAGGTCACACACTTGTACTTTTACAGGGGTTAAAACTACAAAAATACAAAATATAGGGGTGAAACAGAGGTTTCACAGCAGGGTTGAAAATGTAATGTTTAACTCAGGACTGCATCCTTTTGTTTTTTTAAAAGAAATGTTTATGTAGTCCACTCTAGACATGTTCCTCCCTAGTTTCAGATACTATTTGTTATTTGTGTGATTAATGGAAAAAGGAACAGCGCGTGGGAAAAGGGATCTGCTTTCTGCTGAGAGGACCGTGGTGACGCGAACTCCACCCCATCTGAGCTCTCTGGTACACGAAGACGGCAACTGCTCCCACAGAATCAGCAGGAGGCTTGTATCGGACATCCCTCTACAAGCGAACAATACAGTTTATATGGAAACGTTTCATGCACCGATCCCAAGGAAAAGGAATCTAACATCACCACTCGGAAGATGTCCTGTGGCTACACAGCTCACCCTCAACAGGGTCTTGTGCTAGGTTCTCTTTTAGTTAAGGGCTTTAAATGTTATTTGATTGGAAGGCTGGACTGTACAACCTACAATTCCAGTGCTCTCCTAAACAGAATGACAAAAATATTTCAATAAAACGTCCAGGCTGAACAATACCCAAATGTAGTCTTCACTTGGACTATTGTGATCTTTGGCGAGGAGCTGCTTACATCAACTTACTAAGTGATTCATAGTAAGCGCCTTTTCTGTGACGGAACTGCAGTAACTAACTCACAGGCAGCCAGTCCTCTTTCCACGGAGAACAGGAAAGAAAACTAGACCCCATTGTGTGCAAAAACCATGGGATTCTCTAGGACAGGAACAGGGCTGTGAAGAAAACAGGAGCAAAACATAAAAACCGACTCAGTCTAAAACATCACCCAGTTATTATGCTGCTGGCTCCGAGAAAAGATAAGCTGGTGGATTGTTCTGCAATTCTCAGAAACACTGCAACTTTTAGAGTCACGTCTTAACCCATTACTGAGTGCAACCTTAAACTTCCACTTGGCAACCAATCCTTCAAAGCTTATTAAAAACATACTGTACAATTTCAAAAATTAAAATTGCACACGTGTATGAGAATCCATATGCGCACTGTTGAAGGGGGTAGTGTCTAAATGAATGATTCCAGCCATAAGTACTACAGGGCCATAAATGTTCTGCAACAGCGAAAAAAAAATCAGGAGCTTCTATTTAGAAACTTTATACTTTTTACTTTATAAACCCTGGGACATGCCGAGTCATTGACATTAATACTTCTTAACAAAAATAAAAAACACAAGTCAAACACGCTTTTCAAGAGCAAACACAACATTGTCATACCATTTCCATGCTTTAAGGCTGCCTGAACTCACACGTGCAACGCAAATGAAAAGGTTAAATACTTGAAGCCAAATCTAGACTTGGAATTCTCCATCTTAATAACTGTTACCATTTATTCCTCCGGGTCTTTTAAAAAAACACTTCTAAAGCAATGTGGACTAAACTGGAAAAGATTTCTAAAAAAAGAACCAAACAAAAAAAAAAGTAAGAATGAAGTATAAATCAGAATGAAAACTGGAAACGCCTGTAAGCCAGGAAGTCTCAAACTCCCCACTTGCTGGCATCATCAGGCTTTTTATTCCAACCTGAGCAGTCAATTAAACAATTAACCCAAGTATATTTCTAGCTATATGTGTAGGATTCATCAAAAGGTATTTTAAAGTGCAGTACTAAAAAATTTCACATTATTAAAAGGCATAGATGTCCATAAAAATACCCCCGAGTCTGTTTCACAATATTACTAATATACAGTTAAATAATGAGGAAAAACTAAGTAACACTGATGTAAATGAGAGCTCAGTTTCTGGGACTGGGACTGAGTCTGGGACCTCTGCTACACCATCATCACAGAGCCTGCAGTCCAGTCCAGCCTTTCACAAGGTGGTAAAAGCCTTGCCTTAATGAAGTAATAAAACCCCAAATAAAAACAGCTAAACTGCACCAGGAAAAACTGCAGTTCCCTTTATTACTTTTCAATTACGAATTGAGTGGCAGATTTAATGCAGAGGACTTTTGTCGTGTGCCTCCAGTTTAAATTCCAGGCTCTCATAAAACCAAAAGCACCCCAGTGAAGACAGAAGGGCTTTTACTGGGCTCCTAGGGTGTCAGTTTCCCTTCAGACTGCTGCCAGTCTATACAGCCCATGTGCTTAGGGATTAACAGGACTGCTGGAAGTACCAACACAGCCTTTCTGCTGACTTCAAACAAAGGGAATGTTTCAACAACAAGAAGCCAATATCTCGACAGAAATGAGGGTATGTACAGCAAATCTTGAACAATAATTGCTACTTAAGCAGATAATCCCTCATTTGGAAGGACCTGACAGGAATTAGAGCTCTGTGTAAACAGCAGGCAGATATCTGATGCTGGCGTTCCAAGCACATTGTTTTGTAGATTTCTTTCAGGACTTCAGTCATCAATGTGGAGTTTTTTATTTTTCTTTCCAGCATTTTAAGGGTGTAAAAAGTTAAAAATCAGTGAAATATTCGGTTGGAGCATTCGAGTTGCGATCAAAAATGTTCGCTTTAAGAAGCTGTGTATACGTCATTTGTAGTTCAATCAAACCGGGACGTCAGTGGAAGGGTTGGAATAGTTTTGAACGGCATAGTAAAGGGTGAAACCAAGTCTTAACAGCTCAGGTACTCTTCACCCAGGCACAGGCTGCACTTCGGCAAGGTGGGGGAAATCCCAAACACGATGCGCGTCTAGAAAAGCCCCGACACTTAACTTTCAAGCAATTCTCTCTTTCCTGGGTACATCAGGTTTGAAAAATAGGTGTCGGAACAAAAGACCTGAGTCACGTGTGGCACTGTGGGCACTGCGTCTAAGACGCAACACCCCCTCTTCACCCGCCACCCTTTCATTCTCCCCCTCGGCACGTGGGGATTTACAGCTCAGCGTCTCCTCCACGCGGAACTCCGTGGGCAGCCTACCATTTTGCCTCTCTGTTGCGCCGATCTGGTCTCCCGCAGGGTGAAGACGTTTCCACAGACGGAGATCTCTCTCCACACCCCCGGCTTGGAGTCCTCGCTGAAGCCGTTGCGCGGGTGCATGACAAGGACTCCGTTTGTAGTGAGGCCGTCCATCTGACCGTCTGACATCTTCCACTTGGCGGCCTTTTCCTGCCAGGAAAAACAAGCCGTCGTAAAAGGGCGCCATTGATCCGGGGCCGTGCCTGGGGCCTTCGTTTCTCCCCCCTCCCTCCCTACATAAACAAACGGCCACCTGTGAACCAGGCTCTCAGTCGACTTACTCCGAGGAAAATGTTCTTGGATGAGTCAAAGCCGGCGGCGTAGATCCTGGCGGTGTAGGGGGGGTTCCTCTCGCACATGATCCGGCAGGCGAACCTGGAGATGGTGCTCTGAACGGACTGCGTGTCGGAATTACTCTGGCTGCCGGGGATCGTGTCCGTCACGACGAAGTCAATGGGGCTCTCGGTCGACCGTCCAATCTGGTGCCGGGGCGAAACGACAGAAGCGAGAGTTACAGCGCTGAAGGGCCCTTCTGTCTTAGAGTATCACACAGGGAGAAAACAGGTCCTTGCACAAAGCACCTGTGAATAATTCCTGGACTCCCGCACAGCTTGACTCCTCTAAGTCAAAGGGCAGAGCGCTTAGAAGTAGACTTGGATTAAATATCTGAGGTCCTATGTAGTCCACAGTCTCAGGGAAGTACTTTTTTCTGTACCGAGGTAAAATTCTGCATTGGTATGTCAGACGTGAAGGCTTTGCCATCGGCGGAAGTGTGTCGGAGACTCGGCATGTGCCAGCCCCTCACTGGGAGGACTGAGGAGCCCTTCACTGAGATCAGCAGCTGCACCAGGAAACAGTACGGGGCTCGTGTCCGAGAGGAGCAAAGCAGCAGGAGGGGGGGCAGTCAGCAGCCCTCTGTTACGCTCTGTGGAAAGGGGGTTCATGCATTCCAACACACAACCACCCCCTCTTCTCACTATCACAGGGCACTTTTCTAAGGGGGCTTTTAATTAAGTGCAACTGGACAATGAGCGTGTCACTCTCACATTTCAATCAAAACAAGCACTTCCATTTTGCAGTAAGTGTAAAGAGAAATATGATCTATAAAACTTGGAAATAGAAATGAAATCTGTTGCGTGTGCACATCAGATAGCATTGACCTTTGAGCTCTAAATTGCAGTTGATCAAAGCACAAACCAGAGCTACTCAATGCCTACAGACAACCACCGAGATGAAACTATAAGATAGTATAGAAACTGCTGAAGATTTCAACCACATGAGCTATTTCAGCCTACCTGAAACATGTCTGTATTGCTGTCGTGTGTGTATTCTACCACCACTGTCTGTGCTCGAGAGAGAGTGTAAGAGATACTGTGCTGGTCCTTGTTGCTTATTGCCTGGAAAGAAAAGAACAGGGTATTTAAAAGAGAAAAACAATAGGATTTCTGTCATTTTGACAACGTGGAAACAAGAATGAAATCTGATCACATCTGAGGAAAACCCCAGTCTTGAAAAGCTGAAAAATGCACCTTCCAGTTCTAAATGCTTTCAGTACTAATATCAGCAAACCCACTCCTGAGAACAGGGCTAAATCACAGCCAGCTGGATACTGTCATTAGAAATTACAACACTTGCCACTTTTGCATCTGGAAAAGATACAAAAGAAGCATTCATCTGTTCAACTTTGTCCAGATGTGTGAAAAGACACTTGCTTTAACTTGTTCACAGCACAGCATCATGATGGATGGAAATTTCATAAGCATCCCACATTCTTAGTTTCGGTACACAATGACAAAGAAACTTCCTGTTTGCTTCAGCTATTTTTTTCTACCGAAAAAAAAAAGCAAAAATAGGTGTCCAAAAAACAGCATTCAAGCTCTGGTGATCTTTGATCTTTCATTTTTCTCTTAAACGTTACCCATTAAAAAAACCACATTTAAAAGATTTTGGCATCATTTTTCATCTGCCTCTGGCCAAGTGTCTGAAATTGCAGTCCCCTCTTTACGAGTACAATTCTGTATCTGCACTAGTGGGGGGATTTTATAAGACTACACGAAGGACCAAATAGTAAATTGATCCAGTTTCAATTTGTCTGCACTCCTTCAATTTGCTCTTTCTTCAGAAAGAAAGGTCACAGTAATCTTTTTTAAAAGCAAACAGAGCTGCTGAAATGGGCTTCAATTGCTGGAGAGGTAGCTGCCATATTAACCCCGACAACATAAAGCAGCAAATCCGCAATTAGAAGAAGAAAAGTAAAAATAAACCAGCACACTTATTCTATATTTTCATTTTGCGGGCCTTCTTCACCTGACTATAAGCGTTTCCTCTCTGGAGAGAAGAAGTGCTATTTTCACAGCAACCCTGAGGAGAGGATGGCGTTTTGGAAGGCGGAACAGGATGATCGGCCCCAGGCCCTACCTTGGCTGCCTGAGGGGTGCAGGCAACATGCACTGTGCTCGGCTTCACCCCGTTGGCCTTTGGTCTCTTGCATAAAGCAAAGCGGCTTTTACGTCTCCCACGGTCTCCATTGGGGAGGGAGCCATTGTATCTGGAAGGAAATAAAAAAAAATATATATTTCCAAATTCAGAAAGAGAAGTGCAAAACAAATAAGAGCACAGCTGCATGGCAAGACCTACAAAAAAGGGAAAATTCATCAACACATATACAGCAGACAATGGTTCTTAACACTTGTGTCAGCCTTTGACAAAGCCAAAACCAGTTACACATACTGTATACAGAACAGCAGCCTGAGAGATGAGTAATCGGAAGGCTATGCTGTGTTAAAGACAGATGCTAAAACATTTGCCACCAGATTGGTTTTCTATAGATTTCATAATGATGTGCATCTGTGCTGCCTTAAGTCTATTCCACACAGGGGAAGAGCATGTGGAGGAGTGTCGAAATCTTTTTTGGGAAGAACAAACAGAACCAAAATGAGCAGTACGGCATAATGGCTGGATCATACGGCAAACAGCAAGAGGGATACGTCCTGGACAATAGGTTCTTTCAAAATCGAGCAACAGGTCCTCCTTTGTTTACACTCAAAGCTTCCATGAAATGCTGTGAAATCCTCTTATGCTAAACCAGCTGCCTCGAGGTTTTCTTAAATTAATGTCTTCAAACCAGGCCCAGCTCATCAACTCATAAACAAGCGTGAGCGATCGGGATTTCTGGGCTTTCGGCCTCACGCCCAAACGAGGTATTTGAAGCAAGGCCAGAGGGGCGAGGCAGGGCGCGCTGAAGGCGAAATGCCCCGAGTGTGAGGCAGACACGCCCCGTTTCAGAACGGCCTTGGAGACACATGGCCCAGCCCTCATTAGTGAGCTGCAGGTGGTTCTGCAACATGAGGTCTCCCCCTAGGCAGGTTAACTGAACCACCAGGCCTTAACCATGTTTTTATTTTGCAGCAGTAAATGTTTTTGGGAAGTTCTACAGCAGCAGCTCATTGTCCTCCCCTGCCCTCGTCTCATCAGGAACACGACTGCCAGCTGTATCCTCTGCCACCAAAGACAATGCGTCGCCCTGAACTCCTGTCCCTGCCCTTCCCTGACCCCCACACCGGAGTCGGACCGCTCCAGTTTCCCCTCCCGCAAGTCAGCCCAAACGGTATTCTAGCAAGTCCGGTTTCCTTTCCGGAATTATCAAAGCATGTGGATCATGCCTCACGCAATTTCTTTGTGTACGGCTTCACTGCATCAACACCAATAGTCGGAACATCCACACCAAAGGAAAACAGCGGAAACGTTTCCCTCTCCCCGTCTCCACTCTGCATGACCCCCTAGCTGCCAAGACCAGTGCACCGGGTGCTATGCTTCTTCAACACTGTATATAGTACTTGACATTAAAAGTTTTGTCTGTAGCAGCTCCTTCAATATTCCCCTAAGGTGCCCTAACATTAACTGAGTGAAGGCTATACGCAACAAGGTTTTGGGGTTTACTCAAGCTAAAGAAAAGCTGCCAGGGGGAAAAGCAGACATTGTGTTCATTACTGTTTGCTGATGCTAGCAGGTGAAACACAATGACAGCAGTGAAAGATCAACCAAAAGAGAGACCGTAGACTCTCCGATTGTAGACCTGGTCAGACTGGGTATTTTACAGTACGCGTTCAAGATCTTAAATATTCCGGCGTCTCCTGTAGCCAAGGATACTTCATTGCCATTGTTGTGCTTAGCCTCTAGTTAGCTCATTAACAAGATAAAAAGAAACTGATAAAAGGCAAGCAGGAGGGAGTGTGTGTTGGCAGGACCCACAGGCTACATTTGCGAGTCTGTGATCTTGAGAGTTCATGTAGTGTAGGCTGCTCTAACAAGACATCTTGGTGCATTACATGTACAATTAGTCCTTCGCGATCGAATTTGTGTGCTACAAATGAAGTCGCTAACAAAAAGAAAATACTCCCTAGGTGTACCCTCTGAATGTATTTGGCAAATAAAAGATTTACTGTATATTCTGACATGTAAAAAAGCATGCTGTTGCTGTTCTGCATTATGAGACTAAATTCAATGACATCACTTAATTCAATCACAAGGGATAGCGACACTGTGATACACAAAGGTTTGTTGAAGAGGCCTTTAGCAGCCATGCATCAAAATGACGAACTGAGCTGCTGAAACCAAAGCCTGTGAATATTCAAGTTTGTTTTGACACTCATGACAACGTCTTTGGAAAAAGAGGACTCTCAAAAGTTTATATTTCTTTTGCAAGTATAAATATTTTACCATTTCAGATTGCCACTCTCTGCTAGGTTTACAGTAGAGGGGGGTCAGGTTCAGAAGGGAACTTCTGTCCTGTTTTGAAATGTTTTTCCCGAGTTCCCTCTTGACACTGCAACAGTACAGGACAGCTGATGAACTGAATGGCTCTCCACCTCCACTCCACTGAACCTGGAAGGCAGGAGGACCTTGAGTTGCTCATCTAGTCCAAGAGTCCCCTCTGAAATTAATTTTGCAAGTTTCTTCTTTATGTCTACAATTCATGTGTCACTGCATATCGTCCATGGACATAATCATGAAAATGAAAAAGGACAGTACCACGCCTACTCAAGGCGTGTGCCCCAGGCACGCATTAAGCTTTGGCCTGGACATCTCATGTGTGGTCAGGATAATGTCACCAGCCGACTTGGAGCACAACTGGCAGAGCTCCACCAGGACAGTGTTGGAAATGTCATTAAGCAGGCCTTTCAAAGAGCACCTGAAGTTCCCAAGACCTGTCGGATATCTGCAGACTCGCACTCATGTTAAATTTACTTCAAACGATCTTGAAACTACTCAATTGACCAAATCACCTGCTCAAGTGGTCAAAATGTGTCATTCTTCCAGGTTGTCCATTAAACCCACTGGACTGTGGCTCACCTGCCGTGGATCTAGAGATTCCTATTCTGCCCGAAAGAACCATCTTCTCCCTTGATGTTACTCAAGGCCATAACTGATCTCAGTTAACGGCAAAAACAAATATACAATTATGCAAAAAAAAAAAACTTTGTTTAAAACCTTTAAATAAACTGGAAGATTTCTAAGATGTTTTCGTCTTTCATTTCCACAACCTCTCTACACTCTCCCAAAAACACTGATGGAGAAACAGAAAGGTCTTGGCTCAGATTTTAAAAGGCAGCTCAACAAATGGTCCATCCTCGCAGCCATTATTAGCAGCTTGTAGATCAAACATCTAAGTTCCTCAGAAACGGCAAACGGGGCGTAACTCTTGCCTCTATAGATGGGAACTCAAACAGCTCTCTAGGTGAACGTCACTGCTGCCCTGACCTACATTTCCAGGAATATGACGTAGTTCTTCTCAGCATGTTCAGAGCAGTGTCAGGTGTCAAAGATCTACAGTCTCGATAAGTCTCTGCAAGCGCGCGAGACACACGGGGAACGCAAGCCACAGCATGTGTCCCAGCCTACATCGAGCTCAAAACATTCATGGAGCTCAGCAGACAGAGGTCTGAAGGAAGTGGCATCCCACTGAACTTCTCCTTCCCCTCAGTCCACTTGGAACAGGCCTTAACCCCTTTGCTTCATATGAAAACTGCACTGTAGAAAAGGAAAACACTGACAGCACTATAGGAGCTGCAGTGCTGCTTCGCACAGGGACTCACTTCTGCTCTGCTAGACCAGACAGCTGTTTTCATTCCTGAAAACTGCTTGGAAACCAAACAGAAGTGACCTTCCTGGCTTACTGGGAGCAAATCTAATTCTAGGTTTCTGATCAGATTAAAGCAGGGACTGCTGGACTATTCTTGATGCAGCCGTGTCTTACAGCTCTCTTGAAGAAAGACTTCAAGATCTGATTCGGCATTCAGTAGAAGACTCAAGGCAACTAAATAAAAAATCCACATGGACGCCTATTTTCATATGATTTTTTGGAATCATAACCTCCTTAAGCGTAATTCTCCATTCTCTTTTCCACACATTGGGTGGCAAACTAATCCACATTTTAACAGATATTTTTCTTGAGGAGGGGCTTCTCTCATTCCAAGTCTCCAACTGCAATATGAGCTTCTGGGCCCTTCTTTATTTCAGTACTTTCACCCTCGCCACCCAATATGTGCCTCTGATGCCCTCTGGAGAGTAAGCTTGTCTACGCCCTCGATCTGTTCAACCACAAGGGCAAAACAAAGGACTGGCTTTCCAATTTGATGTGTATTTACTGCAGGCTTCAGACTCTAAACAGTATTTACCATCTGGAATAACAGGCAAACAAGAAAAGACCTTTTTCCATCACCTCGGGACACTCCCAAATCTATCTAAAAAGATGTCCACAGTGCCCTCCAGACAGACATGCATAGGGAACAAGGAACTAGCACTACAATATACCATCTACAAGAGGGTCAAACACACCAATCAGTGAAAAAAAATTAAGTGGATCATTTGACGTTAGGATTTCAGGGAGCTAAACATTAACCCGGCACATGGGCTCATGTACAACATTCAAATCCCCTCTGCAGACTGGAGTATACCCTGTGCGCAATGAAACAGATCTGGCTGGAACTAGAAGGTTCCTGGCTCTGCCGTGGGAGCCTCCACATTCCCTCCCCGGACCAGGCATCACCGGATCCCGAACGGTCTGGACATTATTTATACGGAGCTCCCGACTGCTAGGACCCATGTGCCCCTGGAGAGGACAGCAGAGGCTTGAAGTGAAGCTCGACTGCACCAGGGCGCCTGTAGCTGTCAGACTGCATTTTAGGGACCCTAGAGCAGGAGATCAGTGGGGGCGCGTCCCACTTAGAGGGCCGAGAAATTATTATTTTTAAATTGCCTGGTATTGTATTGTTAGGGAAAAAAATGTTCACGAAAAATATCAGCGGCAGGTCCCTAATTTTTCACCAACGTGCAGACGGCACACTCCGTGTCCAAAAGCTGCTGTAGGGATATTTGACCTGTGGCAGGGAAGCCTGGGTCTTCTTACCCGAGCACAATCAGCTCTCCGAACTTGACGGGCACTTTGGTGGAAGCAGAAATGTTTTCTTGGTCAGGAGAGAACATTAGCCTGGCTGTCCCGAAAGTCTTCCACAGTTAATCCTGGGCTTCAGCGCCTTCTTGTCATTCTCTTGGAAAAGTCTGCCCAACAAGAAGAAAAAGAGCAAGAAAAACATTAGCAGCTGTTGCTTTAAAAGCCCAGTTTGGGTGTCCCTTAGCTCTTGCGTGCAGTTCAGACCTCTGACAGACACAGACTCGGGAGCACAAGTCGGCTACAATCTTAGTTGCTGAAATGACAAATAGCAAAATACATTTCTTCAGCTGGAGATTCCTTGAAACAAACTATCAATCCAAGCAAGAGCATGAAGATGCTCATTCAACCCCAACGCAATCTGTAGTAATGCAGGAATCGGCTAATCCAAAGAGATTGTTTTTGTTTTTAGATGAGACACTGAAGCAATTTTAATTGTAAGTGAAGCTTAAAAGGGTCATTTCATAGGACAATATGATGATGAAGGAATATCACAGCTTTCCGTTATTAGCAGACACTTCAAATGTACAGACATTCTACACACTTTTACTTAATTGAATAGTTACAAAATTTACCTGCCCTAAATCAAATGGTGCCAGTGATGAAAATAAAGAGTAGACATATGAAGCTAAAACCTTTAATTTCATCGTCTGCAGAATTCGAGATCTTGCAAAGGGAAAAGCAGAATAAACCTGATGTTAAAGCCGACTTTCACAAAGGTACCACTGGAAATAAGCTGCATTTCTAAGGTGCAGGTCACAGAAAGGTCGAGCTGCCCGGTGTGAAAGCAGCCCAATTACGGAGCTGCAGGCACATTCGCTGTCTGTGGAGGATTAAGACAGCTTCACTGAAGAGGATGGCTCAAAATTCACATGATCTGCTAACCTCCTGCTGGACATTGTTTGCAGCTCAGGGTTATTAGTATGGATGATTTGCGGCTTGATGGTTCTCAGGTAGTGTGCACAATCTGCTACCCTGCAGCTACGGCCATATGCTTCACAGATTCAGACCCACACAGGCCACTTACTAAAGCCCTTTGGATACATGGAACTCATTGGCTTTACTTCGTGGCCACATATATTAAATACATTAGTCAGCACAATGTCTAAGGATGGCTTCTCCCCATTGTACCTCAGAGATATTTGACCTAAAGAGGTTTTTTCAGAGCAGGCGCACTGATATTCTTTCTGTTCTGGTTGCTTTTATCTTTTTGTGGTACTGGCCCATATCCCTAGTTGTGAAGAATGACCTGTAACAGAATGGTCTAAACTAGCAATTTCCCTCAGGAAGCCTTTATGTAGCATGTGTTTCACTTTGCTTCCTGTAAGGATTATATTCTCAATAGCCCTCGTGTGACAGCAGTATTAACCTGCCACAAAGAGGCCGATACTTCAATTTGTTTTAAAACAAATCCTACGTATGAATGTTTTACACTGTTGCCATGACCTTGTTGTGTAGATTTAGTACATTTAGTAGCGAAAGCAAATTCGAGGGATTCAGAATAAATGGGGAACAACGGATGAAGTGCGAGTGGCGCAACAGATGAAGGGGTCAAAACGGTCGGTATTTGTTACCGCCTCTCTGTTTGTGAGAGCGCAGGGTCACATTGGCCCCAAGACGAAATCACCAGCCGAAGGAAGTGGGCTTCGCTGAGAGGTGGCGCGCAATGTGGGTTCTGTTGGCGCCATGGCAACCCACGACTGGAGACGGCAGGTTTGGGTGGGTACGTAACGACTGTAATTGTACTTGCTTTGTGAAATACCTTTATAGTGACCTGCTGCAGAAACGAGAGCTACTATATCAAACACCAACGCAAATGTCCACCAGCTGCAGATTCACATTCAGCATCCGATTCCTGTTCAACTCAACAGACTCATGCAGCCTCAAATATGATCAAAATCATAACAGGCCCAGTTATGTTAATGAGTCGGTACTGTATCTTGTCAGAAGGCCTGCTCATACTCACAATTCATCTTCATGCTTTATACTTCCTTTTTGTATAAAGCAGGTTGTCACTGTCAAATATAATTAAACGTAGCCAGTTAGTTAGTTCTTTGGTCATTTTCTGTAATAGTCTCTATAGTAAAATGTCCATGAATTATACTCTACCGAGAGGCATTAGAAATGCCACAAACAAGTACTGAAACTAAGATCACGTGTTTTCAATACCCTTCAGTATAACTTTCTTTGTTTATACTGCATGAAGCATTGTCTCAAAGCAAAGGTTTTACAACCAGAAAAAAAGGCACTATAGTATATTTGAGACCTGAAACGTTCGAGTTTTTTGCAGCATTGAAAATAGAAAAAAAGCAATTTATTATCTTAATAAATTAGGGTCTAACGGTTCAGTTCATTACATAACATACAGCGAAAACTATCAACGAAGAGGGCTGTGTTCACACAGCGTGTAGCTATATTCTTCATATGTCTGTATCTCTTGGAGACTCTGAAAGCGGATCATACATCCCTGCTAATTACCTAGGCAATTCCTGCTATTGTACAGCTCACAGAAAGCCTCCTGCTCAACATCATAGCTGTTACTGGACTCATCTCCCAGGCTAATTAAAAATATTTTGAAGGTCACTGTGCAATTTGTTTTTCAGTTGTACTACAGGTCACACTGATTTATTATGAACTCTAAAAAACAATGCAAACTTTACAACATTATTGCATAAGCACAGAGCCACAGGCCACTTTACAAAATGACAGTTGTGCAACTCATGGCCCTGTGCAGTGGCAGCGGTTTGGGCCCTGTAGATGCATAAGAAAACAAAGCTGAATACAGCTAGAGAGGCCATCCGCCTTAACAATGATGAATGGCTTCCGAGGACGTTACTATGTCATGGAAAGTACAGTTGAAAACTACAGACTAGTTCAACACATGAAAGTGGTTTTGACTGGTGCATAGTACACAGCTCCTGAGAGCACCAGGCACACCCAGCCACTCCCTGTCCACACTGGCCAGACCCTCTCCATTGGCCCCGGACAGACTGCCAAAGCTCGGAGACTCCACCCCTATGACAGGGTTTCACCCCCGAACGCGGGCACAAGATTTCTACTTTCCCAGCAGGAAAACAGACCGGCCTTCCACCTCACTGCTGTTCTCAGGTTCACAAGATGCAAGGTCTTGCACACCAGAGGCAAAACATTTTAATATAACCTTCTCTTGAATAAATCTGCACCCATGTTTAGTTAAAACGAACCACACTGCTTTTCTCTCTCATGAGTTCAACTTAGTCAACAACTGGTAACAGCTGAAACAGAACAAGCTCTGAAAATCATATTAGCTTGCCTGAAAAGTAACACCTTTTTTAAATGCCAAGAAGATAAAAGGCTAGAATTGCTTTAGAATCCAAGGAACAGGGTCATTTTGTGGTTGTGATGCCACAGAATCACGGTGGGGATATTTCTGTTACCTCTTCCCTTTTGGATTCAGCAAAACACTGCGTGTTTAAATAAGGAAGTGAGCTAGGAGACTGCAGTTCAAGGCTTACTATGTTTTGAGAAGGCACATTCTTCACAAAGCAAGAGTTCTTCACTTCTGCACACACTGAAGCACTAATTGCACTAAACTGCACCCCCTTTTCTTCCCCAACACTGAAACATGTTTCTTCCCCTACCACTACGCTTTAAAAGGCTGGTGAAGATTCTCAGCAGATGGAGCGGTTGATCACAAGCACGTCTTAAGCTGTGCCTTCGAAGCAATTCAGCATGACTTCACACATCCCAGCTCCTGACAGCAGCTCTCCTTACGTCAGCCTTTTTTCTAAGGGAGAAAAAGCAAGACACATGGGTACTGTTTACATCTACAGCTTTTAACATGGGCCAAATGACTTGAACACCTAATAAAAGTCATCCACAAAAAGCATAACATTCGCTTTCCTTAGCTGGGGACAATGGTGAGAAAATGTTTTTGTGGGACACTGCATTTCCACTGAAGAAAAGTGAGAAAGTGTGGGATCTCTGGCTTTATGTTCAAAAGTGCTTTTTCAAAGGAAGAGGAGATCTTATCTTCTAGTTCAGGGTCTTCCAATTCAGGGTTCAATAAGCTGGAGCCTATCACTGCAAGCAACAGGCTCAAGGCAGGGTGGACGGGATGGACAGATACAGACACAGAGAATACACATTCGCATCAGGACCAATTTTCCCAGGAGCCAATTAACCTACCAGTATTTCTTCAGTGTATCTGAGAGGACAGCATGTGCGTGAATTTAAGCCTTCTGCATTTTCCAAAAAATGTAATAGATTGCAGAATACACACGATTACAAACACAAAATCTATGCAAACTTATATCAGGCTGCTGAGAACATGCAAAATTACAAAATACAAGATGACACTTGATGCTTAAAGCAATGAGAAAATAAACTTTGCTTATGACAAAATGTTTGAGCAAAGGTTTTCTTGACGCTATCAAAAACGAAATGCTGCTTCATTACACAGGGAGCCAAAAGGTAACTGCCGCCACAGGGCGTGTGCGATCAGGCAGAAACGGCTTTTTAAAGCAAATTAAAATTATTTGAAAAATAAGGAAACTTCCTAAGAAATACAGTGCGTAGCATTGAAATAATGAAAAAAAAGCAAACCTTCAGAACCTATTCTAATTCCAATCCCCTTTCTTTTCTGTACCAGACTGACCGGTATGAACTGTGCCCACTCAGCACCACTCCAGCTTTCAGTGGACAGCCTGCCTGCCTGCCACACAGAAATCCTCTTGCCTCAGACAGGTTTCAGGGCGTGTTGCTCTATCATAGAGACGTTGTAAATATTAGAAACGTGAATCACGGTATTGCTAATTCTTTAAAGTTACCGGCTCTCAACTGAAACGAGGTAACATGACACATAGGTTATGGTTGGCAATAGTACAGACTGACTGGATGAACTGAAAAAAACAAGCTCCTTTAAGCAAATACTACCAAGTGCTGTTCTCAATTTGAGAGCATTTCAGCATGCGTTGTGTTTGATTTACGTGCGCATTATTTTTCAGTCTGCCGATTCTTCAGGTAGTTTCTGGCTCGGCATTTAACTCAAACTGGGGGCGATGGAAGTGCCGGACAGACAGCGCTGTTCCTTATGGTCTCGTTCTGCCCGGCTGCAGTCAGTCAGGGGTCGGGCCACTGACATGTCTGTAAAGTTTTAAGAACGGATGGCTTTTTGGGGAAAAATGGGAGACTCCCCACATGCCCGCCTGCATGGCAAACCATTTTTGTTTACTGAGGCCTGAGAGTGCATTTTAGACTGCATTGTCGCGGCCCTTCAGTCCCAAAATACAACATGCAAAAAAAAAACCAGCTTGTTGTTTCAATACTTCAAAACTGTACGGACAGTCAAACACGGACCTGGTGGTGACCTTAAACCAATAAAAACCCAAGTTAGTGTCTCCCATTCCCTCTCACAAGCGTTTGGGTTCCAGTCTGTCTGACTGGCAGGTTTCATCGATGGTCAGCTAGTCTTTCACTTGGCCTCTGCCTGGTATGTAGCGATAAACAGAAACAGAACAGACAGATGCTGTTGCTGCTGCTGCAGAGAGGGCCGAACCCAGCCGGCGACTCTGATCAACCTGAATCAACAAAGACACCCCTCACAAGCGCGGTAACTGAATCCGGCCCGCAAGCGTTCAAACAAGTCAGTGAGAGTCCCCGCTTGTGGAGGGTTGCCATAGCTCGGCTGCTGTTTGTGTGTCGGCACTCAGCCGCAGTGATTCACCTCAGAGGTGTCTGCTCGAGAGGAGGACAGTCTGTAGCCCTCAGGCTGGGAATGCAACCATCTGCTCCAAAACCAGCGAAACGCTTGTTACGCTTTCTAGGAGAAAGGAAATATCACAAGTCCCGATCCATGTCATGTAAATAGAAAACAGGATTCAACTGAATTGGCTGAAGACAAGGGAATTCAGTGATAAAAGTCAAAAATGAAAGATCAAAAGCCAACGGCCCCCATCAGCAGCTGAAACCTGGTAGCAATTAGCAGTAATATCGTACTATTTTAATCACAACACAAACTCTGGTCTAATCTCTTTTCTGTTTCGTGTTTTCTAAGGGCAGATTTCTTCGATTAGAAAAGCGAAATTAGCAAAACGATTAATCAGAACTCTAACCCCTCAGTAATAACAAAAGGCTGTCGCCTGTCATTCCCATTATTCTGGGAATTAACCTGTGACAAAGGGACAACAGTACAGAGGAGTTCATAATACAAGGTATCAAAAAACAGGCAGTAGAGAAATTTCACTCTGTCTTCCCAGTCCAACACCTTCAGAATAAAAAGCATCTGTTTGCGAACAATGATGACCCAATTTTGAGACAGGATGTTAGCTTTTAGTTTTATTTTCTGAAGGAAAAAAAAAGATCTGAAATATGCCTCAGAATAAAGAATTATGACCCTATTTGAAGAATGCTGATGACATAATAACCACAAATGAAGGACTTTAAAACCCACACATTGATAACAGACACACTTTGGGCTGTTAATTTGGGAAGTTCCCCTGTACAAGGGTAGTTTTTTTTAATGGAAAAAATAAGAAATAATTCTTGCTAAATATATCAATATATTTTTCAGAAGCCCACCCAAATGACCGAAGTAATGAGGTAACACTGAAGCCATTCGATTGATGTGGGGAAAACATCCCACTGTACCCTATGGGCAGCTGCTGAAATTAGATTTGTTGTTAATTTGTGTTGTCCAACCCAAAAGGTTTTGAAACGCTCACGTTACAACAGCAGGAAGTCTACTCACACCTCCCCCCTGCTCCATTTCCACAAAGGGGTCCATCTGCCCTCCTCCTCCTCCTCTGCGCTGAGAGGGACCCAGCAAGGACTGAGCTCCACCAGCTCCTTCCGTCCTCCAGCCCCCACAGACTCTGCACGAGTGTGGGCCGCCATGTCAGAAAGGACACTGACTCATTGGGGACAATGTCAGGCACACCAACTCCTTCCTCAATTATATTCCCTCAACGTCTCTGAGGCTCGGGTAAAACACCGACTTGCAACACCCAGCAAGTTTACTGAATAGCGCAAGATTGTAAAGTCAGAGCAGACACAGCAGGTATTGTAAGAGGTGTGTTGCAAAAAAAACAACCCTATTCATTCCCAACTGGCAGTGCTAATTTATCACACTCTTTCGTACAGTACTTATTTGAAAAGTGCTTAAAAAAATAACACTTTGCTTTTGCAAATTGCTCATAGGAATTGTGAACAGTGAATTTGATGGACTGGATTTTTTTTAAACAGCCATTTATTGAACCCATGACAGCTCAGGTTCCACCTGAAGCTTATAAGTTCATTTCACACGTTTCGACATGAGTACTGTAAGAAACAACATTGAGTCATCTTCCTAATCGATACCCAGCATAAATATCACTTAGCATAAACAGATCTTAAAAAAGTGTCCCATTTTCTCACAACGCTAAACTACACACCTAACAGCAGCAGGCTCAACAACTACGAGCTGTGCACCGAGCAACTCTTCTGCATGCAGTATGTGTGGTTAGCAATCAGCGACAGTCGTGTCAAAACAAAGGTAAGAGAAAGAGAAGGGAAGGGAATAATCACCTCTAAGCGGCGATGCGAGAAATCAATGCTGTCAGGACGAGCAATGCCACAGTGGTTTTAACACAGCCCCTCGAAACAGAATCACAGCGAACGCATGCTGCCTATCCACGCGTCCACGACAGCAGCCAACTAATAGTGACTCAGGTGCGTCACGGGGTTTTTAAATAAGGATTCGCTTTTCTTTCTTTTTAGACTCTGTGGAGAATCAAAAGAGAACATGCTATACACACTTCCGGCCCTGGAACAAGATTATCTGCCCTAGAATTTTCGATTTCTGTTCTCCGTCTCTCCTTACCCTGCGCCCAGTTGAAGGATCTAACAATGACACTTCCTCCCTGCCCCATAACCTCACCACTGCGAGTTTCACATCAGTTACGTCGGACGAGGAATACGTCATCTGGGACCGGTGATTTTTCTTACCCTCATCAATATTAGCTTACTAACAATGAGCTGAAGAGGGTCCTAAAGTTAAAAAAGAGAACATAATATAATGGAAGTTTTTAAGGTGTTTTTGTTTTGGCACAGGAGACTTGAATGTACACGAGGACACGAAGAAACTGAAGTACTTCACAGTATTTATGCCGGGCCACCTTAATAATGCTAATCCAGACAAGAAGTCGCACTTCAAGCACGAGGAGGAGGATGCAGGAAGTTCTCTGGATATTATCTTGAAAGCGACACAGGGAAACGTATTTGCAAATCCCTTAGCAATGCTTGCAGATTCACACTCAAGACTCAGAAAAAAGGAACATGTTTAGTGTTAATTCTATTTCCAAAAGTCAAGGTAGAAAATTTTGTTTGGGTGAAGAACAGAAACACAAATCTTTACATAAATGAATCAAAACTCTCACTTCCTTTCTTTAAAGTGCACTACTGAACATACACGCGTGTATTTTTGGTTTGCTGGCAGTCAGTTAGTTTTAATGGTGGATTATCTTGAGAACAGACTCAAGAAGACCAGATTGCATAGATTCCAACACTAAACCTGAAAAGGAGCATGTAAAAGTTAACCAGACCAAGACTCTTACTTCTCCAAACTTATAAAACAACACATGCAGTCTTTGAAGTGGATGAATTTTAGTTTACTGAATTTAGGTTTATGGATTTTAATCTCGACACGGTTTTGTATTCAATCAAATTCTCACACCTGTGGGTTGATGTATCACACTACAAGTTGAACTTCCCTCAAGCTAGAATGAGCAAAATCATGAAAGGCAAAAAAAAAAAGGTTTCCATCAAGCATGCCCAACAATACCTCAGCAAATTCTGCCACTCATCAACGAATCAGGGGACAACAAAATGGATTAGTAGAGGCAGGTATCACGGAGCCCTTCTGCGAAAAAAGGTCTTGTCCAGGCTGAGCTTGCAAAGGAAACGAGAGGAGTGCGTTGTGCCTGGAATATGAAGGGATGGGACAGCTCACTTCCTACTCAGCAGCACCTGAACAGAAGTTTTTCCACTTTAGTCAGCTGCCAGTCTCCGGAGTTCCTCACACTTCAGAGTTCAACAGACTCAGACAATGTAACAATACCACTGGGCCATAAATGAGCTGCTATCTGCTAATTCCCTTTGGCAAATGGAAGAGGGGGGTTATCTCTCCCCGTTGATTCATAGTGACTCAGCCAAGGTTAACCGGTCAGGAGCAAGATGCCATGACTTCCTCCTGCTAAATACACCTCATAAAGAGACAGAGGTTGTATAAACCCAGGGACACCGAGAGTCTTTTTAGGGGCGGAGCAGTGGCACTGTGGCTAAGGATCTGCGCCTGTGGCTGGAAGGTTGTCCATCTCGAAACCTTGAGTTATCTGATCGCATGATTGTTTTCTGCCTGAGGTCTGTAACAACCAAAACATTGCAAGAGAAACAGTCTGGTCTGTGTCATTGGCACGAACTGGGTGAAAAGGGGGAGAAACTGGGAAAGAATTGGTATGGGTCAAGAATAACACCCTTTCTTTAACACATTTAATGTTTTAAAACAATTCTGTAGCCATCTAAATCTCACCGAAACACCAATACAAAACATGTTTCAAAAATCAGCCATCTTGATAGTTGTGACACCAGTTCAGCTGTTCCCAAAATGGAAATGACTCCAAGTGCCTCCTACGAATAGTGAAGCATAACTCCTGGCACAGAGCGTCAGAGGATGGCGAAGAAGGATGTCACAGGATGTGCCAGAAACCTGGCATGCTTGGTCAGAACGCAATGAATCGCCAGACGAATGGTTTTGCTAGAACTCTGCGGGCGAAGGTGGCTACAAAGCCGAGGCAGAAAGCAGCAAAGTGGCTTGGGAAAGACTGACTGACATCACTTCTGGCTTTCAGTTCCATTCAGAGGATCCAAGATGGCAGCACCCACGTCTCAGTGTAGATTGACATATGTGAGCATCTCAAATCCTTTTTCTTCGCCTACCGTATGTTATATGACCAAATTTGTACGACTGGCTTCCTTTTACATCACATCTCGCTGAGGGGGCGTTGAACCATGATCCTTTCCTCTTTTGTGAAGGGTGGTCAGGTTCTTATTTCAGAGGTCTAACACAATCCCCCAACGACAGATAAAAATGAACAAAGTGCAGAACATAAGCTGCCCGGTTCAGGTCTGGCAAACTGACCATCATTTAGCGTCAGTTTATTATAGCAAAATGCAACTTAGTGTCCTGATGTATTTAGCAGAAAGGGCCATTACACACACAAGAAAAAAATTCAAACACTTCTGTGAGCAGTCCTGTGTTAGACGCCTAGCACTGTGAACCTCACTTCTAATCTGTGAAACGCAGAATCATTTAAAAACAGTGTTCATAACAGCACCTATTACATTTGATTTCTCCTCCCTCCTCCTCCCAATCAGAGCTTGTGCGATTTCAGAGAAGAGGGTGACAAATGAGCCTTCGGTCTCCAAGAACCTCAAACGTGAAGCTCAAGAACAGGCTCCGGGGTTTGCGAAATCTGGTGTTTCCACTATCAGGAGCACGACTGTGGGGAGGGGTGGGGGTGACTAAAACCGAACTTGTGAAATGACTGTTCTTACAGCAGCTGCAGCAGCGCAGAGGGGAGAGGACAGGGGCTCCCACTCGGCCAGGGCTGCTGGTAAGTGTTTCCCGAGCGACAGCACCAGCCCAGCCAAGACCATCCTGCTTAGAAAGCAAATGAGATAAACAGACTCGAAAAGCCGGCAAAAAGACTCACATGACAGGCAGAGTGTTAATGAGGAGGGAAAATTAATTAATCTAAAGCCTTACTGAGACTCTCCCTTGAAGTACAGTAACTTCCATACCGGTTAAACCAGGTTTTTAATAGGATTTAGAGATGCCACAAATAATCTGAAAGTAAAAAAAAAAAACAATGTTTCTATACATAATTTAAGTACCTCCAATCCTAAATGTTTGTGGGGAAAAAAAAGTTAAAAAAATTTTGGAGGATCATGTTGCTGGTCCAGCACCACGACTTGAGCAAATTATTGTTTCCTTAGCAGATGCCCTTATTTAGGGGCATAAGGTCAATGCAAAAAACAATTATTCAAAAAGAGTACAAAAAAATCTAGAATTTAGTATAAAGAAAGTAACTGCAAGGATTGCTAATCACAATAGACATTTTGCCTTTTACCCAGAAACCATGAATAGCTAGTGTTCTTTTAATTAGGTCATTAGATTGACAAAAAGAACTGCAGTGGCACACACCCCACAGTCTCTGATAGACGGCCATTACTAATTTATCGCTCCGTGCAAATGCGTCTGGGCGACACCTCTTTAGACCAGATAAAGTGGATACAATAGTGCAACTGTTTTCAGATTTGACACGCTGTGCATTTGGAAGTAGGTACCAGACTCCACTAGCTCTAGTACAGTTCACTGGCTGAAAGGCGCACATGGTTCCAAACAGGGAGCTCATTCTTACCCTCTGACGAATATGTCAGGTTATCAATCCAGTAAGATGACACATTCTCTGTGTGAAGGGAACCATTTTTGTCTCGTCATAAAACTAAGCAAATCCATACAAGGCATCAGTGTGCCAGCGCCCATTGTACACTACTCTCCATTCTGGTGAAAAGAAGACTTGTCTGGATCTCTCATCTAACCTCGGGTTAAAAATCAACCCGCAACCATTAAAATATCCCCCTCCAGGCTAAATTGTGAAACCACAGGACTGAAATGCTAATTAAACAGGCTCTGGGACTACTGATCAGTGTCACCTGCAAACCCTGCTTGAGGGACTGATGAGGCAAAACAGCCAGCACCCACGAAGTAAAGCAACAAGCAGCTTACAATGTTTTGCAATCAGAAAAAAAGGTTCAGCGTTTTTAGATAGGAAACAACTTATGATGAATTTAAAGGGATATCACATGATTAAAAAACAACAGTCCTACAAACAGCACACATTAAAACTATACAACCTGAATTTCCAATCAAACCACACTTTCTGAATCAATATGACAGACAGATCCTGCTGCACATTTCAATAGTCAGGCAATTCAAAGTAATGGTGTACACTGCTCAAGGGGAAAAAAGCACTGTGTCATCCTCAAAAGCTAATGAGCAGTGCAAATATGTGCAAAACGTATAAATTTAGATATTAGAAAGTCCAAGAGAAAGAGGAAAAAAAATGCAATTGAAGGTAAAATTATAAAAAGGTTTATTCAGTATTACATTAGCAAAAGAACAGTAAAGGATGAAGCCTATCTGAAATCTTTTAGAAGATGAAAGGCACATGGCTACAGTGTTGAATTAATATTTACTTTTGGTGTTCATCAGAGAAGAAACTGACTCAACTCAAATCTGAATTAAGAATGTTTTATATAAATTATATATATTATTAGGTTTATATAGATTATGGGAACAGAAATAAAATTAAGGGATCACCTGTATCATAGCAAGATTCTATTCTTAGGTACTGTACGTCTTGCTTAAATAAATAGTTATTTGGAAAATCAACAGGAGGAATCAGTAAAAACAAAGCAAACAATGCTATTTTCAGAAGGATGACATTCCTTTAGAATTCTCAAATTACAGGCAGCAGGCAGTCATGGTAATGTACAGTATGTATTTGAAGTGGGAACTGATTAATGGATCGAAAAACAGAATACACAGAGAGTGTAAACTGTTGTTTCACACTTACGCTGCTGATTTTTTTAGGAACCCAATGTAACTCATCCTGTTAAGTTCCCATTAAAGGAAAAAAGGAAAGTTTGTATCTGCTGCCTCGGTATCCCAAGAGTCTCACGTCTAACCAGCATCTGCGTTTCTTCAGCTCGCGTGTGGAACAGTATATCTCTTGTTCACAGTATGGTATCTTAAAGTATTCGTGCAACCCAGCAATTATTAGTTCCAACCACAGTGTTAGTGTCTAAACATTGATACCACGATAAAATAAAAAAAATGCAGATTGAAATAGTCCTTGTTACACAGCTCTGTGGGAAAGGATCAGTATCAATGTTCCATCATTGCTGAGGGACTTGAGGCCTGTATTCACTACATTCTGTGTCTGCAAGATCCTCAGTCTTGAATGCACGCCACCTCAAGACCAAAGTGCTTTGATGTAGTTTAAGCTTCTACAACAGCAGATGAAAACGCGCACAGGCTTGTCTGAACTGCTGCAGATGAAGACACCAGGTATCTTTTGCCTGGGGAGGGCAATCAGCTGTGCTGGGCATTTTGGAACCACCACAGCAATATACTCTGTGGAGGCTGTGGGTGTATCTATTATTCTCGGTAAACCAATGCAAAACTGAACAGCTGGAATCTCTCAGGTGTCTTGGCTCACACTCAACCAAAATGCACAAACCTCTTTTTTATATTTCCCCCACAATGTATTTATATTTTGCACTACAATAGAAAACCTTTTTTTTTGCTCGTCCATACTGGTACGTCCTTTGCTGTTGATTTTATTCATTCATAAGGGCTATTCGCACCAATTGAATAATTTAACAAAAACGCAATCAGCATCTGAATCTGAATTCCTGCTGATTTTTTGCCCTGTAGGTGTTCAGGTAATGTTTCAGGGTATTGCTGGTCATCAGTGCGGCATAGTTTATTGATATACATAGGAAACGGAGATTAAAGATTTAGAAAGAATGGCTGTTTGACATTTCAAGGATGTGGAGTCCATACCAATTTCTATTTGTTCCAAAACAGACCAAAAATGAAACTGTTTAAATCAAAAACTTGGATCCATCCTCCAATCACAAATGGCAAACCCAGGAATCGATGGCAGTTTTCAATCACATTCAGTTACATGCCTTCCATCCCTGCTGAGCGGATCATGTTCAAAATGCTCCAGCACTTGTCTGGTCAGGAGAAGCAGTGTTCAACACTGTTCTTTCTTCTGGGACCAGTAACTAAGCCTGCTGTGAAATCTAAAGGATTTCTGTATAAATCTGAAAGAGCACTGGCCCCAGTACTGATCTCTGTGGTACTTAACTAATAACATCACCTTGATCTGAGGAATTCATCCCTTACCTGAAACATTTATTTCCTTTCAAATGAAAGTTTCCTATCATGATCACGGAGATGCCTTATTTTTACAATACTTTTATCATTATGATATATTTTTTCCAACAAGAAGAACCTCCACAAACCAGACTCGGTAAAATAAAAATGGCTTGTCCCATATGTCATTGTGAATACCTACAGTAAGTCTTTACCAGCTTTTTTAAATAAAAAACAGTTTTTCTGTAACCTTTGCGTCAAAATCATGTGTGTAAATAACACTCTTTTAACCTGTAAAACTTTGATAACCATTGTTTTTAAGCAAAAACTATCAATAAATCTGAAGTAGAAGATCAGACTAAAACCCATCAGCAACATAAGCCTGTAGTAGGGCCAAATCCCCATCAAATACACTAGAGTTAAAA
The DNA here is from genome assembly GCF_059453375.1 of Lepisosteus platostomus. Taxonomy (NCBI): domain Eukaryota; kingdom Metazoa; phylum Chordata; class Actinopteri; order Semionotiformes; family Lepisosteidae; genus Lepisosteus; species Lepisosteus platostomus. Next base: position 13,532,636 of record NC_142627.1, on the reverse strand, counting down.
TACTTGTGAGGCTTTTTAAAAGGTGTTGTTGATATTTTGATGCCATGGTCAGGCATTTCTGAATATAAAAGCTTTATGCAATACAAATTCACTGCAACGTCAGTCTAAGATGCCGACTACAAAGCACTGCCACCATCCTCTGAATGGGACATTTACAACAGTCATTTCACACTTCGGTCAAATCACGGGAACACCAGTGTTACATGGACAGCATGATTTCAGTGCACTACAGATTTATTGGATCCTCATGAACCAATTTTGCTGTGTACAGTACCATGAAATAGGAATATAACAATGTCATTGTGCACGAAACCACAGTATTTTTCAATCTGATGTGTTAATGACCAAAGCCAGAGTACTGAAGAAGCTGGGGAGCTTTATGTATTACACAATTACTGGCAGCATAAGAAAATAACTTCTTTCTCTCAGGGAAACTGACATTGTTTTAATTGCGTTATCCCAGTACTGGGTTAAAAAGGTAAAAACTGAAGTGCTCCTTGACAGAGAAAGGAATGGGACATCTCAACTTTGTCAGTGCTGCGTTTACACCTCACATCACCTCGTGACTACAGACACCTTTTGCAATATTGTACCAGTGATGTTACCTCACTGGGGACACAGAGGTGCCTCTCTGAAGGCCCTTCAACACATGGAGTGGAGGGCTTGCTGCTGCTGGATACACAGGCCCTGTGATTAATTTGGGCCATATCTGAGCTCCTGTACCTCTCATTGTGAGGATGTCCCTGCTCCGGGACCTCTAAGCCCTGCTTAGCACCTACTAAGAGTCGAAAAGGTTAACGTGTATAGCGAGTAGAGCTATCCTCCGTCTCTGCTGTCCCTTCAATCCGGTTGCCTGCGGGCTCGAAGTTGCACGACGCTGCTCCCTATAACTCCACCTACGCCACACCAGACCCTCAGCGGACCGTGTTTCACCTGGAGGTGACGTCACCTCTGCAACACGCTCGCTCCAGGTCTTCTCCAGTCGCACCGAGTCCTGTTCCACATGAGCCGTCACGATTTAAAATTCATTCTACAGAAGGTCACAGTTTTCTCTCGTGGACTCCTCAATTACATTTCCACACAAAATCCTCAATTTGCTCACTTTGTGTGAAAACCTTAAAACACACTTGTTTTCTGCTTCATCAGAAGAGGCCAAGAGGGGCTTGGACACTTCCTGCTCTGCCAGCGCAGACCTTCAGGAACTGAGATGGGACTGTTGTTGCATTCTGATGTTCAAACTCTCAGCAACATTTCCTCAGAAACCAGGGGAAAAGTGTTTGAGAAGATGGGACGGTGTACTTCTAAAATCTGGCTAAAACTAGGTGAACAAAGAACAAAAGTGCTAGCTTATACCTTTTTGCTAATGAAAACGCATTTAAATAATGGTTCAAAGAAAACAATGAAAAAAATAGAATTTTATCCTTAAAAGTATAGATTGTCCGAATGTTTACCCATACTACAGTTGCAACACGCGTATTTCTACTCGGCCCCTGCCAGGATTTAATCAGTGTTGCACTCGGGCTCAGAGCCACACAGCGCAGCTCCGCTGTGCCCAAAGACCTGGTCTTCTGCAGCTGCACAATTCCACACCGTCTCGGTTTCAAAGGGCAACAAGCTTCTGTTAATGCGCTCACTGTACCGAGCCCTGTCACACGTATGGCATAGGCTGGCAGGAGATTATACGGTCCGATTCCAAAACCCTACAGATCCCTTGACAGGTCAGCTCAGCCTCAGCGTAGGCCTAATAACGTATGATTCTGGCATTAGAAAACACGGAGTAAAAAAGATTTGAGTTGTTAATTGCACTGCAGTTATAAGTTATGCACGTGTCCAAGCTAAGCACTCCGGTAGCTCTCTTGCCTGCCGTATTTTTGCTCCTCTCTCCCGTTTACATCAAACTCCGGCACCTCATGATTTACAAATTAACGACAGTATCAGCCGACGTGGCCAATAACCCCTTCCACAACTGTTTCATGAGCATATAAGGAGTGCTTCAAGGGCTTGCTTTGGGTTGAAACTTACTTACTTCGGGTCTAAAAACAAATGTTACGAAAGTACCTACTTTATCTCCAGAAGTAAAAGTGTGCAGGTCCGTGCGAGGCCCAGAGAATCACTGCCGCTGTGATTCGTGAGGAGAATGAAAGGGCTGAGTGACCAAACTCTTCTGCCAACAAATTTCTTACAGATCTGAATTGCTTTTCATGGCTAGTATGCATCAAGACAGTAACATGTTGCAGACGCTGCAAGAAAAAAATAAGTCCATTTCACACCTTTCTGTCCACAAAGGAACAAACCTTTGTTCCAGAATGGAAGCGTCTTTGCTTTTCAGGGTCTTTGGGTGTGTGCTGTTCAAGTCGAGTTCGGAGTCTGGAGTGCCCCTAACGGTCAATTGTGTTCTGAGTTCAAGTGTCTAGCAGGTTCGAGTGTCTGAAAGGTGTCTAGGTCTAGCTCTGTGTGTGAGTTTTAAAAGACCAGTCTAATTATTAAAATGTTTGGAAACTGCGGAGTGCTGCAATACTAAGCCTTCTTGTTAAATGCAAGACGTGTGGTGAAAGTGAACCTAATTGGATCACAGTGAAACCACAATCTGTACAATTTGCTGCCTTCTCAAACAGCTGGAACCAAATTGCTGCATCTTAACGTTTTGCCATCTTTCTTCTTAAAAAATAAAGAAGTTTGAAAGACTTTGCTTTCAAATAACTTGCTGCCTAGCAACCCCGTGGCACAGACAAGGATAGTGGGACACCCTGCCAGGTCATGTGACCGAAACCCCCATATCCAAACACACAGTGTCCTACTGCACATTTACCATTCCCTTTTCCAAGCATAAAATGGATTTCGAGCCCTCTTCACAAGAACTAAACGTACCAAAAGATAAACTCACTCCAAATCAGCAGCTGCCATTTATCAAACATTTACATGCATGTCTAAAGGAGTGGCTTACTCTATTACCTGAAAAACAAAAATGCAACAGTTTGTGCGTCTGTGGGAACTAAAAAAAAATTGACTGACCGCTTTGTAAAACACATACAAAGCATTCAAATGAATATTACAGCACTTCTAGGTGCCTGACACTTCGGTAGCGATAATCACATTGTTGAAAACATCACCATCTGTGGCGTGAGTCAGTGTTATGGAACTAATGCTTCCTGCAAACAAAGGGAGGGAGAAGAGAAACTGGGGACTTTGGAACCTCTTGTAATGAGCATTCTGTTCTGAAATCACGAAGGCATCACACTCGAACGTTTTTAAAAAGCGCAACCATAGAGCAGTGCACCTTTCGAAGCAACCAAAGAAGGACGTCAATTCAAAATGTCCTGAAATAAATTGCTTTTTTTAAAAAAAAATTAATCCTAGTGCACAGCGTAAAACTTTTTCAGGCATTTGGCATCAGGAAGATTTTTCAACACCCAGGTTAGGGTGGGAGCAGTTACAAGGAATGATGGGTATGAATATGAATGATCTCTTCATCCAATCACAACGCTACAGGAGACACAACATGTCACGGGTAGGATGAAGTTCGAGTAGTAGCTGCCTCCGCCTTCTCAGCCAAAACGTTATGCCTCTTTTCTTTTTCTTTCAGCATGGAATAAAACTTTACCGTTCCATATCATGGGTATGAATAATAATTAGCTATTGCCATATTACAACAGTTGGGAGTCTTATAACTTTGGACATCAAGTAAGTCATTTTTGTAAGATTCTACGAGCCTACAAAACACTATCATAACTCCTTCACAAATACTACACAGCACAATAAAATTTCACATTAACATACCAGGACTACTGTTACTTATCTGAAGAAATTCCTAGTCAGCTCTCAAGTCCTTAATATCACCTTCCATTATTTTCACCTGACTTCTCTCTTCTTGGAGTTCTGCTCTTAGTTTCTTGCTGAAACTCCCTTGCAAACCCCCTGCAAATGACCGTGCACTTGCAATGTCATTTGCACAAATGGTTCTCAAAGATTACACACGTCGTACGCCATCTTTGTGAAGGAGACAGTATTTTTTAGCCCCACTCAAGTAAAGACTCCCAGTTGTTTTACACTACATGCACATATTCTTACGGACGTGGAGGGTATTTGGAAAGGGGGTTGTGTGGGTAGTACAATCCTGCGAATGAGGGTCAAGCTCAACATATCTACCTGAAGACATGTCTTGAGCAAGTTACAGTTTTGTTTTCTCCCATGGCTTCAGTAGGTCATCATCTCTCGAAAGGAAAGACGAAACCAGTTCAGCTAACCACAGTCACTCTTGATGAGAAACACTAGTGTGCTCTGGACGTACAGCTGTATGCTTTCTGCTTAGGCAGGAAAGGCCCAGGCTTTAATTAATAAACCAATTCAATTATTTGCCAATGTATTCATTTACCCATTTAAATCTCAATAAATGGGTCAGTTTATTTATTAAAGGCTGGGCCATACACATTGTAGTTGAAAATCAGCAGTTGTGCTTCAGAAATAAATGTTTTTTCCCTTCTCTGTGCACTTTTAAGGTCTTAACATACTGAACTTCGTATGCCATATTCTGCAAATGGACAGCACGACAGGACACCAGAAAATTGATTCTGCTGTTGCGAGACAGAAATGAAGCTGAGCTCTGGCAACCCCATATATAATTTGAGAAGTGGTTTGGATTAGCTACACACAGTATTTTGGATCTGCCTTCTACACCCATTTTCAGTCAGTTCCTGAATGTGTTGTGGGTTATATTAAACAGATTACACTGTAGAGAATGAAAAAGTGACCCAAGCCTTTGCTTCTTGTTTCTCTGCTGAATACCCTTTGATGAAGTGAAAGCCTGCCCACAGTGCTTCTGTGTCTGGACAGTAACAGGGTTCCAGGCGATGCACAGCACCCCTGGTAGCACCAAGACCTTTATTAATATTTCAGCAGCCTTGGCAACAAGAGACCTTTTGTTAATTTCAACACAAAATGAAATGTAATGCCTCCCTTTCTTTTTTCTTCTCACAAGACTAATATTTTAAGTGTAATAAAGGAGATTTGCAATTCTCAACCAGATTCACGCACGCAGCACAACAGAGTCTACAGTGTCCTGTTTTAACAAAATGAGCTTGTTGCTGCTTGTTTTTCCCTTCGTGCGACTTCTAAGTGTCTACCCACTACTGCAACACTGCCTTTTCCTTGTCGGTACTGTACAGAATGCAGACAGGCACACACGTGGTCTGATCCTTTCCAGAAAATAAACCTGATGGGAAGAAAACTTGGCCAGTTATTATCGTGTCCCCATCATGATTAGTGAACAGGAAGCCAGTCAAATCCCACTGGCATTATGTATTCAGAAGACATTCATAGATAAACACATAGGTCATGCTTACTGCAAGATGGTGATGGATCAAACTCAACTGCGCCCAGGTCTTCCAGCTCGGTGCGAAGGCTCTCTGTGAAACCTGTGAAGTCAACAGGGAAGTTATTCTTATGCGATCTGCAGACGGCTTCTGATCAAAACAACAGGGGCTGGAGATCAAACAAACAAACACCACAGCCTGGCCACTGTCCTTGTTTCTACAATGCCCAGGGAATAGGACACAAATTTAAACGCATCTCTACTGTAAATATATGATTCTTGAAGTGGGCAGCATGGTACCAATGGTGATTAGTGCTCCAACCCCACAGCTCGTGGGACCCAGGTTTGATTCCTAACTAGAGCACCTTCTCTGCACAGTCTGATGTCGTTTTTAATCGTCATGTGGGATCTCTATTGGAGCTTCGGTTTGACAGGGTCTGGGTTAACAGGTGACGATGGTCTGCGTGTGTAATTAATGTTTCTTGTGGCCAGTGTCAGCCAGGTCAGGCTCTGGGCTCAGCGCTAAGCAGTTATTGAAAAGGGACAGACAGGCGATTCCTGATATTTTTTCTGATAACTCGAAGTCTTTCCATGCCTCCTGATCCGTGATGACAACAACCCTTCACAAAGGAGGAACGCAACTCTGTCAAATGAAACGGCAAAACAGCTTCCAAACGGAGAAAGGAAAACTTAGAAACATCTGAGGCTTGGCAGCATCTTGCACATCGAGAAGCTCACACCTTCATTGGATTTTATTGGCAGCTGATTAACCTTCAGCCACAGCTGTCAAGGAGCAGAGCTTACAAGGTTAACCGGCAGACAGCAAAAGAGCAAGCCAGATGCAGAACTGAAATCCAAATGCCTCTCCGCCCTGGATCTCAGATGGGCTTCTCTCTTTTGTGGTCTATACTATGTTCTTAAGAGCTGTGTATTTAAAGTACACTGTAAAAAAAACATATGGAGAGAAAGGAATTGCATTTAGCTTTATTAAGGACTGCAAGTTCAAAAGTCTATACCTATGGTATGAGGATTTTAATCAGGTTCTCCTTCACAATACAACCATATTGCACTCAAAACGCAAACAACACTGTTTATTTATCAATAACAGTGTGGAACCCTGGCCATCACTTTACTGAGGCTTTACAGTATGTCTGGCTTTCCGGCATTTCACACATACTTTTCCCTGGAGACTTGGACCAGACTGAGAAAGGCGAACAACAACAACAACAACAACAACAAATAACACAGATTGTATTCTGACATCTTTAAAATGACGGGGAACTGGTCGGGGTTTTCACGCAAAGCAGGAAGTCCCAGACCAGTCTTCTGGCACCTCTCTCCCAATACCCAGACCCATCTTCTTAACAGGAATTAAAATATAAATAATTGGACAGGCAAACAAAATTCGGGGATGAGAAAACAATTGAAACATCTGCTGAAGATGGTATAACTGTACAAGACTGTCTGTTAGGTCTGATTATATGAGCCGAAGCCCTTTCGTGCCACTAATGGGATATGTAAAAAGTCAGGGTGCCCATCTGCTGACTCCTTGCACTAAAAGCCAAAGAGGATGGAGAACATCTGACCAATCTGTAGGTATGAGTCCGCTGGGAAGACCAGCAACAACATCTGGCGAGAAGACTTAACACTTCAGGACTGCGGAGACTGTTTGTGTTTCACTGGAGCGGTACACTGCTCCGTGTGCAGAGCTTATAAGCATATATGCTTTGAAACACAGCACAGCAAGGAAAGACATCGTAAATAACATTGAAACCACAGATGTGAAAAAGCCCAAAAAATACAAAAAAGGCTCTTCTCTGTTCCGTTTTTAGACTACTTCTGATCTTCTCTGAAGAGCCTCATTTTTGAATGGCTGTGGGAGTGAAAAACTTTGGCAGATTTCATTAAGTAATGCTGATATCCGAGCATTGCCCGGTTCCAAATTTCTAAATTCTAAACATAGCTGTGTACTGCACTTCTTTACATAGGCTTGAAAAAAAAAGGAAAAAAAAAGCTTTGAAATTTGTTAAAAAAACCTTTTTTGGGGGAGGAGGATACTCTCCGAGCGGGACCAGCGCTTCACAAAATGAGGCAGCTGCCGAGTTTGTGAAGCTCATCTCTCCAGAGTCATGTACAATCTGAAACCATTTACCATGTTTAAACTCCCCAACAGTACTTGATGGAGCTGAAATGAGGTACCAATACCACAGAGACCCACCCCGGGGAGCCAGAATGAAGATTAGGCTGTAGAAGGAAAGCCAAGTGTGTCTCGAGGGCTGCCCACCTCCCCGACCTAAACCGCGCTGTTGTGTGTCTTCAACCCATCCCTAGCGCCCCCACAACAGGTGGCTCCCTAGCATGGTTCATCCTCATGAAGGGTACCGCAAAAAACCGAAGATCAATCAGCACATAACATCAACTGCATCCTGCATGAACAGATTTATATTTTTGAGGAAGTGCCGTGCTACTGACTGCCTCAGATGCCACGTTCTCCGGATGTTTGAAATAAATTGTTCCAGTACGAAGTGCAGCCTAATTAGCGAGCTGAAGTAAAAACAAATCAAGTCGAGTCCCAGAAGCAGGGTGGGAGAGAAGGAGGCTGCTTCTCCCTGATGAATCAGCAGTGTATCCCCTAGGACACATTATGAAAACAGAAATGAGAGACAAGGATTCTTTGAAGCAGAGCGAACTCGCACGCTTTCAGGTTAAATGTGACCACAAACGGACCAGGACTATACGCCAGGCTTTGAGAGGATAACATTCTCTTCACTGCCATAATATCTCCAAGCCACCATCCACTTGTCTTGAATCAAAGATCGCCGCATGTTTTTCTGTTGTTCTAGTCTCTAAAAACAAGTTCGCAGAGTGAGCGGATTTGAAAATCAGATGAGAAAGCAGAAAACACTTCAGAGTTTTAGTGCAGCCACCATAGAAATTGCACTGTTACTAATCTCTTTTTTTTCCCCCCAATTTTTCCTACCTGGTATCACTTTCATAAAACATGGGTGTTGTGGGGCTACAATTTCCAATGATTTCTTAATAGGCATATCAATGTCAAGCATTACACACTCAACAAAAGAAGCCAGAGGCACAGTGTTTGCCCTTAAAACATAGACTGCTAAGAAATGGAAGTGGATTATAGCAGAGGTTAACTCCTAAATCTTTTAGCTTTGAGGAGGCAGTTTTATAGGCACCCTGTTACTGGGTCCTGTTAATAGCTTACACACAAGGCCTGGCTTAGGCTTGAAAGAAAACGTATTCCCAACAAGTGAAACAGCTCACAGCACAGTATTCGGCACGGTTAGGGTTCACTTCCTAATCTGTGTATGGTTTACTCTGAACAGCAAAGCAGCTCAAACCCAACTTACCAGCTATGTACGAGCTGCCCAGAAGGCCTTGAGCTGATAAATTACTAGTGAGGCGGGATCTTTCCGACTGTTTCTCTCCGCACGCATCCTATCAAGCTGGAACATTTCTCGAGTGATCCCCAAGGATGCTAACCAGGAATTCAGGAGGTCAAACAGGAGCAAGCATGCCACCACCTCCACTTCCACTCGTACTTGTCAGATCCCAGGATTGGACTGCCGGGCACTGCCGACTACGATGGCTGAGCCGATCGCCATCCAAGAGCCCCTCCTTCGTAGTGCCAGTTCCATCTGCTTCCCGATCCGATGCCAAGTCCCATCCTCCAGGGGAATGGAGCCCCTCACCCCCCCCGCCACAGTGCCCCGATGAAAATGCGCCTGACAGGACGAGGACGGGAATTTTATAAGTCATCCAAGTTGGAAACCAAATGAGCTGGTAGCGTGACTGCCCTTCACCTGGTGTAGCCCACTTTGAGTTGCCAGACTTTTTAAGCCACCTCCCCACCTGGGCTACTCCAGGTAAAGGACAGTCACGCACACAATTTTGTTCTGGATTCAAAAGCTCTGACTGACAAGAAAACACAGACTTCATATCCTTCTTCAGAAGCACAAACGCTTTGTCCAAGATTCTTACAGCATTGTATTCTGTATCCCAAAGGGTATGTCCAGCAAGAGAATCTACACAGATGTAGGTATTGAGTTCACTGCCTCCTCGATATACAATGTACTAGCCTGGGGACTGAAAAACCTGAAATGCTCAAGCTTCTATGTTATGAGTCTAAATGGCTTCCCACTGCATTTGCATAAAATTGCGTCACAAAGAAAGATTCTGAATGGCTTAGAACTATGCAAACGCTCCATTGTCGAGAGTATAATCGTCAGTGCTCTGAGCAATGGCCAGAGCTCATACACAATCCAGTCCTCCTGCTTCAGTGCCATCCTGGAAGTATGGCTTAGGCATCATGCACTCAGACAATGGGAAAACAGATGTCATGCTGAAGGCTTAACTGCCATTTCCTAGCAGTGCTACTGTCAGTGGATGTTCAAGGCATATTTGAATATCTATAAGTCATTCAAAACTGCAGCCAGGAACAAACATAAGTGACAGGCGCTCCATTTGATAGAGGTCTTTAGCATATAGCTCCACAGCTACCTATCTTAAACACCAGTGTTCCATACAACAGGAAAGATAGCACACCACTACCATATGGGTGTCAAGAACTCACTCAAAGTGCAGCAGTCCCTCTCCTGTTTAATGTCCGAGTACAGGCAGACTGAGAGTACAAAGAATTGGATGGATTGCAGTCTATTTAATTATTCAGCAACATAAACACATCAGCAACTGCAAAGCAAACAAAGAACTTTGAACAACAATTAAAAAAAAAAAAAAGAGTTCACACCTCTGCCTTGTTGTACCTCCCGTCTCACACCTGATTTTCTGAGGTGAACGGACGCAGACGTCCCAGCAGGGACGAAAGGAGTTCTCCTGTTCTCTCTTTGCCAAATGATTTACCTGCCACAATCAGGCACCGTATCTCTCTCTCTCTCTTTAAATATACATCTCTAACCCGGACAATAGACGGGAACTGAGCACCACCGCCAAACATGTGGCAGGGCAGCAGGAAAACTGCAGAGTTTCACAACAACCGAGAAGCAGAAAGACACAGAGCATTCAAACATGTTGATTTTGCTGTAAGCTGCACCTTCATTTTATGTGGGATCAAGAGGTAAAAAAAATAATGCATCACCATTCAGAGCGTGCAGAAAAAGACCAAGCCACAGCGTCAGTGACAGTATGTTTTGTAACATATGAAACAGCAGCTGAAGTACTGGGAAGTCTGGAGAATGAAGGTGCAAGGAGAAAAGCAGAGCAAATGGCCTCACATAATAGAAATGCCCGTCACAAATGCATTGACTAGCTCCTGATAAATACACAAAACAAATCGATGGAAACAATTAAATACACCAACGTGGTAATAAAACTCCTTTGCCAACGTTTTCAAATTTCAAAGGCCTTTCTCTTAAAGACCTGCTTAATTACCGGAGGAGACATTTTGGTTTTATGAGAAAAAGCCTCTATAACAAGGGGGATCCCTGAATATCCTCGAGTTTCGGAAGTGAGATCTGCACAACACTGTTTCGTCACACGGCTTGCAGTCTTTGAGTACAGACCACACTGAGGTTGGAGGAAAAAAAACAGGAAACAGACCAGGTTGACACAGTTGGTGGGCACAAAAGGATGGGGTTTTTTTCTGAAGACTTTAAATCTGTTGTGGTCTAGGAAAACAACCTTAGCCTTTAAAATACTTTTAAGTGTTGACAAAAATGATTACTTTAACTTTGCCATCTCTACTTATTTTTTTCCACTGCCACCAAATTTGGAATCACCGAGGATCAACACCAATCATCCTTGTTGCTGACCGTGCTCTCTCGCCTCCGTGACACCAAATGCAGAACTACAGTATTCACTGTTTTACCCACAGTGCCATGTAGGACTGCTTTCAGGAATGGGGCAGATTGACTCAAACTCACCCATCCTTGAGTCAAGAAATACATTGGTTTGGTCAATTATAACCTGTAGAATCCCAGTCACACATACAGCAGCTACTGTACATACACTTCAGGTCCAAGTAAGTGATGTCTGGGCTACAGGACTCAACTTACACTGAGCATGCACCTTCTATTAATCAACTTTTCCACTAATGATGTGTGACTTATGATATACAGTAGCGCTCATGCAACATTCAGTCTCGAGTATATCACATTCTGTCATGAAGGATTGATTAATCAAAGTGATGCCAAAAACAATCAAGATTCAGAAGCTGTGTTTTTCTAAAAACATGCAAGCGGAAACAGGTATAAACGTTTCTTTCAAGTTTCAGTATATATACCCAACTTAATCCAGTTCCAGTAACCACTTACCCAAAGAGGGTAACAGTGAGCTAAAAAGTACCCTGGCAAGCTCATGGTACAAAGTGGAACTACACTCTGGATGGAACACTGATGGATATACAGTATTTTACTTTACATTAAGTACAGCAGATTTCCAAAGCCCTTGACTGCTTCTGCTTCCACCTTGAACAAGGGATAAGGAAAACATGCTTCCTAGGAATGCAAAGATTTTATGGGTTTCCTAATCCCGGAAAAACGTTCCGCTGACAACTGGAAACACATGACGCAGAGTAGAACAGACAATGAACAGGCAAGTTTTGACACAACTGGTCCTGTTCATAAAAAAGAAGCCCAACAAAAATTGCAGAGCATAACTAGCTGAATATAAATGCAGGATGTGAGCAGATACCTCATTCGGCATAGAAGAAAAATCTTAAAACTTAAATTCAGGACAGACTTAGCGTTGTTGGAATTCCACTCCAAATAGCCTTTTCTTTGCAACAATTAAGCTCAATATTTAATAAATATAAACGAATTTACTGACATACTAAGGGTGCAAGCTAGACTGCTCAGCATCCAAATACTGCAGTTTTTCTCAGTGAAGGGCACAACTTTAGAATATTTTAATGTTAAAAAACAAACTATTCAGGCAGCTGTTTAATTTACTTATGGATCCCATACAGCCTCTTACTTCCAGGTGAGTACATTTGAACGATTCTGTGTGCATGGAAGCAAGTTCTGCGATAAAAGAAACAGAAACTACCTTTTATGAAAGAAGTGACATTTCTTCCGCTGAAAACTGCAGTGAGTGCTTACAAACTCGCTGTCTGACCTACTTTTCACAAGCAAGCGTGTTCCTCACAAACTTGACCGTATTTCCCAGTTCTGGTGTCGAAGGCTTGTACAAAGCACTGCACACCAGGGATACGAGAAAAAATGACAGCACATGCACTTGCAAAGAATTATGTTAAGCTGTCTTTTTCATAAAGAGGTCTAAGAGGAGTAACAGAGGCAAACACAGAACAAGACAAAGGCTTTCCGTACTTTGATGGCTTCAACCACACACATATAATGCAATGAAGGCTTCGCTTTAACTAAAAGTACATCATAGAGATGTGCAGGGCGGCAGGGTGAATTGTGATGCTCCTGTGGTTGGATAATTGACTCCATATCTTCTCACAGAAAACAAAATTACCAGGAATTCCATTCGGAATAAAAGACATGACCAGAAGTACTTGTGGAGGGAGTGTTTTTCTGATGCTCTGGAAAAACAAAGCAACTTGATTTCTTCAGATACTGTGGAGATGACAGTCTAGGAACGGGGCCAGAAGACATTGGTTTCTTAATGAAAAACACACAGTGGACAAGAAAAACTCTGCATTAAAGAGTTCTCTAAAAACAAAACATAAAACTAGTTTGAGAAGGTAGGCCAATTTGTACAGACCTTACAAGATGTCAGCAATGCGTCCCATTCTGCCTGTGTCTTTGTGTACTGCCCCTGGGGTTAACTCACAGCTCCAGAAAGCATATTTGTACTGTAAAGCAGGCAAGACAACATCCCACAGATTACGCAGGAAATACGTCATTGTAAAATTCCCAAACCTGACGTTGGAGTGCATCCTGGAGGGGTTTTGTGAAAGAAGGGGGAGGGAGGGCAGTGACATCACAGAGCGTGGTAATAAAACTCCTTTGTGAATCAGCATCCAGGGAACAGAGCCCCTCTGCTAGGGAAACCCAGATGTGTGGGCTTCTTCCTTCAATCCTGACTGATGAACCTCCCTTAAGTTTAAAAGAATTTGTTTTTACAATTTCAGACCACAATTTGCTGTCCAGGAGTATGAAGGGATAAAAAAAATAAATCAAAAAGATGAAGCAGTGATGCTGCTTCACCACTCTGGCTGAACGACATTCACAAGTGACGTTGATATCAGATAGTGCACAGAGGAGACATTTTAGAACCTGTTCTTGCTGGAAGGGGAAACTAGCACATTACCCAAGTCAAATTTCGGAATTAGAGAACCAGGATATGCAACGGGTACAAAAGGCCAGTAAATGGAATATCAGGATTGACTTACGTCCACCCGTTTTCATTAAAACACTTAGATCCATATGGGGTCACAGTGAGCCACATCCCAACTCAGGAGAGATGGGTTACACGCAGAACAGGATGCCCCAAAGACAAGAGCTGTGAGGCAGCCACCCCGACGTGCCTCAAAGTCCTCGAGCACAGCCAGTTAACAAACTGAACAGTCGTCGGCAGCACACCAGCAGCACCAGCGCATGGGCAGCAGGCAAGATCAGAGACACGACAAGCGTACTCATTCAGAACCAGCTTTCCGATCCGACTGGATAAGCAAGAGGAATCGTTCTAGGTTTATGTTTTCTCTTCCTACGCACTTGGCTGCAAGACACAAAAACTTCAGATTTTACTCTACGGAAGAATTTCTATCCCCTGTGGTCCAGGCATACAGATATTAAGTTTCTCCAACCCTTGGCAAAACTAAATGTGATCTGCCCTTACATTATCCTCAGACTAATCAGTAGCCTGCAGGCACACATCTGCAACATACTTGTTTTTTTAAACTCTAAACCTACACATTCATATCTACAACACATAGGGGAAAAATGAAATTGAGTCTACCCTCGCTAGACATTTCAGTGAGATCCAATATCCAATATGATCACATGCAGGACTCTTTAACAATGATCACTACGTTGTCTATGCATTTAATTCTATACACTGTACTTGCTTTTCACACAGCTAAGGAAAAACTATGAACCGCCAGGTGTTTAAAGCAATGCCCATTATGGTTATGCAACTGTAGGCACGTACCTATTACCTGGAATGTGTATTTGTTTAAAAAAGGGATGCACTATAGAAACTATTTGAAATGTATCCAAACTGCCAGAGCTTGTGTAACAGCTGATACAGATCGTGTCCGATTAGCTAACCTGCATGCAGCACATGGGAGAGACGGAACCCTAGCTAATGAGCTAATGCCACTGCTTCTGTCCTCGTGCTTTTTGACACGAGCATTGGTTCTGCGAGGCTATCTGCTTTGGCAGCAAACTCGTGGCAGAGCCACTGCACTAAAGTACGGCTCTTCAGAACCCCTGTGCGAGAGGCAGCGTACAGCAGTGATCTCTTCCTGGAAGTCTCTGCTGAACTCCTTCGCTCAGGGCAGACTGAGTGAAACAGACACACACAGACACACACAGACACACACAGACACACACAGACACACACAGACACGGCAGCCCAGACCCAGTGACTGCTCTGTCCTTACAGCACAGCCACTGCCCCTGCTGGTATAACAACTGCCCTGAGCTTTTGCTTCATTGTCACTACAGTCCTGCTCAGGCCAGACCGTGGGGAACAAGGAAACCCACCTCCATGTGTCCCCTTAGGCACTGCTCTGCCCTACAACCTCCTCTCCTCGCGAGTGCCCGCGTGCGACGCGTCTCCGTTCGGCACAGCTGACAGCACGCGGCCATCTGGGCGAGCGGAGATGGGGCCTGCAGGAACCCCCTCTGCACCCCTGAACCCCTCTATCTCTCTCTCTCTCTCTCTCTCGGCGACTCCCTCGCCCGGCGGGGTCGTCTCGGGCCGCTCCAGGACTCCCAGGTTCTCCCGCCGGTCACGCGACGCCCTACTTTGAGGCGCCTCTCAATTTAACACACGACTTAAGCCCTCTAAATCTTGACACCGCAGTCCCAGGAAGTATTATTAGTTGGCGATTTCAAGTCTGCCCTCAGCAATCTGATGGCGACGCTTCAACTGCGACAACCTGATACCCTCGTGCAACTCCCTCCTGGCCAACACCCCACTGGCATCCACTCGTGTGGATCCCTAATCGGCCATCTAACACACCCTCCTTCTGCGAACAAATGGACACGAATAAACTGTCACCACTGAAAAATGATCCCAGGGAACTTTTTTTTCCAAACCATAAGCTGTATCCAGGCCTATTTGGGATTCAGGTCTTCCCGTGCGACTGAATAAAAGAGAACACCAGTGACCATTTCTGGCATGGAAACACCAGTGTGCCACCGCAGCTATTAATAACCTGCCAAACACAAAATACAAACAAAAGAGCAGCCTGGCGAAGATTTCACTCAGCTCCAGTAAGGGGGTGACCAGAAAAAAAAAAAAGAGCTACTGTACCACTGCTTCCTTATGAACTGACCTTGTGGGTTTTTTTTTCCCCCCTGTTGAACAAATAAAGTTTCAACGCGCTGACGATTAAGATAAAAATTCAAGACTCTTTAAGGTGCATAATAATTCCAGATCAAAGGTTTGGGTGGGAGCGGTGAACAGACACACGAAATCCGCGATCCCTGACTTCTGCTGCGAGGGGGGCAAAATGCGATCGGCACGGAACAAAAGAACATCCACAGATGCCCAGCCGGGATGGATGCAAATCAGTTTATCCTTTCGGGGAACAATAGCATCGCGCCTATGTGCCGTGAGACAGCGCAGAGCTGAGCGCACGAAATAAAATAAAATAAAAAAAAAAACCCAACAACTTGACAATCGCCCAGTTCGTCGAGATTTAACAGCAAGCGTTTACAATCGCTAATTTCGTCAAATGACGTGCTCACCCACAGCAAAAAAAAAAACGCTGGTCGGAAACGAAGCTCGGTTACGGTGCCGAATGCTAAACGTGACAATTGCGCTGTCACCCTGCCCTTCTTGGGCAAGAGCACAAAGAAAAAAAGTTAGCTGTACACAATAGCACGGTGTAATGTGTCTTTTGAGCAATTAAGCAATATAAGCGCTTCCCAGATCCCGTTTCTAAGGGGGGGTACAAGCGTTTCAAGCCAAATACTAGTAAAAACAGACCGGTTCGCTCTCCACAATAGGAACCGTTACAACGTACAGGACTAAGAAACCCCCTCTCTCCCCTTGGAAGAGTGTGCGGTCATGGTTCACTCCCCGTAAATAATGCCAACGTGAACCACAAGCTAATCGACTCTGTTCATTTGCCAAAGGAAATAAATAATATGGAAATCAAAGCGCCGAGACAAACAAATCAAAACGCTCTTCGGTCTGTGAACGATTCACCCGTGATCACACCGCGCACGGGAACTGGGAAATGTTAGAAAAGTGCACACACGGGCGATTTGTTTTTTTTTCCCCCCTTCGCCTGTGTGTACGGCAGAAGAAACAAAATCACCTTCTGCAGCTTAACGCCTCGCAAGCGGACAGCCCCGTCGAGCTACGGGAAACATCACGTAACCGTCACCGGGCTTTGGGTAGCAGTGAGGACCGCGTTCAAGGGAGCCCTGCATCAAAAGAAACCACTGCCGGACGGGCGAAGCGCCTCGGTCCCGCCGGCAGTGTTGCGGACTGACAGCGCAGACCCGCTCGGTCCTGTCACTGCTGGAGCAGCAGCTCCTAACAGCGGGCTGCCCGGCGCTCGGTGCGAGGAGAAGCAGGAAGGACAAAAGGAAAGAGTCGCTTTCGTGCGGCGGCTGCTGCTGCTGCTGCTGCTGCTGCTCTCGGACTTACAGCGGCGGTGCGTCGTGACTCCCTCGTCGCTCCTCGACAGCTCGCTGGCTTCTTCTCTGTGAGTCTGTGCGTAGCGGGCGAAAACAATCAAGCACTCCGTCCCAACTTGCTGTGACAAAGGCAAGTGAGCGCAGATCCGCGGCTGGCTTAGAACGAAAACGGGCGCATTGAACTTATAAGCGCGTCTTTTTCCTCTCTGCTCTTTCTTTTTCGCTCTTAAATAATGGATCGATTACACGATCTTAGTGCGGGTAATCGGATCTGACCATCATAAGCAGTGTCTGGCCCCTTTAGGTCAGAGTCACAAATACCTGCCGCGTCACTGATTTTCTTCGCTATGGATTGTGGAAATTGTAGTCGTACCTGCTTTCTCTCGTCGGGACATAGAAACAATTCAGGAAGTCAGCCAATTGGACTACACTACCCATGATGCTTCTCGACGGGAAGCGAAATCAGCTGGTTAGGTCACTTTTACGACCGCGTGCCTGGAGAGGAGCACAGAATTAAGATAGGGGCATCGATTTCATTATCGTTCCCTGTGAAGAGTTTGAAAATTTCTCTGTGTTTTTCAGATTAATAGTAAGTATACATTTTATTTCGAAGCTGTGAGATTATTAAGTTAATTTTAATATCTTATTACGTACTAATATATGCATATTATGTTAATTTCTGTTTATAGATATGTAATACACATTTAAAAATTATCTTTGCATGTTGTTGTCTTTACAGAAATATTTATGTAAAGCATATGTATTACATCCATAACAAAGTACACATACATTGCCTGTTGAGATGTCAAGTCTTTTTATTGCAGAATATTGCAATATAATTTTATATATTTAAAAAAATATTGCAACTTATAAAAATATTGGGAAAAAATTTATGCACCTATAATTTATTTATTTAATAAAAATAATAATTTCTGGCATTTGTATTGTGCTTTTTGTCCTGAAGGATATTACGTGATGGCTTATTACATATAGGAGGGGTCCCACTTCACCCACCACTGAAATGCAGCCCCCACCTGGGTGACAAGAAACAGCAGATCGGGTGGAGAGGCAGGAATTTACTTCATCAGTTGAATGAATGGGGAGCTATATTGTGCTAAACCAGAGTAGAATTTAACCAGGACACATGGGTAACGCCCAACTCTTACAGCCAGGGTCGTTCATCATCAACAAAGCTATGAAGTGACAAATACCCATTTGTACTGAGTCTCTCTCATACTAGCGTTTTGGGAAGACTAAATTCCACACCAGCTTTTACAGAATACATCAAAATGAAAGAAATGTAAAATTGATAAGAGCACAGTTGCACATTATAATCCATAATTTGTTCTATCAATTAAATCAAAATACATGCACAGGTTGCAGTAAAATTGCTGCACTTTTTTTTACCAAGAGCAAGATGTTCATTTGAGGCTTTAATAGCAAAATGAGATGGCTTTGACATTTTCTGTCAGCTATTACAAGATGACGTCTGTGACCCTTGTTACACTGCTTTTTAATTCTCTGGGGCTTTCGAAATATGCGTATGGTGATACAGTGTACAGTGTACCTAACCTTAAAAGGAAGACAGCACTATCACAGTTCTTAAGATGGGAACATTCTTTAAAAAAAAAAAAGCTCTGTGGTCAAGGCTATCAAAAAAATACAGACGTTTCCAGTTCTTTACGGTTTTGCAGTTAGAAAACCAGCCTATCAGCTAATAAGCCAGGCGGATGTTGATGAAAAGAATGTAACACTGAGTAGTTGTAAAAAAAAAAAAAGACAATTCAGGAGGCAGATGTAGTTTTGCTGATATGTGCTGATATCAACACCTTCTTATATAAAAATAGCAAGCGCTCAGAAAAAAAAGGTGCAAATTCATGCTTTTTTTAACTGATGCTGTCATGGAGGGTGGCTCTTGCATCCTTGAAAACATTTAGTCACCACGCTCACCTACCACTCCACTCCCACTGCCTGGTGAGCAGTGACAGGAGACTGGGACAGACGAGGGCAGGACCAGCACGAACGCCTGCAAATGGAGAATCGATTGGGCTGAATTTATTGGATACCTTGAACGTGTGTTCAGTGCCGGCCCTTTTCCTCTCCGGTGGAATGAGGAAGTCTGACCTTGCCTTGACCTTTGTGAGCCCAATAACTGGCTGCAAATGAAGCAGACACCCCTACTCCCAACCTGGGCCCCCCCAAAACAGGAAGAATACTGCTAACAGCATCTTCACATTAAGGCTTGTTTTAAACACATTTGTTCCAGAGGAAAAAAAAACTTACATTTTCTTCACTGTGAGGACATCATTGAGTGGTGGGATATGAATCAAGTCCTGTTACTGATCTCAGAAAATCATCTAATAGGCCCACATTTGATTTCACATCTATTTTTCATGGTAACGCATTATTGTTTAACATATGCAAGAATGTAGTATGTTGAAAAAAATACAGTATAAAATGAAATGTAACTCCACTCCTTGAATGTGCTTTTTTATTTTTATATATTTGCATCCCTGAAACACCATGAGCGCTTTCTGAAATGCGTGTCAGGAGCAGTTGAAGGAAACATCTGGGTTTTTTATTATTCTGCAAACCAGTTCCTTGACTCCTCCGTGCCCTTTCCAGATCTGTGCTTTATGACTGCTTTACGTGTGCATTAAATTATAGCTGTCCACTCAACTGTTTGCTATTTCCCTCACGCTCTTTCAATTCAGATATTCAGCCATCAGCCTCAGATCATTAACTCAGACACTTGCTCCCTGATCAAGGTGGAAGTCACACTGTTGAGCGATTGTAATGATTTACATTTGGAAAAGCCGAATTGTGCAATACATGACAAACAGCAAAGACAGTTATTCATTTAAATATGTCTCAATAGTGATCAACAGAATATTATACCGTAACATACTTCTTATTTTTTTCCTACTGAGAGACATTTTCACATTTTTCCATCCTTCTATCTCTAAAATTGTAAAAAACAAAACAAAACCGTTATGCATGTGCATCATGCTTGCTAATCACTGGCTAGTAAAGAATGTTTTTTTATTAGTGTCACTATAAAAAATATTTAAAAATAAAATATGAAAAAGACAAAGGTGCACCCTATTGCATCTTTCTGTACTGGATATATTGGATGGGGCATTCTCCAGAAACGATAAACTGCTTCTGCACCTAGGTCTGAAAACTTGTAATTCTTCAATCATGTGACTTTTCTAACCCTGTTGCTTTGCCTTATTGACCTTGCTGACATGCAAATCATCAGAACTGAAAGACAAGTGAACTATATCTGTTATTGTGTAAGATTTCAGTCAAAGAGTTCTGAGCTCCAGGGGCTGGTAATACAACATTTTTAGCTTCCGATAAAGTAATTCTAAAGAAGTCTAAGGCAATTCCTTTGGAACTGCAAAAGGGCCCTTATCTCAGAATTATTAAAGAGCAATAAACAGAGCAAACAGCATTACCGTTACAGTATTTTCTACAGTTGTTTTTCGTACAGTATATCGCATTTGAACTCTTTTTTTCATGTCCAGCAATTTCACTGAGAAGAGATTTATGAAATCAGACTTTGAGTGATTGAATGTAAATATTGTGTCTGTGATAGCTAATTTTATACTTGTTTGGATTTCTAGCTTTACGTGTAGATTTTTATTTTGAGAAGTTTAAAATGTTTATTGGTTTAGTACAACTTTTTACTTCATTCTTCCAGATTTTCTACTGAGAAAATCCATAGGTCAGGATATTTCCTTTCTCTAAACTCAAGACTAAGGATTGCAACTGTAATGGATAAGGATTGCTAGAAACTCCATTGTATGTTTAGATCACAGTAGTAAGCACATTTCCTCATAGGAGAATATTGATTGTTTCAGATGTTCAGATTTGAGCGAGAACATGACCAGTTCAAGTCCTGCTCATCATGCCTAGCAGTACAACACTCATGCAAGCACCTTGTGATGAAATCTAAAACAGGGAGTCTTTATGTTGTTGCGGTAAAAAACCCCAACATAGCAACAGTACTCCTGTACAGATTCTTGTGTTGCATAATGCCTAACTTTGGTAAGAATATAATGTCTGACTGAGGATGCTGTTAAGCCTGCTTGTGATTTCGTGCCATGGGATTACATAATAAAAATTTAGTACTAGTGCTAAACCAAATATTAAATTTCCCTACTGCAGTGTTTGGAATTCAGCCGTCTGCTGTTGTCAGGCTGTCATGGAGACAGTATCCAAGTACACAGATATGTTTACAGAATGTTTTAAATATCACAAACTTGCAAGGAACAAAGAACTATTGGCTGAATTCCATAGGCATACACTTGTGTTGTGTCAGAGAATATCTGTTTCCCATACCGTTTTATATGTGTCCAGTGCCGGCCTTCACTCCTTATTTGTACTAACATTTTTTTTTTTTGCTGAACATACAGCTGGAAAAAATTAAAGGCAAAGCATGTTCCGCAGCTTACACTTTTGGGAATTAAAAACTTGCTTCTCTCTGTTCGTCCTGTGTCTTTCATTTTCAGATAAGAAACTCCGTGGCTTTCTGAACCTATTTCGCGTATTTAGATTTGAATAGACAAATAATGAATTTGAAAAAAGTGACACTGGGAACAAGGATTGGAATTCCTGCCATTAAACGACAAAGTCATTTGGCTCAGCAATTACCTCAAGATATCTGTCGGGAGACTTTGGCAAATGAGACACAGAGTATTTCTAAACATTTCATATGTAATTAAGCAGGCCAGCACTGTCATTTGTGGCATGATCACTTCCCTTTCTCCTCTGCAATTTGTTGGGCACTGCCATTCTGAGAAAGTGAATTCGCAGAAAAGATCCAGGAGAAAATCGCGACCCTCTGAATTCTAATCATACCAAGAGTCACTGGTGTCTGGAGAGTATTTAGAAAGGGCAGAAGGACTTGTGTATTACAAAAATACCCCCCCCCCCTCCAATAAACACAGTGTTTAGTGTTCATGTCCAAGACATGCTCAGACAGGACTCTGAAGAAAAAGAGGACGTTTGTTTCAGCAGAAAATTAAAACAATGTATTATTCATCTTTGATCCACATTTTATAACTGACAGTAGGTAAACCTACTGTTCTGGGGATAATCAAAAGCATAAAGGACTTAGATACTTGTGCTTTTCATGAGTGCTAATTCAAATTCAGAGAGCTTTATTGGCACGACTGATGAATTAGTGTTGCCAAAGCAGAAATAATTGTCAGAACATTTCCAGACATTTACAAATCACACAAGCATTATTTGGGAGACTGTAAATGCTACTGTGGTATTTATGTATTACATACCTAACTCACAATTTTGTGTACCATTCAGCACACTCTTTTCCAGTCTCCCGTTTCTAAGTTAATCTTATACATCTGCTGTTTATACCAAAGAACTTGCCATTGTGCTCCAAATGGGGTTTGAAAAGTTAACAGTTACATTATTTTCTATCCACTTGCCATTTAGCAAGCACCAGCTACCTTTGATTAGCCTTGACTGTCATCAGAGGTTTTCAGCTATTATTAGGCTGTTACAGAGAGGGGAGTTTGAATTAAAATTGTAGAATAAGTAGGATATGCCTTTTGCTCTCGCTGCAGCAGACAGCTAGAACAGGGACACCTGCAGTCAACTGCTTGCACAGTGCTTGCACTCTGAAGAGTACTGTCACCTGGATTGAATCTTGCCTCTTGCTAGGAATGATGAGCTGTGCCCCTCTTCTGGAGAAAGTTTCTTGGAAGGGCACCACAAGCAGCGCCTGGAAGGATCTGACATTGCTATCTGGCATGCAACCAATGTAGAGGTTGTGTTAGAAGGAGCAGCAGAGCCTCTTTGAAACAGCGCGGCAGGGACCGTTACTACTGTTGGTTTTACTATCATTGTTGTTTTGCTTACCCTAAATGCACTTTAGATTGCCATGTTGGCCTACAAAGTATGAAAGCAATGTTGCCCATGCTAAAGGCTGTTTGATATGCAAATCCCTGCTCTAATAAGCTAAGATGAGACAGCAGGAAGGAGCTGGGAGAGAAGTGTGCATGGGGCTTTGTTTTTCCTGGAGTTCCTACTGTACTGTATGTGCTCCGCAGTGTGAGCTGTGCTGACCTGGGTCTGTGTCAGACGTCAGCCACTGTCAGTGATCAACACGTCCCCCTGGGCTCAGCAGGTGCCAGTTTACAAGGGCCAAGAGAACTCTGGGAAGCCCAGATGTGTTGTAAAGAGGCCTTTGTTCCCCCACTGCTGCTGCTCTGGTATTGTAAATGTCATTCTTGGGTGTCTTATCACTGCAGATCCGTGGTCAACATCACAGCCCCCTTGAGAAAACAACGCGGGAGGAATATATTCACAAACAACATTGAGTCCTGCTTAGTTTGTTATTTTTGTCACACACAAAAGGAGCTTCTCTGCTGATATTGCATAACATAAATTCCCAGGGAAGCCTTTTGAGTTACCGATAAGACAAGGCTGTGGAGAAGGCAGCAATACAGACTGAGGAACTGTGTCCTGTGTTTGTGTACTTTAGCCCAGAGCATCAGTGATGTCTGCTGTCTCAAACCGCAAATGAATATTTAGGTAATGAATCTCATTAAGCAGAAATTCGCACATATTTATTCCATAGATCTTCAGGTAACCATTGATAAAGTTGATTTTTTCCTCCAATTGACTACAAGTGACTTCTGTTTCATAGGGCAAATCAAGGGAACTTAAGGAATCACAATTTGCTTCATGCTGTAGTCTCTCAACATGTCATACGGTACACGGGAAATCAGACGTGTTTGTACTGTGATCTCTGCTTCAATTTTTTGCCAGTTGGTAAAAGGAGAAAAAATATTTTGGTCACCAGCGAGACTACTGTGATTTACAGAGAGGAGCAGAGAGCCATGCAGACAGCATTATCCTTGGCCCCAACCATTACATATTTCAGGGTGACAAGAATGTAACTTCCATCAATTGTAAATTTCTGCTGACTTATCAGTAGCAAAGGCAGTCCCCTTTATATAAGAACCATGGATGCAGAAACCTAGGATTTTTTATACTAGAAAAATGGTAACAGCTTGAGGACACAGGTACACAAAAGCAATTATACTGCAGTAGAAATACCGGTCTTCCAAAACATTTGTGCTCGTTTTTCTGCTCACCGCTAATATCTTGCTCCGCCAGGACAGGACCCTCATAGCATACAGCATTCAGAGCACATCAGGACTTCCTTCCTGCCATTGTTGTGCATCTCTGCTGTGTGCTGTAGCTCAGCAGTTGACAGCAGACAAACAGAGCTGCATGCTTAAAAGCAATTGCCCAGCTGAGTGATTCTCGGCCTCTGTGGGACAAGTTCCCGTCTGCCTCCAGGAGAAATTACCCAGCCCCCACCCCCAATGTCTGCAGCAGTGTCTCTGTCTGCCCTGCAGGAATCTCAGGAGCTTTCCTCTCGGCCTCCAGTGTGAAACTGAAGACATCCTTCTTTTCCAAAGGAATCACCGGTACTTGAAAACCGGGAAACCCAATACCTTTGTTTCCAGGAAAAGAATATAACACCTTTTATATAAAGGCTGATAATCAATGCTTGTCCTCTTTAAGATTGTATATTAAGAGGTCAACTAGCTGTAGGCACAGTTTATTCCTTAATGTACTGAACTCTGTTAGGCACCTGAATTTCTCTGTCATGAGAAAAACAAAAACAAAGCTCTCTGTCACCAAGGAATACTATACCTTTCTGAAGGCTTTAAAGGAAAGCACAACAAAATGCAGTGATGTCTCAAAAGGATTTAATTAAATACCACAAAGTGCGGTTCTATAATAGTTTCAAACAAGTAAGGACATGTTCAGTAGGTCTGCTTATCAGAGGTAGTAAAATGGGTTCCCCAACATCAGCAGGCTACTGCAACCTAGACAAACATACACAGTGCTCTTCTTGTGCACAACGCTACACTGGGAAACCGTCTTGGCACGGCATCGTTTAAAAAAACAATCTTCTGCTTCTTTCAGAACTATGGTGAAGTAGACGGATTTTAGTCTTGTCAATATGAGGAATGAAAATAAATGTCCAAGAAAACAAACGATGGGCAGCTGCCAACACTTAAATGCTTATTACACTAATGAGATGTTAGAAAGTAGTTCACACTCTAGGTATCGTCTCTTCTAGGCATATTTGATAACAAGTGGAACAGGACAATAAAAGGGTTGTAAAACTGTGTTTTGGAGACAAAGGATGTATCATAAATTAATTGGTGTCTGACAACAAAATTGCCTAATTATGTGTCTGTGCTTGTTTCACAGCTTCTTCTAAAGAACACTTTTTCTCTTGTCATTTCAACAGGCCAGTTTTCTGTTTATTCAAAATCCAGACAATTCTTTGTTTCTTCTCTATTTCTGTTTGTACCTTAATATTATAAGCTGGCTATTTTAAGCTTACTGGGTTCACTCCAGAGTGGGAGGAACAAAAAGAGTCATTTCTAAACTCTGACCCTCTTCTGGTTTAGGATGTCTTCCTTCCTGTCAATCATATCACTCTTGGATAAACTATATTTGCCATAAAACAAGATTTGCAATGTTTCACGTTAATCTGTGTTCATGTGGACAAACATTTATCTTTGAGAATGTATCAGTAAGACTCCCAGACATTTTTATAAAAATCAGCAGTTTTTGTGGAGTATGGTTACTGGACTTAAAAAGTAAGTATACATTAAATCTTCTAATTGTGGCATTTATTGCTAGAGCTTCCTATATTGGAATTACTGAAACAATTCCTAAGTCCTTAGTAAGCATTTCAGTTGATTATTTTCTTTTAGAAAAACACAGATTATTTGGTATTGATATTGTACAATTATCACAAAATAAAAAATGTAAGAGTAAAAATTCACTTCTGTATTTCCCATTTGTCAATCTGGTTTCACAGTGGTCTTCACACACCATTCCAGTAATACGCTCATATAGCACCATTCTTCTGTACAGTAGTTCATTTAAAGGTACATTATTCCTAGGCAGAGAGATTCCCCAATACTGATCCTTTTCTTAATTGTTTAATATAATGTTAGGAGTCTAAGATGTCCATTTATTACTCCTGCTATTTCCAGATATTGATAAGCCCATCAGTGCTTCTGTTGCTGTGAAGCCAAACAAAGAAGCCTAATGCTCTGGAATGCCCAGCCTCTCTGATGTCAGTTGGACAGGCTAACTGTACACAACAGAGACAGCACGAAGTCAAACATAGCAAGGAAACCACAAAAACGTGAGCTCTAAGCACACTGTCTGCTTTAAGCTGTGATAAAACAGCATTCCAATTTCTACTGAACAGCAGGCAAAGCACAACACAACGTGAACATTTGTTCTCAATTGACTTATCCAGTTCAAAAAGGGTTTATATTGGATATCTCGATGGAATGAAAAGTGGGCATCTGAGCTGAAGCCAATATTATTGATCAGATAAACTGATCTTTTGAATACTTCAATTTACAACGAATTTGTGTTCTCGCTTGCAGAAAAATGCCGCTGGTGTTTTAACACATACAAGAAAGTGTCCCAAAAAATAATCACTCCAGGTGATAACCCCTGAGACAGACATACAGTGTGCTGACATTCCAGTAACACCTGTCAGTCAGAAATCACCTGTATCTGGATAGTCAGAGACGCAGCTCCTTGTTTCTGGAATAGCTTCAGCTCAGTGGGACTGGAGGGGTCATCCCCAGCTCAGGATCTGTGAGGGTTTCTTGTCCATACCCAGGACTCCCTGGACTGACTACATCCTCATCTTCAGTATGACCGTGGCAAGGATTAAGAAGAAAGTGTTCCAGCCCAGGGTGACTGCAAAACCTCTCCACACCATCATTGCGGTCAAATCCCACCCTAAAAAACAGTATTCAATGTCAGAACGTAACAAGATAAGGTTAGCTTTGTTGCAGCTGGTGTACTGCAAGCACTGTATGAGAATTTATGAACCATCTTAGAATTCTTTTTAGCAGGTCTGTATTCCCAGTTTCAAGTGGTCATTGTCAATTTTACCCCTTAGAAAATGTTTTCTCTTTTGCCTTTCATCAGCTGTGCACTGTTATCTTTGCTCCCCAGTTGCTCTTTCATTCGACTTCCTCCATGTGCAATGTTATTGATGGCTCTATGACATTAACAATGACTCTCAGAGCTCTGTCAGCACCAATTAAGCTAGGAAGAAAAAAACATCCCTTTAAATAGGGGCCTTAAATATTAAGAGTGCTACTAAATAATTAATACTGAGCAGTGAAGCAACTGTTTGTAAGCATTTAGAAACATATACTAGAGTGATCAGCATAATATGATGTGTGATGTCCTTACATAAGGAGACTAAATTTGTTTGAACCCTTTGATCATAAAGTCAAGATAATTGATGCAACCAACATTGTTATTTTATGAATCCAGTTCAAAAAGCAGTTGAGAAAGAAGACAGGTCATTCATTACCTTTGTACATGATACAGCGCAAGGCCTCGGCTGCATATGTCTGTGGTAAGACCATGCTCAGGTATCTCAGAGGATAAGGTATACACTCCATGGGCCAGATAATACCTGCATATGAAAACACAAAAAAGTGCCTTGTTTGTGAAAAGGAAAACATAAAATAATTGTCTTAGCTCCAGTGTCAAATATTTCCACTTTTTCTCATCCCAAATTCCCAGGCATTTTCCAGAACTCTGTTTACATATAAAAAAAGCTCTTCCTGTTTCCCATATATATGACGTATTGTTAGATTTAAACTCTTGAACTTTCACCATTATTTTCAAGATAAATGAGAAGAAAAGGCTAAGAAAAACACCTGGCTGTAACGAATGCTCTGTCCAGAAGCTAGAGGAAGGACTCTGTGCATTCTTCTGAGAGCTTCAGGAGATCGGGAAAAGGGGGAATGGGAGAGGAGATCGTTGGCTACAAGTACTTCTCCAAATCGCTGGGCTGAAGTTAGAGTCGAGGAACAAAGGTAGAATATTCCAAGACCAGAGTTTCAATCCGAAAGAGAATGTCTCAATAGAAACGGCGAGGTAGGAGCTCCAAGGATAGAGGCTAATACCGAAAACAGAATTGAGGGTAGTGAGGGTTTGGTTATTAGTGTGGTGTCGTGATTGGATAATTGATCCGTGCGCTGGTGCTTGCTGGAATTACCCATAGCTGTGGTTGGTTTAGTGAAAGGTCGTTTACGGGATAGCATATGGTTGCTGGTGGACGTGACACTGGCTTATGGCTTCATCAGTTTTTATCTGCTCTTGGAGTTATAGTACACAAAAAGAAAAGAAAAACCCACTAGCATTTATTGGGGTATTAGTTACTGTTCTGTCACCAGATCATAATGCTATGTACAGATAGCACAGAATACCAGTTTCTGTCACAAGTAACTCATAAATACTCAAAAGCCCTGTAGTTAAATCAGATTTCAGGTTTCATCTGAGGTTAGAGTGGGCAGATGCACCAAACTGCTGACTGCAAGGGAACAAGCAGAGGTTTGAATTGCATGCTGAAAAATAAATCAAATGTTGAGGATTGAGGAACCTTCTTCAGGAGAATGATCCACACCCAGAACTTTTTCCTTAATAGGTTTTATTTGCACTCTGTTGGAGGACTATTAAAGGCTGGTACCCCATTCCTGTGCAGCTAACAGATAACAGGAGGACAAGTCTCCCAATGAACAGATCTCAGACCTGGACCCTCAAATCTTATGCCCTCCTCAAATGTGGGGTTTGTTCCCTGGGTGAACAATTTCACCCATCGTGTCTACCTCTGCACTTAACCTTGCTTACACTTCTCGTTATACATATCTTGTAAAATGGAGCCATAACCATTCATCTGTAGTAATAGGAGACTCTTAGTCATCTCCTCTAAAGGTTAATTTGCTGAAATTTGGTGGAATGGCTTTTGATAACACGCTGCAACATAATTATCCTTTTTGTTGTTTGTTTCTGGCTCATAATGAACAATTAACCATCTTTCTCATCTGCCTGCAATTTTATGCCTGGGTTTTCAGTTTTTAAGAGACTGCTATTACAGCCTCTCAGGGGACAGACCACCAAGAAGCCTGTGGTAACACAAACTCTACATGAAATCCATCACATACCTTTCCTGTTATTGATCTGTAATGTCTGACATCACCCTCTTTATTAACAGGTCTTTAGGATTATGCACCAAATGTTTCGCTAGAATACCTCCATGGTGCATAGTTTTTTTTTTCTGATGATTGCTACAAAAATTACTCCTGTAATTAGTATCAGTTAGAACTACAGCTAACACTAACCAATCTGAAAATGTGATGAACAGTAAATCAGCTGTCATGTGTCTGATTCAATATTACGTAGTCATGTATTAGAGTGGGCAGGGGCAGCCCAAGTGGCATGCTGATATAGAGCTAGATATGACATCGGCATCCTTCATATAACTCTACATGGATGCTTACAGTGGCCTATAGCTCCCTGGTCTGCATATATCAACAGCAAATGACAAATTTTACCGTATTTAACACCACAGGGAAGAAGCATTTTACACTGGAAACTGTGCTACAAAATCACATGAATATTGTCCATAACACTAAACATTCCAAACATTACTATACAAGAATCAATCCAAAGAAAAAGATTTCCATGTTTGTTTTCCATTTCCAAAGAAATCAAAAGTGAAAACGTTTGCAGTTCAAACCATGATTTTCCAGTCTTAGAGCTATGAGTGGAAACAAGACTCTAAAAACAGAAACATTTCTGGAGCCAGATACAGTATGTCTGAAAGGTACGTGGAGCACTGAGGTATGTATAGGATTAAGTTAAAGCGGAACGCATGCGTTACGAGCGCAGCTGGCCCTAATTAACTCCCATTACCCAATTACCACACCACACCCCTTCCCTCACTATTTCAACCCTCTGCTCACCCTGTTCACTTCTCGCTATTAGGAATCTTTCCACCTCCTGAGCTCTCTTTCCTACAACCTTCGACGTCTTGCTCTCTCGGACCCCGCCTCTCGGACCCCTTTCCAGCTTGTACCTTCTTCCTTCCTTCCCTGCTCGGATTTGTTTGCCTGGCATTCCTCTCTGGACTCGACTACGCCTGGACCTCTCGACTACTCTCCCACCCTCCTCTGACCTGTTCCCCTCGGACTCCATCAGAGACCTGCACAGCGTTCGTTATCCTCGCCGTAACAGCGCGTGAAGCATGATGTACAAATATACATCAATTGCCGTATGTAAAATTCTTTGCAAGTGGCAGGCTAAATTTACCTGAGCACATGATATATTATTTATAAAAATACTGTACTGCATAATCTGCTTCACCTTGAAAATGATGAAATGTAGCTTGACTGGGTGTTAAACAATGTCTTCTTGACGGTACTGTTCAGTTTCTTTGCAGTGCAGAGGTAATAGTGTATCAATTAATTAAAATGTGAAAGTTACACATCAATTCCCAAACAGAGCTGCAATACTGGGGCGCTGTGCTTAGGCGCTGTGGAAGGACCTCACCCACCGCTTATGATGAGGTTGGGGTAGAAGATGCCCAGGGCGGCCTGGTTGGCTGACTGCTCGTCGTCAAGCGCAGCGGAGATCACGAGGCCGAAGGAAATGCCCGTCACGCCTTGGAGGAAGATGAGGATCACAATGAGAGCCAGGGAGCCTTCATTGGGGATCTAGGAGAGAGCAGGCCCGAAGCACACAAGCACATCAGCTCAGTCCAGTGTCTCACAGACTGGCAGCTTACATTCCAGGAGTGAGAACAACACACCTGTGCCATGTTGTAAAAACATTTGTACCTTTATAACGTTCATTATGAGCCCGTAAACCAATGTGGCTTGAATAAAATCACAGTCTTATCTTGGAGAAGAGATGACAAATTATTAACACGGATGTACAGTATCCATTATTAAAGCATCTATGTATGAGAACAATCTTATATTGTTCAGTTAAAATCAATTTATTCATTTAAAAAAACATGAAATTTATCTCTTGTAAGGGTTAGCTGCTATCAGTTTCTTAATACTTAAGTCACATTCTGTTAATCTATTAAGTGTTATAAAGAAATGATCATTGAAATTTTCAGTCCCTAAACTTAAGTTTTGCTGATGAACCCAAGCTACCATAGTATATCCTTATACCTCAGAGGACAACAGTTTTTTCATAATAATTTGTCATTGGAACTGAAATGAAGAGCAATAGGCATGTCTCAGAACTAGGTAGTTCTGCCCTTAAAAGTCCTTAAAGAAAACAGTACCTAGCACACAAGCCAAAGATGGAATGTTATATAAAACGTGAACAGATCCTTTAAAAATATGACCCTCCTATGCTACAGCCATTATTAAAATAATTGCCTATTTTCACTAAAGTATTAATATCATGCAACTTATTAATCTCCAGACAATAGCTAAGCAAATTTCACTGGCCCTACTCCTTATGGTTTCAGAGAAATGCTATTTTTTCATAATATAAATGAATTGATTTAATGTCAAATACTTTGGCTCTTGATTGCCTAATGGCATTATCATAAAAAAAAATTGAGGACAAATTCCTGGCAAAAGTGTGTTTTTTGTTTCCTTCCTTTATTCTTACAAACTCAAGCCAAAGATAAATATACTCTATGTGACAACACCTTGCCCTTGTCACCTTCCTCGTAAGGTGTCATTTGTTTTCTATTCAATTAGACCAGCAGTGCAATCTGAAATTCAGAGGCCTGGACTCAGCCGATGGCCCTCTGCAAGGTTGCTCCTCTCTCCCCCTGGTTTGTCCACGTTGAATTTTAAAGCAGCGCAATAAAAGGCGCTGGTGAACCTGATGGGGAAAGTAAATGACTCAACAGTAATTCCAGAGGCGCTAACTGCTAAAGAAAATCAATCACCGGGCCTGCGATAATGTTCAATTAATTTGCCGCAAAGGGCAGCGCACAGCAGAGGGCCAGAGGCATGCTGCAGTGCCGTTCATTTTCACCGGCGTGTTAGATGCTGCAGATTAGTCCCAGAGGGGTCTGGACCATGTTATTTGTCCTCTGTCGGCAAGGTGGGGCTCGGGGTGCTGCGTGGAACTGAAATGAGATATATCATCCAGGGCCCATCTCAAGGTTACAAGGTCAGCCACAGGGCAGGCCAGATAGTAACACAGGGCTCTGCCTGTGTGGGGCCTGAACGAAACGAGAGCTACCTGTAACTGCAAGAAAGGTGAAGCCACCTCTTCTTAAATTACTGCCTGAGAGACAGGGTGGTTCTGTCCTTAGAGCTGGAGGGCAACACTGATAATAACTGTGTCAACAACTGGAACGGAAAGGGTCAAATTGTCCCTCTTCTGTGAGCTGCCAGTCTGTGTGTTTCAGCGTTTCAGTACAGCGCTGTATGTGAGCGAACAGGTCAATTAGCATTCAGGGCCAGACAAGTGAAAGCTGATTCCTCAATGTTTATTAGCGCTGTTGTGAAAGCGCGCCTGCATAAAGAACAGCAGAGTGTGGTGGATCTGCTGAACCACAGACGGCCTATCGCAGCCGTGCTGCTGTCAGGGTAGACTGGCGACCACAGCCGCTTCCTGTGTGAGGAGCAGAAACAGGTGTGCGTACCTTTCCTGCCTGCGTCCAGGCAGCCCTACCATGTGAAATACATCACAGCCAGATAAAAAGTGAAAACCAGTGGAAAAGACGTCAACGTAACACAGAGTCAAAGCTCTTGAACAGCAGGTTTAAGAAATTCGGCAATATCTCATTTCTGTTACATCGTTACTGTATTTTTTCTTTTCACTGCTCACTTTGGAATTTTAAAAGTGCTTTCTAAAAAATATAAACAAAAAATGGAACAAAATAAAAACGCAATAAAGTTGCAAGACCATTTCTTTAAGAAAAAACAAAGGTTCTATACCTTTAGTGGATTTTGTGTATGACAGGTTACAGATGGTAATAAGGAAGTTCAGCTACTCAAAACTCCAAAATCACTTTGCGTGGGTCATCCCTTAAGTAACAAATTAGTCATAAATTATTACATTAAGGATGCATATCTGCTACAGATAATCTGTAGATGCATGTTTTTGTACAAGTGAGAAATCTGTCGGTTTCAGTGGGATGATATAGGGATGGAAATACACTCTATGAGTGTGTTACATTCTGAGTAAGCTAGGTGGTTTTTACTACCTATTTAGTGCTGGGCTGAAAAAAAGGACTGTAATAATGAATGTATAATTAACATAACATTTCAAGTAACTAACAGATTACTTGGCAGAAAAGTGGTGGCTGTGGAAGACAGAGCTAGAGTTTCACGTGCGGCGATGTCAGGCTCTGGCTGGCAGTGCACGGAGAACAGCTGGCCGCAGCTCTTGTTACGCTCACTAGACTTCAGAGAATTCTTCCTGTTTCCCAGAAGCGTAGGGCGAGAAGGGTGTGGCGTGGGCACAGCGCGCGAGAGACGGGGAGGGCGGACACGCACCTTGAAGACCAGGAGGACGAAGAGAAGCAGCAGGGTGACCTGGACACTCATGATGACCAGCTGAGAGAGCAGGTGTGCCAGCATGGTCTCCAGCGAGCTCACACCTGGGGCAGGACAGACAGACATCAGGCCGTCAGGCCTAATCTCTCCCCTCCCTTATTACCCAGAGGCCCTCCGGGTGAGAAGTGCAGAGTTAGTCAGTCTGGTCAGTTTGCATTGTGAGCCCCGAGCTCACTCGTGACAGTATTACCCCTTCTCTATAGACACGCTTCTCCATCGCTGTGCTGTCAGGCATAAACACACGTCCCACCAAATACGGGGACCCGAGAAAAATGAATAAATCAACTTTCATTGTTCAGATCCCACTTGACTTAAGGTCTTAAGTCCAACACCTTAACACCAGCCTGACCCCATTTCAGTTTCAGCCAGTGTTTAGTGTTTAGTGGCGGCTGCCTCCCTCATGTGCCCCTAGACAACAGCACCCCAAGGGAAAGGTGCAGCTTCGGAGGTCATTCAGTGAAACAATACTGATAAAGGTGCAATATGGTCAGGTGGCCGGTTGCTACAAGACGTCCTGTGAGACTAGAAACAATAACAATGTCCCACTTGGGAGGAAAACAGGCAGCAGACAAAGCCATGCAGAGTTTTGAAAGTGTGAGCAAGTCCCTTCGGCTTAGAGTGGTGCATTTTGCTTCACAAGTCATGTGGAGACGATGTTATTACGTATGTGTTAAAGCAAGTGTGCCACAGGGTGGGCAAGGCTGGGAAACACTGCTATTCATCATCAACACTGAACTGTGACAATCATGCCCAGCCACCTCTCGTGCTCATAAAGCCTGCAGTTCTATTGGAATTACATAATCTAAACTGTTTATACTATGAACTATACATTATACAAGTTGGCTATATATTTATAATATGTACATTGTATTTACTGGGTTTCCAGTTATTATAATGACTCACAAAATTATTGCTTATTTTATCTGCAGATTTGTGTTACTCTTTTAATGTGTCAGAATAACAATATAAAATCTGTTTATATAGGCTGCATTAAAATTAAAGAGTAATCTTGATTCAAAAAATGTCTTGCTTCATATTGCCTTACATGCTGTCGTGTGGAGTCTCTAAGAATCCTTGTGCAGGATGAAAATAGAGCATGTGCATGTGGGTTTGTATTGAAGGAGCAGAGAGATTTTTATTTTATTTTATTTTATTTATATTAATGGATTCTGGTGAAATGATGAAATTTGTTTAGGATCATCCATCTAACTGTAAGATCTCATTACTACTGATAAATACCAATGTTGATTGTTTTTGTGGATATTCTGTAACATGATCCAGGAACAAGGCCTGGGATCAAAGTCAAAATGGAGCTCAACACTCCAGTCCAGCTTTGTATGCCAAACACAGGAAGTATGC
The DNA here is from genome assembly GCF_059453375.1 of Lepisosteus platostomus. Classification (NCBI taxonomy): domain Eukaryota; kingdom Metazoa; phylum Chordata; class Actinopteri; order Semionotiformes; family Lepisosteidae; genus Lepisosteus; species Lepisosteus platostomus. Next base: position 13,497,780 of record NC_142627.1, on the reverse strand, counting down.
CATGGACTGCTCTCTCAGTGTGCCTTTTGCTACACATTCTTCAGAAGTGCCTTTATGATAACTGGCTTTGAAACCGAGACGCCCTCTCCTGGCAGGCATGTGACACTACACTACATTGTTTTTTTTACTTCTACTGTTGTAGGACTATAACAATATGATTCATTAACAAGTGTTTCTTCTGTTCTCACCCGATTTATCCCAAACCGGAGTCTGCCTATTCATGCACAAGACACTACGGGTCATTTTTCTAATTATGAAGGTTTTATTTTCCCGTCATAACAACCCACTTGAGAGGAACAGTAGAGGTACCACTGACTGACCTGCAACCCAGCATCTGTCCAGCAGCCCTTCCTTGCGCTCTGTCACAAAGGACAACGCTGTCAGGCCCACCGCCAAATAAAAGGTGATACTGCCAAGAGAACACAAGGCGTTGGCAACTGTGGAAATGGTACAGTCAGTGTTCTATCCTATTCTACTTGTTTAACTGGAAAACACTCTCTGTATGACAATATACAATGTGTGACAAACCATAGTACGATTTTTCTGTGCAGCACGTGCACTAGTGCCTTTCTAAATAGAGGTTAGAAGTGTTATGTTTTCAAATATAACTACCTGATCTAGAATTGCATCTTTACATGTTGGCCCACAGCTACAAACGACACAAGGGAAAGAGTCCATGTCGTTCCAGGGCACTGGCTACAATTGCTGCGCCCTTTGCTAAGGTCACAACAGGCCCGCGGGATCCCAGGAGGCCAGAGGGAGTCACTGTTTCGCTGCGAGCTGGGAGAGACCGGGGTGACTAACGCCACCCTTAGCGCTGAGTCAGGCACTGACCTGACCCAGACTCAGACTCGTGATGTCTGAATCATATGACCACCCCACTGCTTGCAGTGAGCTCCTCTCATGATTGAGCCGCTCCTGCACCCCTTTATATTTTGAATGCACCCAGTAAAGGATTTCGTACCTCAGCACAGCTCCAGGTGTCACAAAGCTAGTGAAATCAGGATTGCTGCTGCCATATATAGGTTCTTCAAACTGCACGAGATACAGAAAGGTTAAACAGCCTCTGATTTAAAACCTGGCACCCGCGCCAAGAATCTGACATGGAAACAGTCCAAAACATTAGATCCAGGGTCAAACAGGAGTGAGAATAATATGGTATATTTTGACTGTGATTGATTCTGCACTTTCAGTGAAAAACGTCTACTCAATGTTTATAGGTAAAACAAATAAGCATTAGAGATGTTATAAATACATAAAGGATATTTAATCCATTTAATCCACAGTCATTTGATATCTTAAATTAACATTTCCTGAGCTTGTCAAAGACCCAAGGTTAGTAGTTTTACTATGATTTTCTCTGTGCCTCTATTTCCATGTTGCCAAGTATTAATATGAACATCTTATCTAACTTATAAACAGAAAGAGACAGTGAAGGGAGACACAATCACTACCGATCCTTACCTTTACAGGGAGGGACACCAGATAAGACAGTGTGCCAAGTTGATCCTGGACAAAGCTCTGAAAGAGAAACATATTTTTCATTGTATGGGCATTTACTGGCACACTTTTCACTGTAGGAAGGATTTCTCACTTCAATTCATGGAAAACCATGTTGAAGCCGCAAAGCGGCTTCTAAGTGCTTGTGTAAAACTAGCTACCCAGCTCTGTTGTCAAAGCCGATATGCTGTAAGATGTGTAGGCAGACTTGCAGATGGCACATTCCCAGAATGTCCAAAACCAATGAAAAGTCCAGTATGAAGACTGGGGACAGTGGGGCATTAGTGGGCCTTTGAATGAGATGTTAAACCGAGGTCTTGACTGCTTGGTCATGAAAGATCTCAATGGCATTGTCTGTAAGGGGTGTCAGTTCTGGTGTCCTGGCTAAACTCCAGCAGGAGCTTCCTCAGTCTGACCTACCTAAAATTAATCTTCAATTCAACTGCTGATAAAGCTTCTCACTATTTAACTTGATCTGAATATTAAACGCAGAGTAGGATGCAATATAAATTGCTATTATTTCAGCAGAATAATAAAAAAAAAAGTTGACAAACCTCAAACGCTTCCTGAAGCTTTTTTTGAAGCATAAAAGCGATCTGTCTGTCTTAAATGAGAAGAAGAAATGAACAAGGAAATTACAGTAATCAGTTTATTTACATGGTGTACTAAGCAAAAAGTAATTTCACAGAAATATAAAAAATATATACATTACCGAAATGAACATACTATAAGATGAAACATATATGTATATTTCTCAAAATGTAAATTATAAAAGCAGGATCACAATATTAGTGCATGTTTTAGCAGCAATATAAAAACGGGTACTTGTATCAAAATAAGACGCCAATTCCGAGTTTCAAGGAGACATTGCCACCATGTGGAAAGTTTAATGTTTGCAGCATGGCAGAGATCTTTTCTATCCTCACTATGCACATCATTAAAGTGCTCTCTTGCCCAGAGGGAGAGTATGTCACAAACACTTACTTGTCATGTCAAGCCACACGTGCACAGTCCCACCTTCCACCACCTGCTTAGTAACACTCTTCTGTAGCATTCTGTACAAGACAGACAAAATAGACCCAGAAAATATCTCAAACAATGTCATGGCAAAGAGAGAGAGCTTTCTCCATGGAAAAGTATGCTCCACGAACTTATTTAGTCCAGTACTTTTGTTCTTCCATTTTTAAGGTTGGTGTTTAATTATTGTATTTTGACCCAGGTAAATCATGAATGTACTGCCCAGATTCAGCAAGCTTTGAACAGGCTAGACTTGAATTTCCTCTCCCAGTGCATGTTATGCGTGAAGTATTTTGACATTATACCCTGAAGACAAGGATCTCAAGTTACAGCATTTTTGAAAACAAAGACGGATTTTGCTACCTAGGGTGCATATCATGCAAATGCCAGGCTTGTGAAATGGAAAAAAAAACCTCCACCCAGCCTTTGCAATGCTGGACAGTAGCTGGCAAGCCATGCACTGATGTGGTTTGTCCTCTGCATGTAAGGTTTCCTTAATGTCTCTCCTTTGGTGGAGCGCAGAGGGAATTTCTAGCAAAGGCCCAGCCTTTAAAAAGGTGATTTCGCATTTTCTACAGGATGAAGCTTTAGACCTTTAGAAATCCAGTAGTTTGTAAAGTTATTGTTTTCAAAATGAGGAAAATCTGAAAATGATATTCAAAACAGTAACTAGGGTAATACAATGTTTAAAACGACATGACTGGTATTTTGCTTGTTGGGGAAGTTCTATAAAAAAACACATTTTTGCTTTCCCGAGCAACATGCCCTGATAACAAAAACTACCATGGCAAACTGACCAATTTTGCTAAAGCTCTATTGATATTTAACCCATTTTATCAGGCTTCATTTGAAATGAGAATTACTGTACCTTTAGGTTTTCACTTTCCATAATAATGTCATTTTGTTTCAAATTTACAAGTGTTCTTTTTCGTCTCTGTACAATTCTAGGACAATATTGAGATTTGTGCTGCTAAGAAATTAGGATAGGGTGAATGGAACAGCTGTCCTTTAGCAGCATGTATGGAAACTCTGTGATTCTGCCCCACCAGATGAGTTAGAGTTAGAGATCTGTTTTACAATACTGACTCAGCACAGCCACCTCAAGTCACATGTCTGTCGACCGCAGACCAGGCAGACACTTTAAATGTCTCACATCAAGTGAGCTTTCTATAAGGATCCTTCAAAGTAATATCCATTTATCCCAGGAGCTGGAGCCCATCCCACAAGGCAGGACACACCCTGGGTGGGACACCATAATATGTGAACAATATCTTGCTCACAATGTATTTGAGTTAGAAATTTCCATAGCTAGCTCTGATTAGCTTAACAGTTTCTTCTACAGTCTTTTAACCACTAAATCTAAATTTGGGGATGCAGAACACAGTTAAAAAAAATATTTTTTTAAAGCATTAAAGTATTAAAAATTAATACAACACAGGAAGGCAAAAGTAAACAGATGTATCCCAAAGTTTACCTCATCATTAAATCCGTGGAGAAGTTGGAACCAAACCCAATTATACCCCAGTACCTTCCATCTCGGACTCCAGTAAAGGCTTCTGACTGCTGTACTATCACCTGTAAAAGAAAGGAGATTGGGATTCTACAGAATACCATAGGAGATCACAAATAATTCACTTTTCATGACTAAATCTTCTACTGCCACAAGTTAGGGCCTTAACATCAGGAACGAAGTATTATATTCACCACATGCAAGAAATTACTTGAGAATAATGAAGAATACTGTACAGCACATAGGAATAGAAGAATGACTGCAAATGAGAGGAGGCCAGTGGTCCATCTAATTAATTTGTTTTAAGCAGTTAACTGATCTGAGGACCTCATCATGCTGTAGAAGAATACAGGATATCATCTTCCACAAAATGGAGGGGTAGTTTGCTTCCAACTCCTATTACCCTTTGTTTAAAAAGTGATTCTCATTTACGAATGCTTGAATCAGGGCTCCTCATAGTTGCCTCTGTCCAAAATTAAAAAGCTTTATTCTGTTAGTCTGCCAATTTAGGACATTCCTTTGTGCTTGGGAATATATACCAAGGAGATCTTCTTGTATTGTATTGTAACTGAGTATTCTAAGTGATGTCTTTTTAGTGCATTGTATGATTTTAATATATCATCTCTTGACTTAAATTCTAAGGTTTTCTAACTTTAGAATGTCTACATCAAACAGACAGCTGACAGATGCTTGTCCAGTCTTGACTTTGGTCTTTTTGAATTTCCTTTGCTATTTCACTTGTGTTTGCTCACCTCCTCTTTTAGTATCATCTACAAACTAGTTTGCTATCTATATCATAATCATGGTCACTTACAGTATATAAATAAGGAAGAGCAGTGGTTCTAAAACAGAACCATGAGGTACTCCTCTAATAATATTATCCTAATTTTAGCATTTGACTCAAATCTGTCCACTAACGAGTTGTTAATTTACGTACTTGTATTTCTTTCAATGCAGATTATCGGCAATTACAGAATTATTTATGAGGAACTTTGTCAAAAGCTTTCTCAAAATCTAAGAAAGTCATATGCTCTGGGTGAGCCCAAAACTGTAGTTGATTCTTCAAAGTGCTCTGCCAAGTTAGTTAAACAAGACCTACAGTACCTTTCCTAAATCCGTGTTAACTATCTTTTAGAATCTTACTGCGATGCATAAAATTCTCTAGTTTAGTTCTAATGATTGTTTCCTTAACCTGGCATTAATAAAAGTAGCACTAATTGGTGTACAACTACTTGATTTGGTTTTGTCACACTTCTGATGGACATACACTCCTGTACATTCGAAACTTTCCAGGCAATTAGTCTCACCCAGACACTGCTGGAAGAGGCTTGTTAATGACCCTTCCTCGGATCAGACAGTGCAGTTGGTGGAATACTGCTGAACTCTGAGGTATTTATAGCACTTCTGCTTCTTTTATGCTTATACTTTTCAAACATGAGCTTCACCCCAAGCTCAAGTTTAAAAAATATTGACCAAAAGCCTTGTGTTACACGCACAAGACTTTCTTAGCTGATTGCCAGATTCAGAAATGGTTATGCCGGTCTGTTTCATTTATGAATATAATACTAGAAGACAAAAGAACTAGCCGTTTTTGCAGGGTAAATTAATAATTTGTGTAAAGAGAAACACACTTTCAACTTCCCTAATTTTATCAAAATCAGCAAAACTGAAACAGAAATCAGAAAGAGCATTAAAGATTCAGAGCTCTAGCAGGGTGTTGACTTTCAGTATCCTATCTCATTCTGAACTGAGTGCTTTGCTCTTTAAGGAGTGAACACAAAGAGGTGTGTCCTATGTACAGACTCCATTTTGAATGACAGATTTCAGAGACGGCACAACTGGAGGTATACTTCGCTAGTATACGTGACAGCGGTCCAGCTTTTCTAGCCCTTTCATCAGGAGTGCAGTTGTAAAGTGCCTTTTTGTTAGACCAGGCAGTGCTGGTACTGTATGAGAAAGTCGAGAGTGACAGACCTGGTGCACGGTGGCGTTGTCTATGAAAGAGAGCAGAGAGTGGCTAAAGGAGCTATTCCCCGTCTCATTGTTCACAACTGCCACCTGGATGCCCCTGGGATCCCCTCCGATACACAGGCACATCAGAGATATCTGGATCACTGGCAAGAGGAACTGGAAACAGAGGAACCTGTGCAATGACAACAAGAACCGCAAAGAAGAAACACGCAACAAAGTCATTCAGGTGTGATTGTCCTTGTGAATCCTTAGTCACTGCATGGATTGAATTTTGCCAAAAGGTCAAGTGGCCTTTGTCACTGTCTGACATAGGGTCAAGTTAAAATTCAGAATTTAAACAGAACAGCAATAAAGGACACTATGTACCTACAATGAGAACATAATTGATCATTAGATTTGTTTTAAATGGAAAGGACCGGAAATGGTAAATTTGCGACACACTTCCACAGAGTAGTAAGGTAAAGAATTTAACACTCATAACGCTGGCAGTGCTGACGCTTACCCTGGCATCCTCTTCATCCTCACAAATGTCTTGATCATCAGAGCCCAGATGTTCCTGCACTTTGGCAAGACTTGTCTTGCCCTGACCTTCCAGTCCACTGCGGAGAAACAGCAGTCAGGGAATGATGAAATGAGAGCAGCTTCTTCTCAGGATTTAACATGGCTGGCAGTAAACGTTCATCTTGGTGGAGTCTAAATCTTCACATCTCAGCTTTGATTTCTGTCTACTGTGTGCTCATCTGGCAAAATACAATTCACTTTGTTTTAAAGTTATGATGCATGGGAGAGGGACGGATATAAGCAAGAACAAATAAACTGCTAATCAATTTATGTTGATCACTCTTTAAAATGACACCCATTCAATTCAGTATTCATTATGTATCTGGTGCTGTCACTGATCACCATTTGTTCAAAATCATCGGTTAGCCAAACCTAATTGTATTTTTTACATGCTTAAATGGAACTTAAGTAGGAAATCTTTTTAAAGAAAATAATATTCTATCACAATGTCAAGTAAGCAGCAATGAATCAAAGTGAAACTGGAGAACTCAAGACAATTCTAGAAGAAAAGAGAAAAACATTCTTAGTGGTGGTAAGAGTACCTGTGAACCTGGGATCCCCTTCCTGCATGTTCCCCAGGATGGGCCGACACTCATCCTTCGAGTCCTCAGATGACTGGCTGGCCTCTTTGTCCTTTCCCTCAGGGCCGATGTTCAGGTTTGAAGATGTCTGGTCGGACGATTCGCACAGTTGGAGGAAAGCGCTCTCCAGGGTCTGAAATTAATGGGGTTTTTTGTTAACTCTAGCCCTGACTAGTGAGCTGGAACCGCATGTACTGTACACCTTTAAAACTTTCCTTTTAAACCTGCAATTGCACTTGTGTACTGAAGACAGACTTACGAGACAGTTCAACAGAAGTAACAACTGTGAGTTTGATAAAAATAGAATTGATCAAAAGTGGAGACAGAAATGCGTGTGGTTGGGTCAGGATTTTTTTAAAAACAATTCTATAGTTGTAAAATCCAATGCTGTCTTTTCCTGTATTTATCAATTTCAAAATAACAACTATTTCCCACTGTTACACCCTTCAGTTGGGTCTAGACAATCATGCCTCCCTGCAATGGCTGGGAGATATGAAGGCATCATTTATGCATTCCTCAAAAAAGTGTATCACTGGCACAGCTTCTTCTTGCACAAACAACAGGGCTTGTATCTCAGCCAGAGGACAACCAGACAATTCCAGCAATGCCTGAACACACAACCTCAACACAGGGCACTCGTGGTCCCACAGCTAACTCCATCCCTACCAGTGAAGTTCTGGTTTCCAGTGGGAATGTGATGGGCTGACCATAAGCCCAGACAAACTGGATCAACAAAAAATTTGGAAAAATGAGTCAAGTAAGTAGGCTACCTGAAGATCAAGTAACACGAAATAGGACTGAGACAGGCAAGACTTAATTAGGGCTAAAAGGTTCAGCTGATTTTTTGTAAACAGGAATTTATTGATTAATCAGGTAATTGGTGAAGGCTTAGGAGGCACAGTCTCCAGTGGTTTTAATTTAGACTAGGTTTGGTGTATAAAGGAATTCACTGTGGTAGCTGGTGTTGGATTGTAGAGTAGGTTTTCTTTTATATACAGTAATGTGAAGAACCTTGTTAAATAAAGCATTTTTCTTTCCATCATGGGTTTTCCTCCATGTGCGCAGGCCTCACCCGCCACCCGGGGAGAGGCAGGCCCGACACGGTGACTTTGACAGACTCCTTGTGGACTCTGGGCAGGAGCTCCCTTCATCTGTTTCCAGCAAACACAGCCTCCGCTGGGGCAGGCAGGTGGAGGAGGGGAGACAGAGAAACACTCTTCATTGTGCTCCAGCTGGAGGACAGCGAGGGAGGTTGTCTGGCTGCAGCCCCGGGCAGATATGTGGAAAAAACTCAAAAAGCTTCCCCCACCTCTGTCTAGATTGAAGACCCCAGAAGCTGTCCTGCCTCACTACACAAGAAGGCGCGTGTCCTAACAAGTGCTGTTGAGAGACTGTTCCTTTTTTTTCAAGCCTGCCCATCTGTGAACTTTGAAGCTCACATACTGTACAGTTACACTGGCTGCCTGTGGTTGCGGTGAGATCGCCACGTTCCTTTTGATACCCACCACGGCACAGTGCTGCCTCATCACCACATCTGGGGGAGCTTCAGCAAGCAGTCTTCCGTGACGCATTAAACCCACCTGAGGAAAGACAGCAAGATTTCTATCTAAAGATTTCACCTCTAGCCTAGATTGTTGATTTCGGAATCTGGGACTGCAAGATTAGGGCAGGATGCCATTTAGATGGAAGAACTGCTTCATTTCATCGGACTTTTCGGAAATACACACACAAATTCTTTCATGCAATGCCTTAGCTACTCACATACTTCAGACTCTGTCGCCTCTAACATAAAGAGTGCAAAAACCAGTTCTGTAAGTATTTCAAAACAAACAGGAGAGGAAAAAATTCAAAAGGAGGTATTTGTGGTTTTAGTCCAGAAAAGTTTCTGTTGTTTTACAAATATGTAATAATCTGTGTGTTTTAAAAGAGAATTAGGACTTGTACGAAAATAAACCTAAGAATGGTAGATTTAAAGGAATAATTTATTAACTTTTGAAAGTTAAAGTTTTTTTTTAATTATAGCTTCTGTCGGGACTTTAACTAGTGTGTGTTATACAATAAAATGCTTATCTATGTACCCACGGATTTCTCAAATGCTAGTGTTGCACTTTATTTATACACCCTCAAAAATAATAGCACTCATAAAAAATGCTATTTAAAGTCATGACTTATTTCATGTCTTCAAAGTTCAGAAAACAGTAATTTCTAGCATCAGGTAGCACATTTCAGACAGAAAAGAAAATATTTTGAATTGTAAGCCTCAATCAGAGTAATTGAAGCAGGCTTCATGCCAATTAAACACTGTGTTCCCACACTATGTTTCTCAAGATATTTTATTGCTAGCAGGAAGCCTATACTGGTGGAAGTATAGACTTGATTTATTCTTTTGGATTTCATATCTTTATCTAAATTTCCCCAAAAAAATTCTAGGTGTAAGTTTTGAAAAAATAAATTGTATCACATGTGCCCATGAAGTAAATCATGTTAACAGCTACCTTTTCTGCAAGACTGCTTTGCTAATACAATTGGCCTTTTCACCAGCAACACTTAAGGTGTAAAAGTGTTGAGATACAGTCCTGCCCTTTTCACTTCCTGCCACTTGCTCAGACTATATAAAACTCAGTTTGGTTATAGCGTAAAGTGGAAGTGGAAAAACCACAAACATTTTTCTTTGTCTATAAAAGAACTTCACAGAAAAATTAACATTCTAGAACACCAAGCATATAAAGGGAAAACAGAAGAAGAATGTAAAGTTAGTAAGTGGGAAAATTCCTTTCATTATCACCATTTCAGCAATTATAAGCAGCTCCAAAACCTGTTTTGAGTCTTTACACTAGTTCCTTCTTCATGTGAAGTGAACAAAAAAGAGGATAGCTACTGTATAGCGCCTCACATTTTTCCTTGGGTCTGTGCCAGAGGTTGTATTTCACAATAACAAATCACTCAGAGTTTGTGCAAATGTCATAGACTGGTGGATTCTGAGAAGTATTAAATGAAATTAGTTGAGATTTCCCAATTCAAGTTCTGAATTGTACTTTTTCGCAACATTCAGCGCCACACAATAAGCAGTCGCTTGGTCCATCATAAGTATATTTAAGGCCTTGCACAAAATATCCCTGTCACTTATCCAAGCAAGTATCCAAATAACTTGCAGTCTTGCCCAGACTGACATGACACACCAGAGAGAATCATTTCTCTGACATTCCTTTTGGCAGACAAGTGAGTTCACAGAATCAGGAATCAGCACACTCAGCTCTGGCATCCTGCCAGCCGCCTGCGTTAGAGTTCTAATTCAAAGCCCCGTTGTTAGGCCTCCATGGTCCAAGTTGCAGTCATATAATACAGACCTGTTATGCTAACAACAAGACCTTCACATTGTAAATCAGAATACAGAATGTTTAAATCCCAAAAAAGGAACAAAATGTGAAACATTTGTTTGTACCTTTCATAGCAAAAACAAAAATGACACTAGACGACAACAGTCCAAAACAAGAATCTCACCACGCTGGCTTGCCTGGCTTCTTCTATGTAATGTGTGGTGATGATCACGGATACCTGTCCATCTTTCACAATCTCCACCAGATGCTGCCAGATCCTGAACAAGAGAATGTAAAAGTATGTATATGACCAGTGCAAACTGGATATGAGGAACAGAAATTGGCCACTTGTCAAATTCCAACAGCATGAAAAGCACAACACAGCATTTACAGAATCCAAGTCACATGTTGGCTTTAAATACATTGCCAAATAAACCAAACCAAACTCCTCATTTTAAAGTGTGAAGCTTATTATGATTGATCATGGAACTATACCTATCAGGTCATAAAACAAAGAGCACAATCTATAAGAAACTGGTTGAAATCCCTTTCCCTTTTAGGGCAGGGCATGCAATTATAGGTTACTTGTTCCCTATTGAAACCAACATAATCTCCCTCAGTTGGCACACTTTGTACCTGCTCCAGTAAAGGAGTTTGACAGTAAATTAGCATGCAAATCATCAGGGTTGAGGATTAATGAGTAGCATTATCATGTGCCATTTCATGTGTTATTACTTACAAGTCAGAACGAAGGTTTCTTCAAGGTGTCGAAAGTTTCCTCTCCCTGTCGTTTAAATCACTAAGTAGGCTCACTCAGGAAGTTACCATGAATTTGAAAAGAACATCATGACTAGGTAACTCCTTTGGTAGTGAAAGTTTAGAAAGGCATGAGTGATTGGCAGAAAAGTGTGAAAGGCACATTACAAGCTGGTGAAGTATGACACAAAATGCGGTAAAGAAAAGCAAAATAAATCCGTGGCATACGTGTTACAGCTCGGGCTAGGGGTGTCTCGCAATCCACGGCTGCTCCAGATTCCCACGAGGAATCACAGTCGCCCGTGCCGCAAAGGATACGGTCGGGCCACCATTCATGCAGCTCCTCCCTCTACCATTCAGGCACCCAATCACTCATTCTTCCAGATCCTGTTTAATCCTGCAGCACCACTGAATGGGCGCTCTGCCACTGATCTAACACAGGCACCAGTGGCAGTACCACCATCAACGCAATCACCACTGGACGTGTTAGAGCATTCTTCAAAGAATCATGGATCCCAGACCTGTTCTACTCTTCGGACATCGAGTGCTTGTCTAGTGTCCAGCTAACTGCTGCCATGACTGGACCTGCCGTTACCCAAGTAGGCAGCCAACCTCTGCTGCGGCACCAACAGTAAACCCAGTCTGCTACACGTTGGCAGCCAGTCCCCACAGTGGCCCGCTGTGGCCTCCTCGGCATCACAATCTGCCACAGCTTCCACATCTCCACTGGTCAGCTACAAGTCGGCAGCCGACCTCTGGTTCAACCTATAGTACCCCTCCAGCTCGCTACAGGCCAACAGCTCGGCACCGCATCGCCCTGTGGCTCCCTCTGCAGTTCCATTGCTCCACAGCACACCAGCAGCCAATCTCCGGACCAGCTCGACAGCGACTTCTACAGCTTTCTCAGTCAGCTACCAGTCGGTAGCCCATCTCTGCTGCGATTGCTTCAGCACAACCAGATTGACTTAAGTTGAAAATTGACCACCTTGGCGGCTCTCATGGTCACTTCTGGTCCACCACAACTCTATAGGTTGACCCCTCGGCCTTCGGACTTCTCCAGGAATCTCAGATTCCACATTAAGTCGCCGTTCTAGCTCTTGAAACACAGCCTGCACCCCTCTGCGACTTCCTTTGGTTAATAACTGCAGAGTAACGATATGTGTTGCGTTTTGAGGCAGATCTCAGGCACACCCCAGAGTAAGCCATATACACAGCCACTGTGAAGCTACAGAAAAATGGCAAAAGTACTGTGCAGATGGACTACTGTATGTACTGTGATTTAGCTTGGAGCTGTGAGCCTGTCCCACTGTAACAGCCCGCCCGCACCAGGAAAAGAGGAAGCATACTTGGCTCTGAGGACGGGGTCCACTCCCACTGTCGGCTCATCCAGGATGAGCAGCTCAGGTTTCTGCAGGAGGGCAGCTCCCAGGGAAACACGCCTCTTCTGTCCTCCACTAGGGGAAAGGTAGAGATCTTATTCTGCGGAACTGGTTTCAATAGATTTCCTACCTGGGGCTGGTATTTTCAGAACTAATAGTTATTCATCAGAAACACAAATGTGACGATCAAAAAAACGGACAAAAACAGGTTTATTAAGATTTTAGCTTTAGGTTCTGCTAACGGTGTGCTTGTAAGAGAAGAATAGAAAATGTGTACCTTATACCCCTATAAGAGGACAATAATTTAAATCACCATATTGTATTTTATTAGTTGAATAAATCCCTATGATTAAAAAACATATTATAAAGGTTCTGCCTTGGTCTACAGGACCTCAGCGTGTATGAGCACTGTGACAGTCATTGCACAATGTGCTATTGCATGTCATTTTTACTAATTTTTTAAATAAAAGAAAAATAATAAAATGAAATAAAAAGACCTACATTGCTTTTGCATTGTAGTCCTATAGGATTTTCATTGTCACGCTAATTCTCTTCAATAAAACAGTCAAACCTGGCGCTTTAATGGTTTGCTATCATGACTGTTGCTGTAAGAAAGCTAGACAAGCTTATTAAGGCCCATCACAAATTGGGGGTGATCATATATCAGAAAAAACCTGTCTATTCTTTTTCTGAAAGTGGTAAAAGGAGCTCAAGTTCCCTTCATCAAACAAATAGCCTGTCTTACCCTAAACTTAATTAACACTGTAAATTGTGTTCCTGTGTGAGATCACATGATGATGTGGGCATGGGGCCTCTTGCTTTAAGGTCTTGGAGGAGAGCCAGAGAAAAAAAGAAGGAGGGTGGGGGGCGTCAGAGCTGAGGCGGAGCTCTGACACAAGCATTTCTCTTGGCATTTACTCCTGAAAAGAATCGCTGTTGTAACAGTAATTCATGTGGAATATTTTTCTGTTTCAGGGCTTGCTGTGAGACTCGGCAAGCTTCACATCTGAGATCAGGTTTATTGCTGACCTACTGTATTCTGTGCTGATATTAACAATACATTTTAAATACAAGATCTTTAATTAATGCTCTACAAAACAAAAAATAGAAACTGTTGACCAAGGCTTGTGGTAAGTGGTATTCAGTGAATCACGGCTTTCATAGTCACTGCTCTCTCTCATTTTAGTGCCTAGTGAAGATTTTGTGGTTACCACAATATGCTAAACTCTGATTTATATTATATTAACTTATATTTTTTTGCCAAGGATCAACTAATTTATAAAGTGGTTAGAAACACAGAAATGTACATGGGAAAAATAGAAAACCTGTGCTTATTTGTAGTAATTTTACATTTATAAAATATTATAAAATACACTTTATTGTAGAACAATATAATGTTTTAGACAAGGCCTCCTCCTTTTAAATAAAGTCGGAACATCACACACTCATCACACACAAATCTTGCATTATTTTTAGTGAGATGTGTTGTCATGCCCTGAGCTGCCCAGCCCCTGCTTCAGTCCGGCTCGTTGTGCTTCGCCGTCCCATGAAGCTCAGACGCAAGAGGCACACGTTCTGTGTGAACTAAGCAACAGTTTCTCTTGTGTACCTCAGGTTCCTGATCAGTCTGGATTTGTCTGGGAGGTCCAGAAAGTCAACGAGGAAGGTCATACGGGCCTCTGTCTCCTTGGAAGCGAGCCCATGAATGCGTCCATAAAACCAGAAAGTGTCGCTGATGGTAAACTCGTTGTATAAGGCCAGGTCCTGCAAAAGACAACATAATAAAAGATGAGAGAAGCTACCTGGGCTAGTGTAGAGTTTCTACCTGACTAGTGTGTGGACTCGTGCCGGTCCATGGCAGCCTCCTTGAATTTCATTCAAAATGTGAGGAATAATAGAGGAGAAAAAGTGTTTCATATTTTTGTGAACATGAGATTTCACTAAATCCCACATGCTGCTCAAAGAAACCTTATGTTCTGTTCAGTAAGCTCAGCTCCAGTATGGAACATGACTCCACTCCCACTGCTATCAGACAGATGCTGACACTACTTAAGGTCGACGTTTGCATCCAGAATGTTCAGAAAATGACCAAGCCTGCTGTAAAATGACAGTTTTGAACTGATAATGCTACTATTTTGTTCACTCACATGACACCAAACTGAAAAGGCCAGCTCCTTTTTTCTAAGGAAATTTAAATTTCACTGTTCTTATCTAACTAGTACATACCATCTACTTTTTATTTAAGTATGGGTAAAGTAAGAATAACTATGTATACTATGGGTTATTTCTTAGAAGCTGATGCTTACATTTTATTCTAGAATATACCACACATATTTAAGCATTGTCTAAATTAGCCTTGCCTCCAGGATCTTGTTAAAATTACGATATTACAGTACTTATTTATATTGCTGCTTGAAAAGTGAAACTTCATTAGCTACATATTTTTGTAAATCATGCAACACATTTTAAGCATTATCAAAGTATACAGGGAGATCGGATTTGTATGCAATGAGCAACAAAGTGTACCCCTTAGATTAGACATTAGATCAAGTGGGTCCCCTCTTAAATATAAAGCGATTTGTTGATCCTTTGGGATGAAAAGCACAATATAAATGATTGATTTCCAGGTATACTGTATGGCAGGAATTCTTTTGGTAGTACAATGCTGAGCAGAGTGTATAGTATGATGATAAAACTATTTTTTAAATTCCTGTAAATTAAACTACCCACTGCAGTTACACAGTATATTGCTATCCAGATACTGTATATGTATAATGCTAACGATAAAACAACAGGCACAAATGGCCTAGACCTTAATAAACCAAGCTTTCTGCGACAGATTAAGAAGGCAAACAAGCGCTCCCTGGCATTAAACAGGTGTTTTATGAAGGATTGATAATAAGTATACATTAGTTACAGTGTTGTACTGTATGTTGGATCTGGATGAGATGTAAAGCCAAGCTTATATTGTAAATGACTCTGCCTTGGTCACTTTATCACTTCTGCCAAGGTATTGTTTTATTAGGATCACTTATTAATCTAAATCACGGTTTGCCCTTTTGGACGGGACTGTTCTGTATCAAAGCAGCTTGATGTTTGCCTGCTTTCATACTGACAGCATGAATGACTGGCTAAGCAGCAGCTCTAGCTCATGTGACACCAAACCGAAACGCTCCCTTGTTTGTAAGGAAATCTAAATTAAATGAAAATTAAATTTCAGTGTACTTAGCTAATTAGTACATACCATCTACTTTTAACTGCGGTATTGCCATTAGTTAACAAAACTTGCCTCGGTATATGTAATGGAAAACATGGCAGAGTCAGAAACAGAGCAGTGCGAGTAGACCTGCGACACCGAGAGGCGGTGGATTACCTGTGGCATGTACCCAACCATCTTCCCTGGAACTCCATGACCCGGGAAAGCGGGGGGCTTCCCCAGCACGGTGATGTGACCCTTTGAAATCTTCAGCCTTCCCAAGATGCACTTCAGGAGGGTCGTCTTGCCACACCCACTGGGCCCCAGCAGACCATAGCTGGAGGAGGAACAAGAGAAACACATGGCTTTGCATCACAGCAAGTTTTTGTGAAATCATAGACATATCCTTCACTGACACAGAAGCTTTCCTTCTAGATTAGGGCTGCACACCTCCAGTCCTTAGGGACTTGTTTCTTTTTTCAAATGAGCCTTTAATTATATAATTAAACTCATCCGTTGCTTAATTGGGCAGGTTGACACCTTTCCATATTCTTAAGAAGCTGGAGATTCAAAGAGACCTATAAATCTCTGGGACAGCAGCCCACAAAAACATAAGTGCAGTTACAAACAAGAGGAGGTAATTTGGCCTATGTGGTCCTTTTGGTAGTTGTTCATCGATCCAAGGATCTTATCCGGCTCATTCTTGAAATAAGCCAGGGTATTTGCTTCAACAACTTGGCTGGGCAGCTTGTTCCATATTCCCACGGGCCTTCGCATGAAGAAGCGCCTCCTGGTTTCTTAGGTTTAAATACACCTCTATGTCATTTTCACCTGTGCCCTCTGGTTTGTGTCCACTGGCTTGACTCTGTTCATCCGCTTTGAGGATTGAGAATATTTGTGTAGAATACCAGATCCCCTCTGCTCTGCTCCTCTGCTCTGGTTCCTTCAGGCCGTCAGTCTAGCTACGTCCCTTAAACCCCAGGGTATATCCGGTTGCTCTTCTCTGGACTGAGACCCCCTCTTGAGGAACAGAGTTGGGGATCCCTGTTCTAGATATACGTGGTGTGTTGAGACACTTCAGTTTAAGCAGATCTTTTAAGCTGAAAGATGATTGCATTCATAAAACTACTGCTCTGCAGGAAAATCTAAAACCTTATCTTCCTGGTGCTGGTATTTTTTTGCAAAACATGATCTTTACTCTAGTTATAGGCAATTTCAAATGTACAGAATCCTGTATGCTACCATACTACAAATAACTTTTCTTGCTTTTACACAGAGTCTGTTGATTCAGCTGTTAGTTGTGGGAAAACAAGCTCATACAAAACTGTTTCAGACACATTCATATCAGAGAAAGGAGCACTTACATATGTCCCTGTGGTACAGTCAGATGAAGGTTGTTTATTACTTTTAACTTCCCATAAGATCGACAGACACCTCTGCATTTAATGGCCGATTCAGTCCATGTGGGTAAGGAGGCCTCTGTGTGGTCTGTCATTTTTTCTTCTACAGACATACAAAACACATTACAAAACACAAAAATACAAAACAATTTACCTTTAAGAAACAGTAGCAAATGTAAGATTATTAAGCAATTTCATTTTTTCACCTGAAGTTGTAAACTTTAACAAAGCATGTCTATACTGTACGAAGCCAATCCTGGAGTTAAATGTTTCTGATAACATTGCCTAATCCTACATTACCATCAATACTTTATCAATCTCAATGTTGTATGCAGAGTAAATGAAATTGGCAAAACTGTGAATTAGCTAGAATGTTGAATGTTGTTTCCATCTTCTCAGACATATTTCAATTAAAGCTTTCATTTAATGTTGTTCTTGATCAATATTGATCACCTTGGTAAAAAAATAAATAAAGGAAGCCTTTGTGAGACCCACAATACTGTCTCTTAGCAACAACTCTGGATCTGTCTGTGGTGTCAGGGTGCCTGCAGGCTTTGGCCTTGTTGATACAGAATCTGGGTCATATGTGCCATAATCTTTAATCCCAGCCTTTTTTGTTCTGCCTTTTTTTTCTTTGCATTATTAGAGTTTAAATGTTTTAAATATGACCTGCACTGATTTCATTAAGATCAAACACAAACATGAAAACTTCCTTGGAAAATGGTAACAATCATAAATGTATGAGGCTTATAAAAGAAGTGTTCTTTGGGTAGATGAATGATTGTCAGTTATACAGCTACTGCTGCATAATAGATGTATTCTCATAATGGACTATTTGCTTGGATACATATCAAAATCAGTCTTCTAATATGACTAACTATTTATAAACATTGCTGCACAGGTTGTACTCTTTTGAATAATGGCTTATTGTCTTTTCAAATGCTGCTCGCTAAAATATGGAATAAATTCAACAGATGTGTGCGTATTGAACTGGTAAATATGATAAAACGCACACCATTAAGCAATTAAAATAAAATGTATTCTATACATTTATTACAATTAACCAATAATAAAAAATCTGATTTGCTAAGGAGTACAAACCACGTGCTGTTGAATAGGGAAGTGAATGGATTCCAACTTCTCCCAACGTTCCAACTCTACATCATGACAATTTGTTACCAATGGAATTAGCTCCAAGGTGTTACACGTGCAAAACGGGTTTTGCCTTTTCATTTTAATAGGCTAGGTTACTACATGAATTCTGTAAGCTTAAGTGTTTTTACTGTTTCATAAACCTGCATTACTGGTGATTTATAAATAGAAAATTATGTGGTTTTGCAAACATGTATACTACCAGTACCGCTCAGCTACACTATACTGTACTGTATATTGTTTAAATTAACTGACTTTGGTTTAAAAATGTTCACAGCTCTGATAATGCCCGAGTTCAGTATTATGTTGCGCTGTAACATATTGTAATTGTTAATTTAGTCATACTGAAGAAACAAACACATAAACTGAGAAACAATGATGTGTTTCAAAACAGATTGAAATATATTTTCAACATATTTGAGTTTTTACAAATACTAAATCTTTTACATGCATTTTACCGAGGTACAGTACAGAGATTTATACTTAATATGGGAATGATGTTATGATATCTCTTTTTCTTTCGTATGGAAGTATTTTAAAAGCGTCACCTGTCACTGCGATCAGCGTAAATCAAACATCTGTCCCGAATGATGACAAAAGATTACCTTAGTATTCTGTAACACTGCTTCTCTTCTCCGGTTCAGGTACACCGGTGGATTGTAATAACCAAAATGCGGTAGTTTCTCGAGTAATTCGCTGCTGAAATGTAGCAAAAACCGTTTTCGACGAATGCAAATGTGTCTGCAGCAGATGTCTTCCGGCGTGTGCGCTGCACAGCCTCCTGACTGCTGTAGGTACAGCAAGATGCGCAGGATTTACATATGCGGACTTTTCGACACCATTCTTCACTTTCACTTCTGCGTCTTACAGTGATGTCACCGGTCGACTGTTCTGTCCAGCGGGCTGATCAAGCCTGACATGTCGTCTGACGTTATTTCACTTTGTCTTGGGGTTTATATAAAAACGGCCTTCATCATCCTGAAATGTTTCGACGCATTTTAACGTCTGCAATTATGCCCCAAACTGTTCTGTGCTTGCTTCATCCCCTACGAACTTCTATCTGAACCTGTATACTATAATTACGGCGCACGAAGTCATTTTCGTGCGATCTTCACTTCACCGACGTTACAGGCTCTGTGCAGACCGGTGGCAGGATGCAGGCAGCGACACACACACGGATGGAGACCGATGAACACTTTGCAATGAAATACTGTAGACATCATATTGCGTTATGCCACTATGCTCCTGAAAGTCCCGCAGTAATTATACAATCTGCATTCCCATAATAATAATACCTACTGCAATGTAATGGATTCTCGACATTTCTTGCACAGTGCAGACAAAATAGCTGTCTAAAACTGAAACGGTTCTCTATGTTCACTATTCCGAGGAATAAGATTTGTTTTTAATATTTATAGTGTAGTTGCCTTTTATTTGGCTGTATATATTGTAACGGATTCATTCGTTACAATATTATACTGCGCAAATTTATTCTCTTCAAACAAATAAGACAAGTTTTTTAATCGAGAATAAATCTGGGGGCTGCAGGTCCAGTACTACCGTATGTCCTTCTGCAGTTTTGATGGCTATTTGACCACATTTTGAAATCTTTGTCATGTGCCGAAATGTTTTTGAAAACGATGTACCAATAAAATACAAGTTTATCTTTTGCAGATGCAAACATAAGGATTATTGTAAAATAATTAGTAATAGCCTGCTATTCGTAGAATTCCCTTAATTCAATTGGGCTGTATCGCCTTTGCCCCTTTGAATCTGCTTTATATCTTGGGCGTTTAAATTAAACTCCACTCGATTTGAAGGTTGCTGGAAAAGTGCATACACTGACACTGAGTAGACCGACAGCACACTGCGAGTGAGACGTGCAGTTTTATATATGTGCTTAAGTAATTTAACAAAATGGTGCGTTGAATGGATTTCAGTCCAACAATATACACACCATAGCAAGTTACAGTACATGCAAATCGGGATTTCTGGTTTAGAGGGAAAGAGCGACACCTATTGGTTATCTAACGCAACTTTTAGCTGAGCCACCTTGAGTAGCCCGCTGTTCCTTCCCCGTTCTGACCACAAGGGCATATGCAATTTATTCAACACTGGAATATCTTTAAGTTTTTGTTCCACTCGAACTATTAACTAGCTTATGGGACTAATTATTCAATTAACTGGGCAATTGAATGCCTTCCATCTATTCTTCGTGTGCTAGAGATACAAAGGGAGCTATGACACCTGCTGGATTGTAAATATATGTTTACACATCATGAATGTTTGTACTGTGTAAGTGATAGTGTAAGCAGTGCACCTAATTATACAATATGTGTTTAGATTTAGACATTCAGTTTATAAAAACATTATTTTAAAGATTGCAGTCAATATGAAAAATACTGCAATGCGCTGCACAATTAAATCTCGTTACACTAGTATCCTAAATTGGTGTAAACAAGAATCGGCTGTTAAATTACGATTTCAGCATCATTTGAATTATAAATATATATATATTATTTTTGTTAAGAAAGATCAAACAGCACGATCTAGAAAAAAAACACAGCTCCAATGTCTTTCTTTGCCATGTGAGGCAATATTTGACATTTTTCAAAGGAATTGCACCATTTGGAAATCAGTAGTTATTTCCGTGGAACTAGACCCGCCTCCCCAGGATGCGAGTAAACACACGATTCTCGCCTGCGTCCCAAAATCGAAAAATACGGCATTGGGACCCAATAACTACAGTACTGTAGGCCACGTCAGTGTAGCTCAGACTGTTGGTAGCAGTTCAGAACCTGCAACTAGTTGTTATTTATCGCGTTTGTGTCCTGTAAAAAATATTTTCCTCTCCTATTTGCGCGAAGCTTGTTGAAATTGAGTATTTAATGTCCATCTTAAAGACATGAACCCCGTGTGTTTCTAGTTTAGTGGTGGCTGCTTTAACCAGCGGTGCTTTGAGGATGCGAAGCTTGTAAGTAGGATCATGTAATTCAGATCAATGAAGAGGGTTTGCAGTATTTCCCGTAGTAATAGGCTTTATGAGACTGTAAATCTACAAATTGTATCTCTCAGACTGCCTCTTTCCTGTACTGTGTAGTGGTTGTCCTGTGCTTTGTGTTACTACACAAAAAACAGTAGCGCTGAGAAATGCAGATCTATTTTTGCACTTACAGTACGTGAGTCAACAGCGCACAACTGAATTTTATCTTGAATTTAACCATTTATACTGCTATCCCTAAATGCTGGTTTTAGCTTTTGATCATATTTTCTGGCATAAATAATTCCATTCATTAATTTTAGTACCATTAGTGGATTATAAGTGAATTTTAATTGGTAGCTACGTTGAAGAAAAACAAGCAGCAAAGACACGATAAAGATTAATATGGCCTTAATTTATAAATACAAGTCTTCACCGTGTTAATGAAATTGAATGATTTATGATTTCCAGCTCTCGTGCAACCCGTCTTTTATTTCTGTTTACAAAGGTATTTCATACTTGCAAAACATTTCAAACAACTGAGAGTTATACAGTACATCCGTTGAATAGCCTTTGTGCAAAACCTTTGTACAATTCATAAACATTAATAATAGTAACTGTTATAACAGATTACAGTGCAGGCTGTACATACAGCCACTTTGTTTTGAATCAATAGGCAATTCCTTGTTTTCTGTGTCTTAAAAGCTTAGTTTAAACATGAAACTGGCTAGGTGTAAATATTTGTTGTGATGTGAGCCTATCTCCTGTCGGGTGAACAGGGGAACACAGTCGTCTCATGTACGCTAAAAAAATAGCCGATTAGTGTTTATGGCCAGACACGGATTAAGCCTCTCTGTCTGTTATTACACGTCAGCAATTATCCTTCTCTCAAACGTGCAGGGCGTCTTCTACAATAGGCTACTATTAAATTCCTGGTCGAGTGCAAACACCTTGATGCAGCCTTAGCAGTCACTGGCTCAGCGCGGACACATCGCTCGGTGACTGTCCTGCCTCTTGGCTCAGCTGATCAATCCATTCTCCTATGGTATTCTGTACAAGATGGCGGTATCGGGCACGGAAAAGGACTTAATAGTAAGTAGAAAAAGGCAGAAAATAGAACAGCTAAACAATGAAAAATTCTTCAGACTGTGATTAACGTGTAGGGTAATTGTTGTGCAACATCGCGGTATTGTGCGTTGCAATATCACATTTACATTACAGTTGTAAAAAAGGACCTGTAACCGCATATATCTGTTTTGCAAGTACCGAAATTTGAATATTGTATTTCTCAGCTGTTGTAGTCAATGGAGCTTTAAATCACCTTGACAGAGTGCGGCCGGGGACAGACCGATAGAGGTACAGCCTCCTTTAGGGTCATATGTCCAATAATAGATGCTCCAGCTCAGGAGACGGTTACATTTTATCGGAGCCTTTTAAAAATGTCAGCTGCTTCAAAACGACGCTGGCAGGCTTCGTATCACAATCGTTGGGAGGTAACGCCATCGTGCCACCGAAAATGAACGAATTTTGCAGTCATTGTGATGTTCTTGACTGGATGTTCTAAATATAATTTATAGCCTTTATTTTGATAACCAGATCCGTATAATTAGCACGTTCTCTGGATACCTGTGGTATCTAAAAATAATGACTGCCAATCCTTGGTTTTCGTGTGTTTCTGTGTAGAATACCGAGAATGAACCACACCTGAACAATTCGTTTGGAAGCTCCGGTCTGTGCTCTCCAGACAGAGACGACATAACTCGTTTACTGGTAATAAGACGCATTTTGTCTCCGTTTTTGTGGATGAGACTGCGTATCTCTATGTGTTTCTGCATTATGTACCAGTAATGATACTCCACTCACACAGTGAAAAATCTCACTTTCTTTGACTAGACTGTTCCTTTTAGTGGTCGCATCAAAGGTGGGATGAGGCCAGGCAAGAAGATCATAGTGATGGGTATTGTTGATCCCGAACCTGAAAGGTAATTATTATTATATGTTTTATATATTATTAGGTGTCTGTGCTAGTTGGATATCAGGTCACCTGGAATTAGTGCGTTGACGTATTGTGACTAAAAAGTAGTGCCACTCCTAGCGCTCTGAATTACTCCTATCATTCCCGGCCAAGAAAATGCCGAATTAATTTTGCCTGTTTGATCACACACAAAAGGAATTAGAGAACGATTAAATTCTCATGCATGCAACGCCATGCCCACTTTTCTCTAGGGGGTCAAGGGATGACTTTTCGTTGGTGGTAACAACGGCTTATGAATCCGAAAGCAAGATTTATCAGGATGGAGGTGCGATCCCTTCTGGAGAACTGTTTGTGTGTAGTAATCTAAAACGCACCGATTGTGTATTTGCAGTTACATCAGCAAGCTGTTCTTGTCACATCGCTTATGAATGATGTATTCCGAACATCTTGTTTCTCCCACAGACTTTTGTATTGTTCGTTGGTTAATTGGATATTTCCAGTTATGTATTGTTCTTTTGTTACAAATACAGCTTTGACGACTAAACTCTGTGCGTTCTTAACTGGCATAGTGTGGAGACTTTAGTTGACATAATTGGAATGTGAAGTGAGAGGCTTTAGTTGACCTGCTGTGACTCAGGGCAATGTTTCATTGGTGCCCTGTGTTGGTGTTGCTCACGCAGTTTTGATATCAGCCTGACATGCGGCGGCACTGAGGACTACCCTCCTGCTGATGTGGCCTTGGAGTTGAGCGCCCGATTCGCGGAGAGGCAGTTCCTCCGTAAAGCGTGCGTCTCCGGAGAGTGGGGCGAGGAAGAAACGCCCATTCCCTACTTTCCTTTCATCCAAGATCAGCCGTTTAGGGTAATGATGCCTGAACTTTGAATTATAGGTCATACAGACCCTTAATCACGTAGGACAGTTGAGGGATGTCAGGACTCCTACGTTGACGTGTTGTAACCCTTTTAACCATTTAAATAGTTTGCGTAACACGCTTGTTGTTGAAGCATGATTCGAGTCTAGTTGAATAAGCAGCTCAGGAACTTAACATCTACGAAGTGAGTTTTAGCTTTGACAGTTGCGTAAAAACAAGCTTATTTCCCTCTCCTTCTAAAATGCATTGCCTTTATTTTGTCTGTTGTCCATTTGTTGATTTGGGGATTAATAAAGGGCTGCGTTTTTTATTTGTTTCTAGATTGAAATTCACTGTGAACACCAGCGGTTCCGAATATTTGTGGACGGACATCAGCTCTTTGACTTTTATCACCGGATCATGACTTTACCAGCCATCGACACGATAAGGATTAACGGGAGTCTACAAATTACTAAACTAGGTTAACCTTGGTGCCAAGGCAGAGGGAGAAGCAACTTCACCAGGAGAGGATGTAAGATGGTGCAAAAACTGTCCTGCATACGTATTGCAACACTACAATAGTAACGTCTGGGCCTGCTAAACACTGACAGCACTACTTCATTTCTTTTGCTTTCTCTGTTGTGTTAAGTACAAATTGAAGTCGACTATCTGACTTTACTGTAAAAAATTTAGAAGGGCAAATTGCAAGCAAAATAGCATGTGTATTAATTGTTGCAATGCACAGTGGTGTCAGTCTTAAGGAAACCCAAAAGTACTGTCTTTGTTTCGTTGGGGTGTCACAATATCACCTGTGCAGTCAATGCTAAATGCATACCACAGGGATTTTGCAGTGCTTTATAAATTGCCAGTTACAAACAGCAAAACTCAGTAATGCATTTTTGTATTAAAACAACAGGCTCTCAGGAAAATAAATTATTTCTTTAAGATGTTTTTGTCTAACATATTTAATACATTGGGGGCTGCTAGTATCAAACTATGATTTTAATTTTGTTTTTTTTTTAGTTTTTATTTGAAGTTCAGGATACTTTTTCACAGCAAGTCATTGCTATGTTAAACAATAAAAGTGAAATGAAGTTTAATTTATTAATTTACTTAATGACATGTTGTAAAAATATTGTGATGTCTTTAAGTACAATGTAGCAGTTATTTTATCCAAGTATTTAGGAATTACCAACATAAGGATTAAGGTTTATTTTACACTTTATTTCCTTACAAACATTAATTTTCTGTGTTATGTGTTGAGTTGGATTATAGCAGCACAATAGAAAATAGAATTTAGCTGAGATACAGTGGTTTAAAATATAGACAGGTAGGTATAATTATATCTGTTAGAAGTGGTATAGCTTTGCCAATTACTGCATGAAATATATGTGACTTTACCAACAGCATGAATGCAGTGGAAATAATCTTATGAAAAGCAGCAGCTGTGTTTTATGAGGTGCAGTGGGATATTTTACTGCTGGCAAGACTTAAGTCTTACTGTATATGATACCAGCACCCTGTCGGTCTCAGTGTGTTCTCACTGCCAGTTATTTTCCATATCGTGTAAAACAGCAGCAGATGACCACTTCAGACAGTAAATCATTACTACCGTTGTCTGGTTGTAACATCTGCGTTTGTAATCAGAATGGCACATGTGAAAAAGATAACCAACACATGGAACTTATCTTCTGTTGGAACACTTTGTGATACCGATAGACAATAATAAGAAGGTTGAAGCTGTTTGAATGTAATCACTGTTTTAGTTGTGGGTATGCGGAAAATATGGATATAGTTTGGCCTTCAAGAGGAAATAATGGATTTATCTAGAAAAGGAAAGTAGGCACATTCGGTTTCCTGTTTCCTGACTGTTGCCTTTGTAAGGCAGGGCTGATCTTAGCCAAGCGTTGTTCATATATGCACTGTTCTTCTAGGTCTAGATTTACAGTGGGCATTTGGCTCACTGTGAAGTTGTGTCATTGATATGTCTGCAGCCTGTAACTTGTGCAGGTCACAGTACTTCCACAGGCATTGGGATTTAGCAATCCATCACCATGTCGAGAATGAAGGGCTAAGATCCTTAGCTTGGTTTGCTGAATCAAGAATCCAACTGAGGAAATATACTTGACAATGTGTATATCTTAAAATGAACACACATCTTAATTTACTGTTTCAGACTTGTATACTGTAGAGCAGAGGTCTTCATACCTGAACCTTGATGAACTTCCTGTAATGGTTGTGAATTTTACACATTGAATCAAGCTGGAGGATCGGGTGTTGAGTATGTGTAGAGAGTAGCCTCAAGAATAGTCTTCCTCCAGCCCTTCTTCTCGGTTTTGGTTATAACGTCTTATTAGGCTGCCGTGTGGTGCCCTGGTGCTGTCTGCCTGCCTTTTGAAAGGCAGAGATAAGCTTCTGTTGCATTCTATCAAATGTGTGCAGAAACGCAAGTGTAATTTTCACACAATGTTTGCATTGTAAAAAGACTCCTCTCCTTCTCATATTCAAGCAGTCGTTAACTTAGCGTTCTTTTGATAAATAGGTTTGTTGACACTGAGGAGCTGGCAACAACATACTGACTTTGCAGTTTTAGTGGCCAAGCGGTTAAATGTATGTACTGTAGCAGGTGGACAGAGAACTGTGTGTGATGTTCTTCTAGCCCTCAAATATTATTCATTACTGTATGTAGGTTAGTTTATATGACATCACCACTATCCTAGTGATGTCACAGATTGGATGCAGTATGTAACATCACTAGGATAATCTCAAATATAATACTTTGGACTGCTGTATTGGTATGACACCACACCTAAAGCTTTGTAATAAACCATCCCCATGGATGAGCCTTTGTAAAAGTTAGTTTTTTATAGTGGCAATAGCAAGTACTATGCCAGTATTGTACAGATTTTTATCATGGAAATGACATCAAATATTAAAATTCTGAGACATTTTATGTGTGAACTCTCAAAAGGAATGTTTCAGTTTATGAATTAAGAGAAACATAAAAATGATAACTACAGTAAAAACAATGACATATAGGCGAATTGATTTAGTTGACCTGCCAGTTGTTGTCTTAAAAAAGCACTTGCTTTTCTTTCACTGCACAACTGCACCAGGCAGATGATTTTAAAGCTGAGCACCATGGTTTCACAGTAGCAGACGGTTCAAAGTCTCAGTGGCTGCTTAAACAGCTTCTTAAGAACACAGATGCACTATTTTGTAATGCTGTGTGTAACAGATTTCTCTTTTTTTCCTGTGTGTTTTGGAAAGGAGGACAGGCACATACGAGAGGCCTAATTATTTATGGAGATCTTTGTAATTCCGCAACAGGAAGTGTGACCCCCAGTATTTCAGCATCTGTTCATTTTGTTGTTCTAAGTGACAGTTGGTTGTACTTTTCAGGGTTCCCAGTGTGCTTCATGCAGAGTATGGCCATGCATTGTTTTGCTTTCAAAGCTCAAAAGTATTACCTGAACACACTTCACAGTTGTAAATATTCATTTTGTGTTCTCTTGGCCAGTTTTCCACAATAGCAGTATGCAGAGATAAGTTCTTCATTAGGGCCAGGATAGAACACTCAGGATTTGCTGTTTGTTAATTAAAATGTTAAACCTTGTACAATTGTTTTGCCAGACAAATTTAAATGGATCACAAAACAATTGTAAAAGGACAGGAAGCAACACATTACTATATTCAAAAGCATTAGTATTTAACAGGTATGAAAACTTTGGTGTTTATTGAACAGGGGAAACTTATTAGAATACAGTTCTAGAATATCAGAAAAATACAACATCAGTTATGAGAATGAGAATAACAAAAATTGAACTTCACAATGCATGTCTTCTGAGTACATACTGTATAAAAAAATAAACATGCAAAGTAAAATAATTTTATATGGCTTTTGTAGAAACTAAAACAGGGTATTGTGATAGGGAGGCCCAGAGAGAGGCAGAATCCAAGCACAGTGACATTAAGGACTTTCTCCCCAAGGGAATAATACCAAACTAAAACAGAAGCTGTTGTTAATTGTCTTCTGTAATATTTTGCTGTTTATTTAATGGTTGTAACAAAGCAATAATCTCTATTCTAAGGGGCGCATAAGTATTTGCTCATATATATAATAAATGATCTTCCTGAACATAAATAATCCATCATTTTTTGGGATGAATGGTACGGACTTCAAAGATTTTTTTGTCACATCATGCTATCGTATTAGCACTGATAAGATTAAGGTATTGTATCCTGTAGAAGTGTTGAAGTCAAGATGGGAAGAAATTTCCCTGAGTTGCTGTTGTAGTGCATTAGGGTTAATAAAGACATCAATGTATAACAAAACAGAAGTTAGGAAAAAGGCATTAACAGAGTACATCTCAGCACTTGTTTTTTATTTTTACTTTGGCATGATACAAATAAAGATGAAGCAATGTTTACACAAAATAAGCTTTTTGTAAAGTATGACAATAGTGCAGCTTAAAGACTCAGATTTAGAAACCTGCTCCAGTTCTTCTGCTGCTATGCATGCACTGCTCTTTGTACAATGTGGCTGTATTAGCAGTGGATCCAGAGTAGTGGATGGGAATGAGGAGAGAGGAGAGTGACACTCGTGGGATGTTTCTACTGGTTACATTTGTTTTCAGGGTTAAATGCCAGAAATTCCATGTTCAGGCAATAATCATACTAAAGGAATATATTGGCAGGGGCATTAATACTTCAGTATGGCTTCTCTATGTAATCAAGTCTTTAACCCTAGAGAACAATTTAACAACTTCACAGAGTTAGGAGTTATACGGGGCCAAATTTCTAATGTCCATACATTTTTGCGATGGATCTTTAAAATAAATATTTTTTAATATTGAGTATTAAAAAAAAAACTTCAATCCAGCTGAGTCTCAGAATAGCCAGCAAATGAACACAATGCCTTATGGATACCTGTGAACGGGTTTTAAATGGTCTGCTAAGATCTGTAAAGGCTGCTCCTTCTCAGCCCTCCTCCTAGATCCAGGCTGTCTCTTCCTTATCACAGTCAAAAAACAGACTTTCAGTTACAACTGAGCACATTTTGTTTTAGTTTCTTACATACTCGGCCGGTTTTCAAACTGGAACCGGAAAAGGCCTTGAGCATTGATTTGATCTGTTCCAATGAATGTCACTGTTCCTGATTGTAAGCAGTTTTGGCTGTATCTGTGAGTCTGATGTATATATTGCCTATGTGAGGCCTGATTTTCCAAGCTAACAAACCTTAACAATGGCCTTAATGGTCTTAAGAGCTCAAATACAGTTTTGTAATGTTAGTTATTTGATATGTACAAAAAATTAATGAAAGTAAGCATTTTCACCGTTACCTGAATGTCAGAAATTAGTTCCTTTTTGGAAATTTAGCATTTCTACTACCAAACTGAAGTAGGACTTTGAAAATCAGGCCTTAGTTTAGAACCATTGGTGATTTTCTAAAGCAAAGACAATGTACCTTATTGTATTCCTCCATAAGGAGGAACTATACTGTGCTAAGTTGTAAAAGTGATGTATGTACAATCATGTTTTTAATGTGTACAGAGGAAGCCTGTTTATTGAGCTCAAAATACGGCACTAAATATTTTCATACTTGAGCCATATATAATTCAAGCATGCTAATGATAGTAATGCTATTCAAATGCTAGAAATTATATTGGAAAATAATCTTGTAGACAAAATGTTATCACCAATTGATCTATTTTTTGAAAAAGCATTTTCTGAGCTTAAGAATTTTAAAAAATTGACTGTTGTTAAATTATTTGTAGAGTAAGTGCAAAACCAAATAATTGGTATACTGTACCATTATATTAGTTTCAAGAAATGCATCTGGGTGTCTTTATTGTTAAAAATTCTCATACATTTTTTCTTGGAAGGATCTGGTATTAGTCTTAGCACTAATGATGCCTCAAATTGCCAGATACCAGTGTGGAGCTGGCATGCTCTGTACACAATTTTTGTAAATATGCTGTTTTTACATTCATTCTTTGCATTTATTTTGTGAGAAAGTCTGGAATTAGCTGCAGTTTTAGAGCTGCCATGACAGTTGTTTTTCTTTTCAGCCATTCTGAATAAAGTACACTTTTGGATTGGTGAAAGTTGGTGTTTTCTTTTGGATTAAGTCCATTCCAGCTATTGTATTTTTCCACTTTGAATGTTTCCTTGTGCTGTTTTTAAATCTAATTTGCCAACTAATAAACTTGACATCTTTTGATGTGGTGCCACTGATTTCTCTCATAAAAAAAAATGTCGAGACAGAATATACAGATGACATCTGACAAGCGAGCAAAACAAGAGGCTCTCTGAGCTCATGGTTTCTATCCCAGGATTGGGGTGGGTGGGACATGCTACACACTCATTTTCATTTCAGCATCTCTGGTTTGCTATGGTGCGTGCCAGAAATTCTGTCAGATATAACTTTGGCAAGACATTTAAACAAGTTCTAAAAGATCATTGTGCTTGCAGAATGCATTCCCTTAAGGGGAACAGCTGATGATAATACGTTTCTTACTGGGACAATTGGTCTAGCTATTATTTGCCTCTAATTAGTACTCTATAATTGTCATCTTACCTAGTTCTTTTTTGGGACATAGGTAACTTTTTTAGCTAACCAAAAGACCACCCACATTTTTTTCTAATGTCTCATTTTTCTTTCACAAGGGGCTGGTAAAGATCTACAGGATCATAAGACTCAGGATTTTCTGAGTCTCATAATGCATTTTCAGTCACACATTCACCAAGGCTGGAAAATGGGGAAAGACACCTGCTCATATCCATTCTTCTGTATTGCAGCAACCCTCTAGGCATGCTGGTGTAAATACTGACTCAGGGAATTCCAGTAATAAGATAAAGGCAAAACAAATGGTTCTTTCAGGTGGGTCACCTCTAATCTGTGCTTTCTAGAGACCAGAGGAAATCAAAAAATAATTTGAAAATTTATATGATGTTTTACAGACCTAGGAATTACTGCTGTATAGTACTGTATATGCTGCATACAGGTTCAGTTTTTCTTATTTTTTCCCCAATATTATTTTTCCACTGATTCCACAGTAAAAGAGCAATTTTTGCTAAAGTGACATTCAGACATAAAGTTACTTGTATCGCTTTTGTTCCCTAAACAACATGGATGCAAAATGTACTGATCCATTATGACAGGTGGATTGGTGTGATTACAGATGCCCCTTCCATAAGCAGAAAATAATATTAGGACCAATAGTAGAGGAGTCTGATTTCTAGTATACTGTTCCATACAATAAAGAGGTCCTTGTATTTGGTCACAATCACATTCGCTGTCTGATTTCTTAATGGCTGGGTGGTGGGAAGAACTTTTCGAAAAAAAATGCCTGGAATTTTCTTTTTCTTGCTGCCATTTCACAGTGGTGAATTCATTATACCAGCTTCACTCTGTGGGCAACGCCCAGACATGCTGAATTCGCCTCTGGAGTTTAAGGTTCTTATTTTCATGTCAATCCCTGTTTGCTTTGCAGAAAATGCAAGTACAGTACAGCACTTCTCTCCCCAGAGTGTGTTAATGTTAAATAACTCACAGATATTCCTGTTTGTGGAATCTTGTGTAGATTCTGTAGACATGATACAACCAAATTCTATACTGGACAGCTCCTTCTTATAAGTTCTCACAAAATGTTTAGATTCCATTTAATTAACATAATGTCCACCAAGACCAAAAACTAAAAGGCTTTCTACTGTTATCTAGGTGCTGGGTATAAATAAAAGAGTTTAAAAATGCAATTATTGATGCTTGACTTCTGTTTTCTAATGCTCTTTTAAAACAGCTTTTTGTGTGGATGGGGTGCAGGTTTGCCAAAAGCACATGTAACTCCATTATTAAAATATGGCAAAAGAAATGTGTGCAAGGTTATGATGTTTGCCCGCTTACATTTAATCACGTTTTAAAGTCTTGGGTGATTACTTGTGAATGAAACATTCTGAAATACTGTAAACATGTTTAATAAGCCACATTATATTCACATAGTGTCCAAAAATGGATTTGAAACAGACTGGAACAAAATTACAGAAAGATCCCCTGGTAAAAAAGGCCTCGAATGGAATTTAAACAGTGTGCCACAGCAGTCAGGAGCCTACTTTTACGAACAGTGTCATGATCTTTAATGACCAGGTAGTAGTAAATCAGGATCTTGATTTCAGGCCTCATTCGAAGGACAGCAGCTCCTACAGCGCAGCCACAGTCACCACAATGGGGCATTGATTCAGATATTCTATCAACATGCCAGAAATGAGATCTTAAACTGTCAGGGGTAAAGGTACAGGCAGGAATAGGGTTTCACTAATACAGCAGATGTTGCTTAGTATAACTTTTATGTCCCTCTATTAATACTTTACAAACATATTAAATTTATAATATATATATTGGAAGGAATGGACGTAAATTCCATTCACAACCCCTAATATGAAGTATTACCCAAATCTATGTATATGTTAAAATAGGTAAATAAAAGAATAACCAGTTAGTCCATGAAGTCAATAAGGAACGGGGCTATCCAAATCAATTAATATATCTTTTTATATAACTTTAAAGGCAGAAATATGGAGCCCATTTAACCAGTTTCTCTAAAAACCTTTTCTCTGAACATACAACAGCTTGTACACCTTGTACTCACTTTTTAACCACTTCATCCGATTCAGGGTCACGGGGGAGCTGGAACCTATCGAGATGGGGTACACCCTGGATGGGTTGCCAGTCCATCACAAGGCAGACATACTGTACAGATGCAGACACAGACATGCACGGGCCCGGTTTTGCCAGAAACCAAACTGCGCTTCACTTACCAGTAGAGGAGCTCGATCCCAGCGCTTGATGCTTGAGCTCTGTGGACCAGGTGTTGTGAGTTATAACCTGGGTCATTACACTCACTGACTGGGACTGGAATGTCCAGGTGGTAGACCTCTAGCAAACCAATAGAAGCATTAGCACAGCTCCAGGAGGGAAAAGCACTGCTAGTGCTCTGCTAGATGTGCACTCCTGGACATTGTTAAACCAAGGGGTTTGCTCAGCAAAACAGTGACTCCTACAGTTTCCCGGCTGCCTGCAGATGTGCAGTGATGTCAGCATGAGCTCCACCAATCGAAGCCCAGTCTGCCCGGAGCTGGCAGTGTGTTAAAAGATGATCTCCAATGGGTGAGAGAAGCTGGTCCATAAATACAGCTAAACACACCAGTTGCACGCAGAGAGTAGTACAGGAGGTGTTCCTGTGAGTGCACATGGACGTTGGTAGCTGTGAGTGCACATGGACGTTGGTAGCTTTCAAACTGGGCAAGGATAAAATGAAAAATACAATTTATAATACTTTTCTATAAATTCTTACCTCTTTACTGTGCTCTCCCTTTGTAATGCCATTCTGATTTATTGCCAGTAATTGCTGTGCCAAGACTTAGTTCTACGTTTCTATTTGTTACAGAAATACTATAATTCCTTTTGTTTGCACAGGAATATCAGTGTTCAAGGTCCAACACGGAAGAAACGTTTCACTTTTAAGTCAGTATGCATTTTATGTGACCTTACATTAGCAACACTAATAACTCATTTGTCACATAGACAACAGTATCACATTCATTTAATGGATTACTATAGACTTCATTCCAATTTTAAATAAATTAATAAATCCTTGCAAGGATGTAATTTTGTAAATATGAACCTCAGTACATAACAATGACATTTCTGTGTTGCTAGACACACTAAAGCCACCTTTGTGTGAAAATTAAGTAGTGTTCAATGCATACAGTTCTATCTACAGTATTGCCACTATCTGAAGATTTCCAAATACCATTTGAAAAGGGTTGTCAAATACTAAAATGATCGGTTTATTCCAAAACTTCTATTAGTCATTCCAAGAATGATGTAAATACATGTGTACTATACTTAAAATCTACTCAGATAAGTAAAAAAAAACATTCCTAAAATTGAATTACAAAGACCTTTGCTAAGGGATAAATACATAACACCTCAAAGCTGACAACACATTATTACCATGGAGACGATCTGTGGGTCATTGCCTTAGCTTGGTTGTTTTACCTGTTTTTTTTTTTCAAGAGAATCACACTGTAAAACAAATAAAAAAATTACTTCTGTCTCCAGATTATGATTTTAACCCGTCAGGATGAACCGCTTTGAAATCCAACACCACGTTCATTTTTAAAATCGTTTCGCAGCGTTGGTTTTTTGAACGCTTTGGGATTGCATTTAGAGAACCTGCGTTAACTCCCCCAACTTTGTGTTTTATTAAAAGTCCTGACGTTGCTGAAGGTTCCACCTAATCTCTACAGGCCCCGAGCACGAATTTCCACTTGCTTTGGGAGCAAACGAAACACACGAGAGAGCGGAGGGCGGACTGCCTGGGAAAACAAAACAGCCTGGAATGTCGTCCACCGAAAGTCACCCTGCAAACGCAACCTCAACTCCGCCAACCCCTGCCGGAAGTGACGACTCCGAGGGCAACCCTGGGTTCTTTGCTTTACCGCTCCTGTTGCATGCTGGGTAAAAGGGACTGGGGCTGCGAGGAAAGGGAAAACTGAGCGTATCCGAGCCGGCTTTTAACCTTCATTTACATTGAAAACAAGCTCAGGAATTCGGCGTTCTAGGTCTAGGCCTGACCGTCAGCCCATGGCGTGGACCCATAGCATCTGAACCATGAGAATTGCCTGGTGACATCTGAAGGTACGCTAATTATCATTCTGTGTGTACTGACAGCCAACCAGGATATGGAGAGGGAGGGGAGGGGGTATTCCTTTAGTACTGATGCAAACACAGGGCATTTGGAAACCGAAATGTGACCCGGAGATCTCGTTAAAAATGAAAGACTGCCTCCTCTGCTGTGAATGCGGAGCCGGGTTTTAGTGTCCAGGAAGGTTGTTTTGTGGGGAGGGGTGGGCTAGTCGTTCCTCCTTTTATTTTTCGAAATTGTTTTTTGTAGCGCGTTGCGTACTAAACCCCCTCCCCGTCTGAAAGTCCAGGTTAAGGCCTAATCTGAGTCCCTTAATGCACAAGATGACACAGCCAACTTCCGCTTTTGTGCCGGTTTTTTATGGCCGTGTTTGACCAAGACAAGTGCAGACGCAACGCTTTGATCAGTATTTGAAACGATATTTCAACTTTGTTTTGCTTAAATGACGAGTGGCTTGGGCGCCGCGAAAGCCTTGGATGACAGCTGTCACAGAGTAACATTCTGTCAACGGTCCTGCAAAGTAATATTAGATGTGAACGGAGGCACGTTTTGAGTGTCGACAAGTTTTGTCGACATTGCTTTCGTACTAAAACGCTATCCGTGAGTCACATTTACGCCACATGAAGGTTTTGTGCGCTGGAAGCACGTTTCTATTCGACTTCATTGTCTCACTGATAAACACCTGACTGTGTGTACTAAGCCGTCGCATTTTATCAGTTTTTACAGTGCAGTTTATACCGGCAATTCCATGAAACAGCTCAAATCTGAATTATGTTTTATTGTCACTCAGTCCAGTCTCGTTTCCCGGAAGTTCGTATTTGTCAGGTGTAGCAGTTAAGTGAGTCGCGCAGAACTTTACCATTATTACACTCTGTATTAAGAAAGTACTAGCTGCAATAATTGGACTGCGGGTGGCTAATATTTTCCCCTGCCTTCCATTTCAATAGATCGGCCGAGAACCGAAGAAACGCAACATTTATTTTTTTTTTAAGTCAATTTCAATTTGGCCAGCTTAGCGATCTCCCTGGGTCAGGTGAATGTTCCTGCACAGTCCCATTCGGTTTTGCCACAGCTCGTTTTCCCAATGTGCATCAAAGCATTGTAGATTTTTCCCAGAGTTGCATGGTTGGTGTACAAGATCTTGTGTAGGTATGAAAATAGTTTTGGCTCCAGCACAGGATTACATTTTTAGTTTTGTTTTGATATAGAAGAGTTTCACCTAGAAGTTGGGATGCTACCTGGAGTTGCAGTATGTTGGAATAGTTTTTGACTTGCAGCCCAGATGTTTGCCTTTGCAAGTGATTCATAATGATTTCCATATAAAATGATATAGCAACCTCAGCCCCTGGGGAATTGTTTTCTGTTTGTACACATGATTCTGTAATTCCTCTGTCTCCATCCACAACACAGGTGCTTTTCAGTCACCCCTGGCTGCAGTGACATGGAATGTCATTGTAACAACATGTTTCTAGAGCAGTGAATTAAAAATATTTGTGCAGTTTCAGAAATAAAAGGAAAATGTAACACGTTAAAAAATCAAACAGAAATGAACGCGTAAATTAGGTTTTTGTGTAGGTTTTACATGTTTTCATGAGGAAGTGAAAGGTAATTTAGCACTTAGAAATGAAAGGATATTCCTAATGGGATACCCCTATTTCCTCACTATTTATACTATTTATATCTTGACATCATGTTCTGTCAGTCTGGAATTGTATAAATATTTCAGTTATGTTTTTTCCCCACTTTTCTGGTTTGTTAGTATACTGCTTCTCTTGGTCAAAGTGTATGGGCCTGCATTTTCATTTCTAAGGTCACATGCCTCAAACCTATTTGTGAGATATCTGTGTGTTGTTTGTAATAAAACTTAAAGTAGCAACTTAAGAATGCAGCAGTTTTGTGAGAAGGAGGATTCATCACTGCATGTGTAAAACTGTAGCACAAAGTTCCTTCAGGATGAGATTTGAGACCAGAAATCGACTCCATGCTTTATTGTCCTATTTTCGTCATGATTCAAGCCAAGCAAACAGCAGTGTGGAGACTGTGAAAATGTTTCGACTTTGTTGCACTTTCACATACAAAAATGTACATTTCTTGCATTGCTCACTCTTATTTTTTTTCAGCCGCACAGCTCATCTGTCCAAAGTCTCCAAAATAATATCACATGATTCAGTAGAAAATTAGGCATATGAGTGGTTCTAAAAAGGAATAAAGAATTTAAATAGAAAAAAGTTAATCTTAACAAACGGTTTAGCAGAGCTACTTGAGTTACATGAAAAAAGTATGATTTCAGTGCAATGTGGTATGGTTCTAGACTCAGGTGATTAGTAATACTGAATACTACAGCACAAAAGAACCACAGGTCTAAACATTTTAAGCAGGAGAGGCAGAAGAATCACCTGAAATATTTAGAAGGCTCAGGAGTCTGTTAACCACTGAAGTATAGAGTGTCTACTCTATTTTTGTTACCATCTTCTCAAGCTGGAAACAAAACCTAATTAAAATTAAATTAAGTGTTTATAAAGTGGTGAAGATTAGTATTGTGTATTATTTCTCTTATCAGGTGGCAGAGATCAAAGTAAAAAATTGATCTGTAAGCTCTGTGGTCTATTTTATGGCTTTGGTCTTCTCTCATTTGTAACCTTTTTATGTAGTAATTGTCACAGAGAATTGATGTTATCACCTTGAATAGGAAGAAGTAGGCAGAAATATTTAGTGTTGTGCTACTGCAGCAGTGTGGATACAGCTCTGTACACCATACTGGAGGGCAGGAAACTCATATCCTGGGTGGGCTGTGACACCCCTGAGCAAGGCACTTTCTAGGGGCCACTCCAATAAATTGCCCTGGGTATAAAACACATTATCATTGCAAATGAGATTTTGTTCTTAATTTGACAAATTTGGGTAGACAAAGTATCCAGTTTTGGGTGCTGGGTTTGTTTCCATATTGGGCCAATGTTTTGCATCTAATGTTTCTGGGGTAGTTTTGTATTTCCTAAGACCCCTCCACCAGGAATAAGCATCTGATTTCTGATAAAGGATGTATAGATCATTAATCTAAAAGGTATTCAGAATGGCGAATGTGAAATTAAATCATGTTCATTGCCATAACGGGTCACTAGTCATTACAGGTAATGTACAGCTGGTCTGGGTGTTCTGCTGAAAAGTTCTGATTAATCCATAGACCATGACTATTAAGGTACAGGCACCTTGAGTTTGTGCTAATTGATATGATTTACTAACAATTACATTTTCTTTATGTGTTGTCAGGCTGTAGTTTGGGTAATTCTAATTATTGTGGAATTGCTTAACTCACAAAGACAGTATGGGTTTATATTCACAATACAGTACATTCCTTTTCTGTACTTGACCTTTTAATGTGTTTGTTAAAAGGTAGTTTGAGAGTACAGTTCACACTTGACTTTCCATTCTTCAACAAGACTCATTAATAAAGCACAGAGCCTGAGCAGTTTAAAATTATAAGAGAGTACCAAGACTAAAAGATTTATTTACTCGTAAGCAGATAAAAATAGCAAATCAGCTGCACCAAATAAAAAATGGTGATATGTTTATCTTTTCCTGCCATGTTGCTGAAAATGGCCTTTTCTTGTGTTCAGTAGTAAAATCTAGGTCTAGTGTTTTACGCAGGGAGATTGCTGACTTTGTATTTATGTGCCTTTGTAACCAGCAGTTATGCTCTCTTCATCAAAAGTGAAACAAAACACGGGACACATAGGAACTAAAGGGACGTGTATTTAAAACTGAGAACGGGTGGCTCTTCGTTACACAAAAGACTGTGGGAATCTGGAACGAGCTACCAGCCATGTTGTCGAAGCTGATATCATCACGTCTTTCGAGAAATGTGGATAAGATCAATTAACTACTAAAGGCCAAACAAACTGGGTCAGCTGAATTGCTGTCTCTTGTTTCCAGACGTTGTGGCATTCTTATTTTTTCAGAATCAAAGATCAGTTTTAGAAAATAAAACTGTCAATTTGGTTTTGCTCTGGTTCCAAAGCTAGTTAAGACAGGACAGACCTCCTTCACGGTGAGCACTGTGCCACACAAATCTGTGATCTTTAAAACTTGAGAATGATTTTTTGGATGATAATGTGTCAGTGTGAGAGTCTTGTATTTGAACATCTTTCACAAGTTCTCCTAACCAATTATTATTATAAAATGAAACTGGGTGTCCCTTTAATAACATTAGTGTATTTGCCCATGGGAGGTCCAGACTTTTTTATACTGCTTGGACTGTTGTTTACTAGTGATTTTAGAAAGTCTGCTCATAAATAATTAATTGACCATTGTTAATTAGGTTTTAAATTGAATTCAAGGTTAAGACTGTATTAAAGATCACATATATCACTAAAGGTAACTGGCCACTTTTGTGTATTAGATTCTTGGGACAGTTTACTTAAATGACAAACAAACTTATGAGAACCATGTCTGATGGAAAAAGTACGATAGCATAAAAGCAGTCTTCACATCTTGGTATAACAGATTTCAGTAAATTCAGCTGGCATGACTCTAGCTGTTAATGTACTGGAAGAAGCCACTCCTATATACAGGCTTATCTTGTGGGTAGGGTTTAGTTGGTGCAAGGATCTCACTGTCACAAAGTTTTTAAGTTCCTGTTAAACAGGCTGGCCCACTACAGTGGGTGTTTCTGTACAGCTACTGACCTGGAAGAAGAATTAATATTTAAAATGTTTTTCCAAGTATGAAAGGTATAGGGAGGGACATGCATCAGAAAACTTCAGTTTTCAAACCTTAACTATCACCTACCGCTGTCTGCAGATTAGAGTAAAAACCCCTGTGAGCTGGGAGCATGTTAATTTGTTGTAATGAAGTTGATGGGTTTCCACTGAATTGAAGCCTCTTTTAAGTTGCTGTGAATGGAAGCCTTTAATATAATTAAAGTGATGAACAAACTACAGGCTCTACTTTTTCACTGATTAGCGTGGCCATCTGTAAATTAGATCACAGAAGGTTTACCTTCATTACTTGACTAGCAAAATGTCTTAACCATGTTAATTAAGAGGCCTGCTGGCATGCTGATTGTCCATGAGAGAAGCTTGGTTTGTGCTGCAGGAGCATAATAATTGTGCTGTACCCTTAATAACTCTTAATGCAAATCAGGGATCAGGACACTGGTAAATGGATTAAAACTGTGTTGTGTTGCATATTGTGTAGTGCTGATGTTTAGTAGAGAAATTGAAACATAATATGTTTTGTCAACGTTTTTTTTTCTGCTGGATTACACACATTTCAAGTACATCAAAAAGACATTTCAGTCAGGGTGATGTGGAGACGCACCTAGAGGATAGGACGTAGTAGAAGGTTCACCTTGTAGGGTTGTAGTGTGTTTTCAAAGCGCGGTGTTGCCATTAATGATGAGAATTAGCAACAGCTATTACCATATCACTCTGCTGAAAAGCTGAATCATCTAATTAGACTTCTAATTCCACGTCATATAAATAAAGTCGAAGTTAGCAGTCAGGGACAGCTGTTTCACCATTACCAGGGCTTGTCAGCATGGAGCATGGAGCTAACTTTGATAGGAGGAGAGGGTGTGACAGCCCTGGAGCAGCAAGGGAGGCAGAAGGACCATGAGAGAGTAGCCAGCATGACTGACTAGCCGGTAACAACACTGATGGGGTGGAGCTGATAGACACCATTTTAGCTTTGCATATTGGCTCATGAAAAGTTCGATTTTGCATGTTGTGTTTAGCCTAAATCAGATTATCATGAATGAGAAATGAGTGTGATTTTTT
Organism: Lepisosteus platostomus; assembly: GCF_059453375.1. Taxonomy (NCBI): domain Eukaryota; kingdom Metazoa; phylum Chordata; class Actinopteri; order Semionotiformes; family Lepisosteidae; genus Lepisosteus; species Lepisosteus platostomus. The sequence continues at coordinate 13,457,152 of NC_142627.1, read as the reverse complement.
TTTTATAAAGTCCTTAACACAGGTACTATAAGTTTCCAGACTTAGAAGTTATGTAGTGATGTGTATATTAATCTAGCTTTACGTGTGGATCTGTGGTCAGGTGACTTTAATTTGCAGAATTAAAGTGAAAAATGTTGTGATATACTGTCCCTGTAATTATGATTCTATCAGAAGAATAGGCCGGTTCTGTTTGTGCTACTATACAGTAGATACTTCTAAATCCTATCTGTCAAATATCTGTGACTGTATCACTGCATGAGGTAGCCTATTCATAGAGTGTACTTAATCCTGATTGTGGTGCAAAAGGAGATGAAAATCTTCATTATGGTTAACCACATAAGTGTTAGGTTGAGGCCAGCATATGCTTAGCAAATTGTGTGCTTTAAACAGCTATTTAAACAGACAAGAACAACACTGTAAAATAAGCTTTTACAAAGCTCTGATTTTTTAAATTATTTTGAACCTGTGCTATTTAGGAATGAACTGAATATGAGTTAACGGTTTTTCTCCCTGCAGGTCTGTGTTTGTCGCCTCGAGAGACAGTGGGACCATGGAGCCAGAAGTGATCCGAATGTACTCCTCTTCCCCGCCCCCTTTGGACGATGGGGCAGAAGAGGACGATGATGAATTTGGAGAGTTTGGGGGCTTTTCCGGGGTTTCCTCTAGCGTCAGCCTCACGGATTTCGACTCGCCTGGCGCCTCTAGAGCAGACGTTGTGCCCCCCAACCACTTCTTGCCAGAGAAAGACTTCTCCAACCATGTCGATGGCTTTGCAGACTTCAGCCCAGGGCCCTTTGGTAAAGACAGGGACTCCGGTGAGGAGATATCCAAATCAGCTGACGCTGGCCTCTGCAGTGTAGAAATTGGCACCAGCAATGACATCTCAACATCCGCTAAGCCTGTCATCAACGAGGATACTGTATATAAAGAGGAAATGAAAAGGCTGGCAGACCAAAATAACACAGACGTTTTTTTGAACTGTTCCACTGCAGAGGTGAGTAGTAGAACTGATATCAAACACCAGACACACCAGGCCCTGGACTGCAATGGTGGCATGACCACGGAAATTCTCACAAATGGGTTTGCGGGATTTGACATGCAGGACTCCCTACCTCAGGCAGCTGGGAGGCTGGCTGGTTTTACTGACTCAGTGGGACAGAAACACATCAGCTCTGAATCAAGATTACCCTTCTCTCCTCCTAGTCCTGAGGACAGATTTGCTGATTTCTCCTCTATCCCCGGTGCCGACGCATCTGCTGACAGCACCCAGTCTAAAGAGACGAGGGAGACTCACAGAGAAGGCTCAAGCCAAGAGGAATCACTGACCGGCCAGGATAGCTTTGTGGCACATAGTGTTAATGAACTTCACCTCCCTGCGCTTGCTGGGGTAAGCTCAAACAGTGATGGAGTTGGAGAGACAGAGGCTCATCCCTCGAGATCTCTAGCTGATGGCACAGAAAGCTTAAGCAATGGGGAAAAGGGCTCTGAGATAGTGGAGGACACAGAACAAGCTGTATATGCACGGGAGCACCAAGGAGCTGAATGTGAAGCTGTACATCAGCCTGTTGGTGTGCCGTACAGTACAGATCAAGCGGACACTCAAAACGGAGGACAGGAAACCGGGGCTGAGGAATCCGATGTTTGTGGGAGTAGTAAAAATGTATCCTCAGGCCGCTTGGACGGGGGATCTGGCCAGACAGCCACCAGGCAGGAGGCTGAAGACGAGGAGTGGGAAGGGGAGTCCGCAGTCAGAAGCACAAGTGCATCAATTAGTGAGGAGTTTGCTTCTTTCTGTCAGGCTGCCTCTCCCGATGGGCTGGAGGATTTTGGAGAATTCAGCATGACCAATAGTGCTCCTTCACTGCCTTTTTCCCAAGGGATTACAGCTGGCCAGAACCTGGAAACAACAGATTTGGCAGAGCAGGCGAAGGAGCCAGAGGATGAAGATTTTGGCGATTTTGGGGGAGCGGTGTCTTTTGAAAGTCAGGATTTTGCAGACTTTAGCCAGCCTGTGGTTGACCATGATTCACTTGGTCGACCAGGTCAGTTTGAAAACCAGGGAGACAGTGCTGATGTCCGCAAAGACCCTTGTGAAGAATCAAATGATGAAGGAGATTTTGGGGATTTTGGTGAAGCCCACAAACCAAAAGACGGTGAGGAGGAATTTGCTGATTTCGCTGGCAGCGATGGCTTCGCAGACTTCAGCTCTGCCCGTGGGAGTCAGGATGTGGGCTGGAATGCTTTTGGAGAGCAGGACCAGAGCGGGGGTGACTCTTGGGCAGCGTTTGGGCAGGATCAGCCCAGCGATTTGGTGGAAGGAGAGACGTCCAGCAGTACCATGGCAGCGACCTCTTCAGGCAGCCCACGGACCTGCAGGAAGGACCAGTCTTCCTTTGCTTTTCAGGGTGCGGACAGCACATTGAGCCCCGACACGCAACAGGAAGCCCAGAAAGTAAGTGTTTGGGAAGGGGATTCCACACACTTTGTCAGGGGGACATCGTTTGTGTTTGTGTTTGTGCCCAGAGCTCCAATTGAAAGTAATTTTACGTCAAAGGTAAGACAAATCCAGAACGTACATATTTACAAAATACAGTGTCATAATTATCTTTTCTAGCCTGAATGGAAGATTTTTTTTAAAATCTCCTAAATATACTGAGAAAACATGAGTTTATTTTAAAGCAAATTTTAGATTCTGTGGATTAATCTTTGTGTGCACTAGTGATTTAAAGAATCAGAATGTGATTTAAAGAACGTTAGATGTCTTAACATGTACCTTATATTCAGACCTTAGAAAGGATTTTTTCAGTTCCATAAGACATTAGACACAATCTCTAAGAGGGTTAAAATAAAAAGAGGAGTGGCTGTTGTCACTTCATTACAGCTTGATAGGACGTTGAACTATCTTGAAGTTTCTTGATAACCAATTCCAGTGTTTTTTGTTTCTTTGTGGTATGCTGAGTGGGTTGTTGTTTATTGTTGATTTCATTCATACCATCTGTGAGTGCTGCATGTATTCACAACAGCCTTTCAGTCTGACTCACAGAATACCTTTGCAAGCATGTTTTCTGTTATGGATGTGCATCTGTTCCTTCCAAGCCTATATCTATAGAATGTGAACCAATTCTTCAAAATTCCAGTTGATGAAGGAGTTGTAGATATTTTATGGATTTGAACATAATGACTAACACTTTTTTCTTCATTAGTTAGTAGTGATTTAAGTCAGTATTTTCCTGTTACTTTTGTACTTATCTAAGCTCTTTGTGGTTTCCTTCCATCATTGTGATCATTGTGTTGTCATTCTGTCTTAATTTTCCAGAAAACAAAATGTGAAAAGATGATTTCAAGGTTTGTGGTGTAGAAATGTTGTGGGGGCAGGAGGGTGGAACAGATTGAATGTTAGTTTTCTGAAGCCCATTAATATTACATTCATGGTAACCCTGACACAGCCTCTTCATTTTTTCCTATTGAAACCCAAGGAATCACTTTCACAACCCACCTTTGATGGAACTTAAAGTCAGAAGATGCAGTAAACTATTATTATTATTATTATTATTATTATTATTATTATTATTATTATTGTTATTATTATTATTATTATTGTTGATTATAATATCTTAGGCATGGGAAGTAAGGAGAACTTTGTTTAAACGTATGGACAATGTATCTGTGTCGTCTGTCTGTACCGGTGGTGTGGAAATGAATCTGCTGGTTGAGCATCTGAAAATAATTGGAGCTTCTAAGCAACCTCAATAGCAGTATTGATCTGTTTTTTAAAAACAAAGCCTTGGAAATTCTTTAGGTTTTACTGTGCAGAATAAGTAGATTGTCTTCCTGAACTCCTAAATAGAGGTGACTCTTTATAGTCTCCCCCCAACAAGACCATGTTCATTTATTAATGCCATTTCTTTGTTCGATTCTTTATGTATAGCCTTAGGAAGCAATTTGCTTGTTGTGCTAAAATAAAAGCAATATCAGTCTCAGCTGTACTGCAGTGTATTTCTCATTGATCTGTATTGTTTGTGTGGTCAGCTGCTTTTACAGTTTAAAGATGTAGCCTTCCAGAATACTGGTCAGTCATTTTGGTTATCATATGAAGAAAATATGCTCTGTTGTAGTCTCTGTGAAGGTGTGACATACCTATCTGTCACAGACATGATAATTAATTCATAAACGCAAGTAATAAGTTCTTATAATGACATCCATTATAACATTTCATTCAGTATTATGATATATTGTATGTTTGTATTTGTATACATTTTTCAATGCAATATTGCATATGATCCTAAGTCAGGAATCCTGTGTGAATGAATTTATTAAGATTACTTTGAGAAAACCATAAGGCTCGTGTTGCACACTAACCTCTGCTATCATCTCAGTCGTCTCCTGTATTGGCATCACTCTCATATTCTGTGTTAGATTCAGGTAGTGCACGTCTTTCTGCAATTTCTGTAATACTTTGGGTAATTCATATTTAAAATGTAAGTGGTGCAACATATTTCACAAATTAACTACAGTACATAAATTACTATGCAAATATGTTCCATTATATTGCACATATCTAGCCTTCATTCAAATTCTTGAATGATCTTTATATAACATCAACCTGTGACTGAGGAGCAGTATTTTTTCCAGTCTGTTAATTTTTGTTTGCCTTTGTAATTGTTTTTCTGATTTTTATATAACCATTAAGGTGTCTGAAATGCTATGGACACTTTGCAGCTTAATGGCTCTGATAGCAAATTTGCACTCTGAAATTAAACAAGAAACAAACTTTAAACGTTTGCTGAAATGTAATAAAATAAGAGTTCTTTGTGTGTGTGCTGCTGAAGTATGGAAGGCATAAAAGATTTCATGCTCAGATTCTAGTTTTCTTTTTCAATTAGGGTATGCAAACACCTGCAAGTCTGTTTAAATAAAAAAACAGCGTCACTACAGCACCAGTACATTCCATGTATAAATGTGTTTCAATTTGTGATTGTTAGCCTTGTATCCCTGTTATGATGAGAAGTATAAGTATTGGGAGACAGAAGTGAAATCACTCATTTTTGCTGTGTGCTAACAAAATTTATATTTTATCAAAAGGTAAATGAGGCAGAAGGATAGAATTTCAGTTTTTGTTATTGGGCATTATTTTGTATGTTTAACCATGTTATAATAATGTTATTTGTTGCAAAATCACAAATTTGTTTTTGCTGACCCAATACTTAAGCTTTTTACTGTGGCAAACGAATGCCCTTCATTTTAAGGGCACTGGGTGGACCTGCTATATCATTAGAAAAGTTCTTAAGTGCATAATGCTTACTCTGCCTAATGACCCCAGACTTCAATTATAGGAGATGATGTAATTGATAGAATAGGTCCATGTACTGCAGCTTAAAGGGGAAAAAAAGAATATTTAGGGGTCATATCCTTTGAAAGAAGAGGTTTGGATCACTGAATGACAAAGGCTTTATTGTCTTCTATGATTATGAGGAATTTGCCTGTCAGTGTCGCTTATCTCAGCTTTATATTGGTTTTAATTCAGCTCCTCTTGTAAAAGGATGAAAATCGTATTCTGTTTTTAAGTTAGTGAAGGCTGTTCACTGTCCTCCAAAGCTACTGGACTTTCTGGCTTCACTGTTCTGTTGTTTAGTTGTTTAATTGGTCATGCAAATCATTTACGTACAGTTGGTTAACCACTGGTGATTTCAGGTGCCTAGAAAAGTTGGATCACTAAAAGTGGATCACTACCAACTTGTTTTAACTTTTGGATTAATTCAATTAGAATAATTTCATTATGCAGTACAGTATATACTATTAATCAAAGTATATTTTAATTAAGTAGAAGTCATTGAAAGGGATCATCTCCAGAACATTAAGATTTCAAACCTCTGATTTGATTCTGTTCTCATTAATCCAGCATTACAGACAAGGTATGTATGACTAGGTCATCTGGTGTGTAGTGTGTTCTGCATGTAGATGAGGTGGCTTAAGTCCTCTCTTTCATGTAGCATTCATTTGGCAAAAACGAGGACCACCTGCAAATATGGAGTGACAGCTTATCAAGTACATTTTCATTGATCTTTGTATTTATCTTGCAAAATAAATAAATATAAAGATCAATATGAGATACTTAGTCCTGGCAGGGGGCAGAAGGGCCACACCTCTGATTTTTGTCTTTTAATTTTACAGGGATGCGTTACTCTCATTGAAGCACAGTACAGTCTAACATATTCATATACAAGTACACTGAAGCATACTTTTCCTTTCTTTTTTGTTGCTGCAATATAGAGTTTTACAGTAAAACGGCCTTCATCATCTGCTCATCTTGGTGCTGAGTAGCATGTTACTTTTCACTCATAACTGTACCCATGTGGTCCATCACATTGATATGGCCAATACAGTGGCCTCCAGGATGCTGCGATAGAGCCGCTGTGAAAGTTTGAATTTCACCCACTTTTGTAGCGTGAGGGAATTAATAAAAAATACCTATTCACTATAGCTGTGTGTGGTCCCCTCAAATTTATAGCACAACTGTAGGTTGAAGGTAAGATGGTTCAGGTTTATTAGTATAAAAGCACAACAAGAATGTCAGTGTATCTGATATGCTATGAAGAGCATTTTTGATATAATTACAGTAAACGGATTGTATTTGTCATTGTTGTGTTTTATGTGCTTGGAGATCCTTTTTGCATTAATAAACTATAACCAGACAGATTAGCACAATTTTCCAAATGGCAGCTTCTCCCAATTAACCTTTCTTATATTTTTAATAGTGAATAGTTAGTTCTCTCAAGAAAAATAAATCTGCTTAAGGAAAAAACCCAAATACTTCAAACCATTGCTTTAATCAAAGCTTATTTAAACGTTTTAAAACAATTCTGGCTTTTTTTTAGAAATTCTCAGATTCATACTTTTTAAGAGTGTCATTGGTGCCCCTTAGTGGTGAAATATCACCATTACAGTGTTGAATGTTTTGATTCTAAAGGTTGTCCAACAGGCTGTGAGACACCAAACGCACTGCAAACAACCAGTGAACTTTGCGAGGAGTTTTTCAAAGTATTATATCAAATATATTATTTTTAAAATACATCACACATAGTGTGCTCCCTTGGTCCAGGGGTTTCACTGACAAACGTGTTTAAATTCTCTTAATTAACACATTTAGATCCCTGTCACATACTGTTTTGGAGCTTTCTAAAAAAACGATTTAGTCAGTCTGCTAGGAGGAACTAAAGATACACAGATTTATCTTTTTCTTAAAAGGGATTCTTGAAGCTTGTACTAATCAATGCCCCTCCAACGGTAGCCAGTACCTCACTCGATTGCTTGTTATGGAGTCCTTCCAAAAAGGATTATCTGTCACTTGTGTAAATCTACAGTGTTGACTCTGTGCAGCGTATTCAATGTCTACTCAGCCTGCTTGCTTTATCCTTTCTATGGGAGCAGTTGGTCACTCTTTTGTCTACCTGTTACACAATGTGGTAGCAGAACAGAGCAAAGTCCCTTTTCTTTTGGCACCGATGACAGAAGGGTTTTGTTTAAAGTTGGCTCGGGTCTCTGAATAATCAAACACTTCTATTTATGTTAACTGAAAAACTAGTGATATTTCTAGTGCTGCTACTAAATTAATACGTAGCTGTGAAACAGCTAAAGCAAAGGTGAATTGGTAGCACAGCCCGTCTTGTTGCACTGGCATACTTTTTACTGGTTTTTATTCTCAATAGCTTTTCCTTGGGGCTACTGCACCTCCACCAGGAGTGAGGATCATCATCCTCACAATGTCAGGCACTTTTCCATCTTTTAATGGATTAAGTCCAAAATCTAACACTTTTTGTTCACAGTCTACACACATTCAAACCGCTGTTTGTTTCTGAAGCCCTGAGTCAGTCCAGTCATGACAGATGCAGTCGTTCTTGCAGTGGTTTCTAGTACAGCAGGGTCCTATAGTCAGTCAGCTGTAGTGCAGGTTTTAGTGTTTACTGTATTCAAGCACTCTGCTGCAATCAGGCCCAGGAGGAGGCCTCGTTGTTCTGCTCATGTTATTTCTAAATTCTCTGTCCATCGATGCCTGCTTTCTCTCTGCTGGCAATACAAGTTTCAGCAGCACAGTGCAGACAGTTGACCCAGCGTGGTGCATTCTTTTAGCTGTGAAGGTACTGTAAATACAGACTTGGTGTTCCTCAGGGACATCCTCTGTGGTCATTCAGTTCTGTAAGTATTTCATTTCTCTGTTTTTTTTAATTGTAAATGGTTACAGTAGTTCAGAGAATAGCGAATCTTCTATTCTCTATTATAACACTGCTGGGCTTTTTTGACATCTTTCCCAACTTAGTAATGGAATCGCCATTTTGCTTTTTCTGTGTCCCCTTGTATCAGAAGAAGATTGTGTCATTCCCCTGAATGAATTAAACAGGTTGTGACAATTATTCCTCCATGTGGTTCATACAAATCCTACAGTGATCCCTTAATTGTATTGAATTACAATGCTATTGCGATGGAATTAGGAGAAGGGATTCAGTTTTTAATACCAGGTTGTCAGTGGAGAAGAAATTTAAGTTGCAGTTTAAAATTAAACTTTATCTGTTTGTTTCAGTATGTATGGTAATTTGAATATTCTGTATTCCCATCCCTTCAAGGGAAAAAAAGACATGTATCCATATCCTTTATGTAAAGAGTAGACCTGTGATTTCCATCAACAGCATTTACTTTTTTTGTTATGGTAACATGGTTAAATGTCCCTCCTGGTTTTTATGTTTTGGTGTTTTCTCCTTTTGCAGCCCGTTTTCTGTAGCCTGTTTAAATTTGTTTCTTTTTCCAACCAGCCTCTGCCCCAAGTTGCTTCAAGGCCACACGAGGATTCCTGCATCCCTGAGCCAGTTATCTCACATGTTTCTAAAGCATGTAGAATAAACCGGGCTGAGACGCACAGCAACAATAAGGCTTGTGTTTGTCTCCTGTAGGCGTCTTTGGTGAGTCGCCTGGAGCGACTTTTCCAAGCAAGCTTTCATTCAGCGCCCGTTCCCGAAGCCGATGAAGACATCCCTTCTCTGAAGACCCTGCTGGAACTAGGGGAGCGGCCATCCGAGCCGGACAAGACCTTAACGCCACACGGGTGAGGGTCCTCTTCATTTCTGGATGCTGGAACAGCTTTGATTGCTTACTGTAAAGTAACCCTCCTACCCCCTCTTGTCATTAATGTCACATTTCACTCTAAACAGAGCTACAGAGGATGGTGTTACATTTGCCATAATGAGGAACCAATCTTCAGCAATACTGAGATGAATATATTATCCATCCATATGGGCAACTTGAAAGAACACACTGCTTTTCCTGCCTTCTTGTCAGCTCATTTTAAATTTTAAAATCATAAAACTCGTAGATATGTTTAGATAACTTTTGCAATGTGATTGCCGACGCTAAAGTTTAAAGGATCTTGCTTAAAATGAAAAAAAAAACACTTTTTTGCAGACAGATATAATGCTGAATTATAACATTCACCACTATAGCAGGAGATCCATGGAGCTGGAGCCCAGACGCCTCTCACTAACTCGCAGTCGTGCAATGATAACAGCACTTCATAGTGTCATGTGCACTATAGGAAGCACTGATTCTGTCCCTTCTACTGCAGGCGATGAGGATGGGTTTGTCTGTAGTTGCTGTTCCCACAGCCAGTCAAGGGCCTGGCTTTTGAGCTCAAAGGGCTGTGCTGATTTTTAATCCGCGGCGGGGGGGGGCGGGGGAGACCCTGGCTAATGGAATGCCGGGTGGGAGTCGGTGCGCTTCTGTGAGCCGGGGTGGTTGGGTCACATGATGCCGTGTTGTGACGGTGTGCCTTGTGATGTGTGGTGGCTGCGCAGGGAGCTGCTGTACGTGTGGAGGGAGCTGCAGGACGTCCACGATGCCTATGGACTGAGGTACCAGTGGGGTGGCTCCCACAGCAACAAAAAGCTGCTCTGCTCCCTGGGGATCGACACTAGGAACATAGTAAGTCCAGGGCTCTTTTCACTTGGTAAGGGGACGGCAAAACCCGGTGTCTGGCCTGCTTTGGCTGCAGGTTTCTACTGTGGTTGAGTGCAAGCCATCTGTTGGTACTGGACATTGCAAAGAAGCTTCTTGTGTGCTGTGTGATACAGTATGTAGGCAAAGTGCCGAGGTATCTTTTAAGGAACATGGCATCTTTTTTTTTTGCAAATGCCACTCTCTTTGGGGGATCATGTTACAACCGTGTTTTCTTAATTAAGCTTCTAAAACAACAGTTCTAAACATATAAGAGGATTTTAGCCTTTCTAAACTGCTTGGAGCAGCCTTTTTAATGTGGTTTTCTGTATCGTATGTTACAAGTTTCCCTATGCATGTCCTCTTCTACGTTGCTGTCATTGAATTCTGTCACTAGCATCAACCCTGTGTTTTATTTCTTAGCTGTTCACAGGGCAGAAGAAGCAACCTGTCATAGTACCCATGTATGCAGCTAGTCTGGTGAGTCCTTGTTTCTGCACACTGTTAGGCTTGCATGCAGTGGATCCCACAGAGCAGTTCTCGGCTCCCTTTCAGTTTTGCTCCCTTTTTTAGTTTTGCTGCCCACAAGGCATCATTTTTTAAAATAAGTTGTGTTGTTCAAGCTGATTTTGGTCCATGCTAATTGTATTTTATTTTTCTGGAGTCTGACCTCAGATTGAAGGTTGTTAATATAATTTTGCTGCAAAAATCCTAAAATTAAAGCAATTTGACTCAATTTAGAACAACAGCAAATGCTGTTGTGCTTCAGAAATGCATATAAATTGAGGTTCTGAGATCTTAATATTGAATTCTGTTTTCTTTTCTTCCATTTGCTGGATAGTCAGGTTTTTATCTGAATATCCATCTCAGTTTTTATAACAGCTTGAAACATTTTAGAAACTATCTGTGAGATGATCCATCAGAGAAGGGACTTCAGTCAACAGAGTGGGTGTAGGGTGTCTTGCTGTTGTGAATGTTAAGCTAGACCCTTAAGTTTGCCCACCGAATAGTGGTAGTGCAACAGCTTCTTAGAGCTCTTCTTATCAGAGCTGTTGTAAGGTATATCAGTTCTAAGAAAACCTTTAAAGAGCCTTTAGATGCTTAACAAACATCCCATTTTGTTCTTTAATTTTTAGGGTATGTTGGAGCCCACCAAAGAACCTGTGAAACCAATTTCAGCTGCAGAGAAGATTGCTTCAATAGCACAAGCACCTCCTGTCTCCCCAGAAATGAGTGCTGATCAAACCCAGGTATGAAAAACTGCACACCCCCATTTAAAAGAGACCTTGGCTAACTGTTTGATATGACATAACCTAGGCTTGAACCTGTAGCAACTGGATCTTAGAGTCCATCCTGCGCTATACTCAAGAGCCCTTTTCAGGTAAAGTCAATCACGATTGCTTGTTTCATAGAACCTACTATCAGGCCATCAACATGTTTGGAACGTTTAGTATGTGTATCAGACTACTGAAGGAAGACGGTACAAAGCACTCAAAAGTCACGAATAGTTCTTAGAATACGACATTAAATCTATTTCTGACTTACTAAGTAGGAATAACAGTGCTGATCAGAAACAAGCATGCTTGTGAAAACGTTCATCACTATTAATTGCCAGTAGAGAGTCATTAACCAGCTTGAGGGGCTGGGGCTGATGTGAACTGGGATATTTCAGGAAAGTGCATTAGATTCATATCCTTTGATTAATGGTCTAGATGAGCTCTTTTTGTTAGCCATCTTCTGGAAGTAAATATGTAGTGTAGTTTGCTCAATATACACATGCTATAAAGAACAGCCCTGGGAGTGTGACTGGGACTCTCCTTCTTCTGTGCTAGAAGAATTTTTTGGCCAGTGTGTGTAAAGCAGCTAGAAAAGCTTTGTCGAGATGTAAATTGAAAACTGAATGCAAAATATATTTTGTTAGGAAGGCATATTTGGTTTTTCAAAGGGAAAGGAGAAGTAAGTGAAACGTGGCCAGTGAAACCATCGTTGCTGAGAACAGGCCTTGTTCAGGATGGATCTCTAACATTATGAGTGTATCATGGCGATGATAACAAAAACATCTGGGTGCACCACATTCATGTCATTTTTCGAACGATGTTACCCTCCGCTTGTCTAGAAATATCAAAAATGCGACCCAATCCTGCTAAACCTGATGTTTCCCTTATAGTCCCCGCAATTTTAGATTTCAGTCTTGTTTTTTTTTTTCCTGTCCGAGAGATTTTATTTTTCCGTTCCAGTCGCGCATCAGGCACGCAGCGCAGGGCAGCTCCAGACAGCTCCGCGGCTCTAACACCGTGTTGCTGTTCCCTTGCAGGAGACCCTCCCACCCGTCCAGTTTGACTGGAGTAGCAGTGGCCTTACTAACCCTCTAGATGGTACGTCTCTCCGTAGAGCCTCTAGCACCAGGGCTAGAGTTAAGAAAGCAACCCAGTTCAGACAGAACTCTCTCTGCTGACGTTTCATTTCTTACTCTTCCACTGTGGAAATTCAGGCTTTCTTTCTTCACCTCGTGCCCCACTTATTTCCTTATTGCTCAACAGTTTATAAAAATTAAGGTTTATAAAACACTGCTGTGCAAAAGCCGCGGACTTGTTAGATACCACCAAGAGATACAATATATGCAAGTTATGAGCATCAACAGTTTACTCAAAGCCTTCTAGAGAAGAATAGGTATAAAAGCTGTGACTGGTATGAATACAGCCTAGTTTAGACAAAAAGAAATTAGACTTGTAGTTTAGAAATCTTTAACTCTTAATTTCTTAGAATTCACAATGCAAGATAAGCTATATTTGAGTACCAGGTATGTTGCCAGTACATCACTTTAACCTTCACGGTCTAATTACTCATTATGAGATGCTCCCTGTCCTTAGCATCATGGGTTACTCTCTAGACTTCCATAAAGCTAAAAGGTTACTTTTTATATCTCAGAACACAGATCTATCAGCTGTCTGAAAACAAATAGCTACAACTTCAGTAGAAGATCAATGTTGAATTGATTCATTAAAAAGGAAAAAACTAGGGAAAAGACTAAAACAATGCAAATTATCTAAGACTTTTGCACAGCAGTGTATCTAATCACCACTAGGCTGGACAAGAAGTTTCTGGAATAGTTTTTGGTTGAGGTGTTATTTTGTTCAATTTAAGAGTTGTGCAAGCAGTAAAAGCATTAGTTTCTTTTTAAAATATTACATTGGCCACATTACGTTTCATGGGTACAACATTAGTAAATCAAAACAAGAAAAGACAGGATTCAGTATATTCCTTTCAAGCTTATCTATTTCATAGCCTTTAAGATACAACCTTGGTTTTTCAGAAGACCTTCCAACAAAAACCAAGTTTGACTGTTTGACTACTGAAAGAGAATTGTAGATGCTCTGCAAGAGATGATACAGGTTATGAAGGAAAGCCTGGATGGACTCTTGCTCTTGTCGTGTGTGTTAAACTTGCTGTGTGTTCTCTTTAACAACTTATCTTTTAACTGTATTTTTTTTTGTTTACAATTAAAGGGGAACTATATTTCATACACTAATCTGTTTGCGTAACCTCTAAATAAAGTTTCTAAGTCTTAAAGGTTTACGGTTTTTGTTTCATATTAAATTGTTTCCCTTTAATGTCACATTAATTAAGTAAATCTTCGATCTATTCATGGAAATGCTGCATAACTGATGCAATAAATGCAAATTCTTGTAAAAAGCAAATCTTTAGTATTTAATCACATTATGCTTTGTCTATGATCTTAAATTTACATTAATACAATTTTGACTTTACCCTGCGCCTAACCTAAGTATTGCTGACTACTACTGAAAGCTTGTTGTAGATTGTTTTAATTAACAGCCTAGTCTTTTCTTACTAATGATAACCTGCATGTTCAAGTATGTGTCTTACCCCTTTTTACAAATAACCCCCTGCCCTGGCATATCTTCTCTATGGCTGTCTTCCGACACGGTCACTGAAATTCAAGCTAGCGGGGGTTCCACTCTTCTGAACCTCGATTTCTTTGGGCCCGTGGATGACTCTAGCTCTAGCAGCACCACCACTATCCCAGGTCAGCAGCGTGGTTCGGCCACGGCTTTCTCAGCTCTTAACAAGCTCCTGCTCTGCTGACTCTTTGAGGTCACTTTATCTGACGCAAGGCTTGCTCAAAAACCAGCGGGGGCTCCCCAGGCACCACACAGCAAGGGGGCAGCCAGGCAGGGTGATACTGTGCATCCTGCGCTACTGAGCACAGCCTTCTGGCAGGCTCGAGGAAAGAAACATTAGCAGTAAAAAAATAGATGAATAGTCGAGGAGTTCATCTGTGATGCGTTAGCTTATCTTTCATTGGAATTTGTTATGCGCAGTGTTTCACTGCGTGGATCAAGCAGTCGAAGTTGGACCTGTGTCGGTGGACCTTTCCTTATTTGTCAGATCTCTGTAGCCAGAAAAAGGTACCACAGACCTTCGGAGGCCTGGAGCTGTGTGTATTTACAGGCATCTCTGAATTGGCTGACTGGCTGACTAAGACCCTAAGAGGCAGATTGTTCTTATAATTAGTTAAATTAAGTCATGAAAATCAGAGGAAGAATGAAAACGGGAGGAGGAGGCTGGACTCTGCTTTGAAAATTATGAGTTCAAATCAAGGCATCTTCCTGTAATTTCCTAAGGTGAAAGTACAACTGTATTTAATGTAATTGGGGAAAAAATGTAAGTCAGTTTTGGCACAGAGTGTCAATCAAATTAATTAACAATAATTTTAATAATTTAGAGTTCTTTGTGACCATGTATTTAATATCTCGGTCTAGTAAAAAAAATCAAATACAGGTAGAGATGAAAAGTAAATGTTATTGTACTTATTGACCAATTTCAAATATAAGCTAATTTGTAAGACTGGTCACTGAAATACTAATTTCTATAACTCTATGGATGTGTAGGAAAACATGGAAATAAGGGAAACATTAATTTACTAGCAATCTTTACCATCTACAAAGATGGATGAGTGTTCAATAAGTGTAGGAAGGGTCAAGCAATTATTGTCTAAAGAGTAATATTTCATGAGTAATATTGTAGGACGCCAGTACAATTCAGTCTGCAACTGTATATGTCCCCACATGCAAACTGGGATTATTTGTTCATTCTGGTTTTTGGAGAAGCCTTGCCTTCGTCTTAGAATCGTTTCTGTGTTTTTCTGTGCCGTGTGCTTCATGTGTACTAACGTGGGTTGTGTTTTTGGACAAAGTGGTAGTTGCTGTATTTCAGGTTTTCCAGTGGTAGACCCCATCAAGGTTCCAGGCCAGTGATCAGTATTTTCCAAGTAACCCATTCTGAAAGAAATGGTTGCCATGACACAGACATTTTTGTCTTCATTCTAAATGTAGATTACAAATGCAGAATATTTTATATCCTTTTAGGTTGTCCTGTGAAGATTTAGCCAATTACTTTTTCATGAAGTTGAGGTGTTTATGTAGGCTTACACGTTAAGTACAAATTATAATACATGCATAATAAAACTTTTTTCAGTTTTTAGATGTGCCCTGTCTTAAGTTTTTTTTTCTCTTTTGAGTTTACTTTCATTGGATTTCCTACTAACTTCTTAAATCAGTAACACAAATACCGAAGCCATATTACAGAGTGAAACCGTTGTGGGCTCTGCCTCTTGGTTTAAATAAATTCAGTATATCCAGTCTTTTCTTGTAATCAGTGTCACCCATTTTACTGGTTGTTCAGGATTGCCTTCAGTGACTGAAAGCAATCATATCTACTTGGGTACAAACATGTTATGACAGTCTATTCAAAAAGTGTTTTTTGCAAGAACTACAACTAAAACATTTCATTTCCTTTCATTTAAGCACCTTCATGGGGTCTGTCATAGGTTATGTTTTTCTTTATAGCATAAGTTTGAATATAGACGTCTAATGGACAGTTTTATATTAATATGCCTGCAATCTAAATTAAAACTGCATATGTGCTGTTCTGTAAACATCTGTCACGTTAAAAGAAACTGCTGTACATGAAAATTTGGTGCCATTCCTCTTAAGTGTTGAGAACTAGAGAGGACCTCTCAATCACTTGACCATTTCTCCGAGTGAAGTTGTTTTTAATTGAGATTTTAATGGTTAATGCTGTAGTTGTACACAAGAGGGAACATGCGCACAGACACGTCTTGACACAAGAAATTAGTGTTCATTTATCAATAAAGAATCTTTGTAATTGCACATTGAATACCCTCGGAAATCCAAGAGATATCTAAATAAGGAGCATTTTCTTGGATGGTAAATGTGAGTTTTTGGATGACAATTTTTGGGTCATTATCATAAACCGCAAGGAGATTCATTCTTCTTTGGTGCAATAAAGAAGATATATTTTGTATCTACAATGAAGTTCCAGGAGTCCTGTATTATATTGTTATAAAGCACACCATTCATTTTCCCCTCTCTTTCTGATTGTATTCAGAATGGAATGTTGGTGTAGGAAGCATCTTATAACACCAGGTTCCTTGTGATATGTCTCAGTGCACAGGGAAAAGAAAAATGCAAACATCTGTGTAATTATGGAAGATCTTCCATAGTGCTACATTAATCATACTCACATTCACTTTTGATGGTCCCATTTTCAAAAGGCGATCATTTTTCCTAAAAAGAAAGTATGGACAAAACAAGCAAGTGGAATATGGAAGGATCAACCTTTTTTTTTTCTTTAAAATACCACTTCGACTTTCTTCTTCTTTTTGAGAATTAGATGTATTTATATGGTCCAGATAGATCTTTCCTATTTCTTGGGGTCTGAAATCTGGCGGCTTGACCTCCAGATCCACTGTGGAAATACTCCTCTTATGTAAGTACAATTTATCTTCCTTCCCATACTAGAGGCATCCAGATTAAGACACCAAAGGCATTTGGGTTAATATTTTTGTCTGATCTGTTGACCATGGATCTTCCTTTATTGCATGTGATTTGCTTTTTTTCCCCCTTCCTCCATGGCTTGTATTCCACGTGGTTCCATTTTTCTTATTCTCCTATAAAATAGAGTACCAGAAACTGCTGAGCTCCCACTGTCTTGATGGAGATTATGGCAGAAAGCATGATGGGTCTGTGCTTTTAACATTGGCCAGATGTTTACAGAAACCCTTGCAGTTTTGCAGTTTTGTTTTGCTAAGGTGTTCGTAAAAAAAAAACATGAACACCCAAAAAAATATTTGCAAGCTATCAAATGTGTCGAATTTGCATTCTGACTGCCTGCCTCTTTGCAAAGGTGTGGACCCCGAGCTTTACGAACTGACCACCGCTAAACTGGAGAGCAGCAGCACGTCCAGCCGCGTGGTGGACGCCTTCGCCAGGCTGATGTCCACAGTGGACAAGACGAGCACATCTGCAAGGTAGACCTGGGGAGAACGTGCGACCGCAGGTTCGGGAACAGGGGCCCCTCAGTCCCTGCGGATTTCCATGGCTGGGTCTGTCAGAAATTCAGCACCTGCTTTGACCTCCCTTCGCAATCAGTTGTTCCTTCCACCTTTTAAAGTATCGCCTTCAGCTTTAATGATGACAAATATCTGGCAGTAATGAAAATGAATTCCTTACTCTTATAAATATTGGGGATTTCAATTTCTGCCTTTCCTACTTTTAAAGGTGGAACAAATGCTTTCGACGAAGTTGTCCTGAAGAGAGAAAGCACTAGATTTTCTTTTATTCATATCTCACTTATCTTTACTGCCAATCTGTTGTTTCTGTGTCCATTTCTGTTACCCCTTCTGTAAAGGTATACCTGAAACCACATCTCACTGCTTATTCCCAAGACTCCACATTTAGAAGAAATCTCTACTGTGCACTGTCTACTGAAAAAACACTAACAGTGTTTTTGGAAGTTTTTTTTAATTTATGTTCTACATTAGAAATAGCTGAAATCTATTCTACTTGAGTTGTATACAAGCATAGATCATTTCAAAAGAAGTTTAGACACCAGTTCTGCATCAGTATCCTATGAAATTCCTAAACTCTGTGACTGTGAGACCATTTCATGTAGAATTCCATTAATTTACAGGAGTTAACACACTTCATTTTGGATACTTCAGTTTATTCTGTGGGCTTGACAACAGGCACTTCCCTCGTAGTCATTAGTGGTAAACAAAGCTGCTGAGGGCAGGCCAGGGCTCTGCAGGTGTATGGCGTGGTCTGTGAGGGACTCCCAGCTCAGGGCTGTGTAGCCTGTGGTGTGTTACAAGAATGGCTTGAAGGTAGGAGAGCCAAAGGCCATGAAAAACGCACATTGCCTGTCCCAATCGGAAGAGAATAACAAAAATAACTGAAGATCCTAATCTTTCTTTTTTTAAAAAAAAGTCTCCACTTCAGTTGTGCAAAGACTGCAGCTGTCTTTCAGTGTAGATTTTGCACCACTAGGTGGAGCCATCTCTGTTGAGGGACTGCAACATTCTTTCCACTATTCAGAGGGAAGTAAACACTGGGAGACAAAATAAAGGAATAATAAATGAACAGAAGGAGACATCAAGTGTTAACATTCACTGCTCTCCTTGTAGGAAGCCCAAGAAGGACGAGAACCTGAGCGAGGAGGCGGCCAAGGTGATCGCCAGCCTCCCTGACCTGTCGTTCATGCAGGCCAAAGTGCTGATGTTCCCTGCCACCCTCACCCCGCTGAGCACACAGCAGGAGCCCGCGGACTGACGCAGCCGCCCCACCGCTTTTATAGTACTTTTAATAAATCCTTACCCACTTCCTGAAATATCTAAGCATTCAAGGTGATTTCTTGACCGGTATCTCTGGAAACGCTATAAATAGAATATTAATAAAAATGTATATTTATTTATATACTGAAGTCCTAAAAGTCATGTTTATATTAGTAGAATCAATCTGTAAATAATCAGGGATCAACATTTTTTGAAGATTTTTCTTCTTTTTTTTTTTTTTGCTGTGCTGGGGGGGGTGTAAAAGTTTCTTTTGTGAGCAAAAACACTGGTTCACATGCTTCCTAGAAGGTGTGATTTTAAAAAACCAACTTGAAAGCCGCACTGCCTGCGAAATCCAGGTGAATGTTTCCTGTTGTGTTAATCGCCTCCTTAAGTTTTATGTTTCTTTTACTGCGTGTAGATTTTATCCTTATCCTTTTTTTTAAGAAGAAATCTGTTCACGTTCTGTCTTTATGGTTTTGTTCATTAAGGACCAGGCTTAATATTTATGAGCAGTAGCTGCTTGCCTCTTCACATTCTGGCATTAGCAGATGGCTGTATGCAGCCATTATCAGTAGTGCTCCTTTCATAAGGGCTTGTTTTTTTAATTTCTGGTTCATGCCACTGGTCTGGAATGATAAATAGAAATCAATGTAAGAAGTTAATGATGATGATAATCAACTCAAATGACAGGGAATGAGGGACCAATTACTGCGCCGTTGTCTCTGGTTACGAGCTGATAATGTTACAGGTGTTTTGCATTTTTGTTCTCTCTTTCTTTTTACCACTGTTCTTGTTTTAATGAGGATTTTGCACATTTTAAAGGTAAGATGGATGTAATCATAGTTCGCTGTGGTTTTAGGCTGTGTACAGTAAAACTATGGACTGTAAATGTAAGAGGAAAATTCCTATGGAAAAACAATACACTGAGGAGCCTGTAAGAAGGTGAATATGCATGCCCAGGTTCTTTTCAGACTTTAGTGTGTAAATTTTACTTTTAGTGTACACAAATTAAAATAATTTAAGAGGAAGGTGACTGTTTTTTTTTCTGTTATCATATTGGGTAAATCTGTCCTCCAGTTGTTGTTTTTTTTGTATAGGATTTATTTTGCTGTTTTGTCTGACCATCACTTCACTTCATGCAAAGAAAAAAAGTTGTATTTTTCCCCCAAGGAAAACATAGCTGGCATCAAATTATTTCATTTAATCACTTCTTTAGCAAAATTAATACGCAGTTAAGTTGAGAAGTTGTTCTCTCTCCCCTGTCACAGGTTTATCTGCACAGCTAAACTGAATTTGGATTGGAAACCATCCCTGGCTCTGAGTTCAATGCAGTGTAAAATAAGCTGCAAAAGATAGAAGTGGTCTTTAAATATTAATGCAGAAGCTGAGGTCTTGAATTACTTTCAGTGACCTAGTGACTAGGTTCTGCACAGTTTCTTTTCCACTTGCCTTCAGGGCAGAGAAAGGAACTAAAAAGGAGGAGTCTCCTTTCCTGGTTTTGACATTTGGTCTGTTTTACTCAGAGTTGGTCTCAAATAATCCGCATCTGGCCACATCACGCACGCTCAAGAAAATGCCAGTCGTGCAAAATTTGTCATTTCAATGTGGAAATGCTGCAAATGCATTTTGATGTGAAAACAAGTCCCCCTTTTTCTGACCATTTTAAAAATTATATGAATTCTATATAAAATGATTAAGGATCTACAATACTGCAGACCTTTTCATAAAACAGTGTTAAACGGTAAGCATATAATAACTTATGCTTATTTAATGTGACAGGCTAATAGCATTTTAGGGTCTGTCTGCCTCTAATCACCATACTAATCACCCTTCACAGTGTTAAGTTTGAAAGTCATTTCCCTTAAATGAGTGTGGAGTTGAAAATGTTTACCCAACCTTTTCCCCAGTATGTCTGTGGGTGTTTGTAAAAAAAACATCAACATAGAAACAGAACCATGAACAAAACAATACTAAGCAGTACTGAGTTATTTTAAATTTCTGCTTTTTCTGTGGCAATTTGTTCCAACTAGTTTTATGTACACTGCTCCATCCTCTACAGACTTGCAGTGGGGCTTTAGATCTGATGTTTGGAGTGTGTCTAGTAGTAAGTCAGAGATACAAAAGAGGGCAGCAACAATCTCTCATCAATGCAGGTCTGTCTAGGGATTTGCAATGATTCTGTGAATTGCAAACTTCCAAAGCAGAAATGTATTGTTAGTCCAGGCTTTGGAAGTAATGATCTATGTTTAAAACTTTGTATAAGTCCTACTTTAAACTAAAGAAAGTGTTCGTCTTTGGTGTGGGTTATGATCGGTAATACTTCATGTCACAAAAATACTCAGGGAAGGTTTTGATATTGCAGGAAAATGGGTCAAAGGTAAAAGGCCCAGTTATTGGAACAAAAACCTTGACTTAAACCTGAAACATACTGTATTATTTATGCCAGGGGCCCAGCTGGTCTTCAAGGGTTGCTGTCCAGCAGGGTTTATAGGCCTCTTTCAAATAAGTCCAGTTAATCAAATAAGGACGGAAGAGCTTCTTGCACTTCAGAACTGGAGCTGTGCACTCCCAGTCTATGCACATGTAATAAGATCGCTTGATCTCTGTCTGACGCTCGTCATATGCACATTGAACTGACCTTTAAATCGCTCACTCCTGTGTTCTTCCTCAGGACCACTTTCTTTTTCACTTTGGATTTCATGTATCTTTTTAGACTAGAGATCCCTAATTGTGGTCTTTTGAGTGTCTGTGCTTCTGCAGGTTTTCCAAGTCTCTTTATTCCACATAAAGAGCTGAGAGGGACTGCTAACCTGGTCCAGTTAAGCCCAGAGTGAGCTGGTATGAAACCTGTAGGTGACATACCTTTAAACATAAAACCAGGGACACTTTTGAAGTAGATTTTTTTTTATACCCTAAAAGTAAATTAAATATGTAGATAAGATGGAAGAAAATGTTCTGCATTGATCCATAGTAATGTTAGCTGGATGGATAAATTTAAGCCAGGTCCTATGTTGATTATATTATATCTATTTTGTTTAAATTTTAAAAATGTAATTCTGCATGGGGAAAATTACTGAGTTTTAATTTTTTTTTTATTAATGCAAACGTGTTCATCCTACACATTTCCGACGCCCACACATCAGACTGCATGCAAAAAGTCTTTCTTCCTCATTCAGTATTTTGTTGGTTCGCTCTGGGTTTCGGTGACTGCTCTGCTACCCTGCAGTTCTCTAGAGCAGGGATTCGCAGTCCCTGTCCTGAAGGGCTCAGTGCTACAGGTTTTCAGTCCAGCACAACTCTTAGCAGTCTCATGGAAGCTGTCACTGGCTGAATGGCCAGAGTTGCCCAGATGTTTTGAGTTGGGAAGCCCTGCTTTAGAGCAGGTGTGGGCAGTCCTGGTCCTGTGTGCATATTCTCTGGCTCCTCAAAGCAACAGTACCTGTTGAGCTGGGAAAAGTTGTTAAACTGGTCCCAAAAGATATTAATAAGTCAATTTGATTTCAGAGCTGAGGTGGAAGGAAAACCCGCAGATATTCCCTCCTTCTGGCTCCAGGCTTTCCCAGCCCTGCTTTAATAACAGGAAGAAAGTATCTTTTCTTATGTGTCTGTCATGGTGAGAAGCCTGAAACGTTACTAGTTTCTTTCTGTAATGTTAACGTTTCTGGAAACAGCACACAAGTGATTACCCCACAATAGTATGAATAGTATAGGGATTAAAGGGGGGGAAATTAGGCCCCTGTGCAATGCAACTCTGATAGCATGTGGCCATGGTGTTGGTTTGTCTTCAGAAAGTACACAGAGGGAGGAAGGCGGATCAATAGTGTCTTGTGATGTCTCCTCTCCCTACAGCATGCATATGATGTCAAAATCAAAACCCATTCTCCTTCAAACCTTTGTTTTCTTATTTATTCCTGTTTTTAAAAACACAAGGCTGAGTGAGGGTTATACTAGACATTGGAAAAATGAACCTGTTGTTGTATAGAAGCTTGTTTCTTTACAGCTGATACCCCCACCTCCACAGCTGTGCAGCCCTGAAAAAAGCAATGTTTAAGCTGAATGATTAACTTCTGTGTGAACTTTTGAACTAATCTAATCTGATTGTACTTTGTATGCACTGTATTCTCTCTGTAAATTGATGCAAACAGTGTTAACAGCACATCCACTCAAAGAAACTGTCTTCTGTGCTGGCAACTTTGATAGCTGCAAAAGCTCGGCAAACTACAGTACAACATGCAGAACACTTTTAGGTGACGGCGTAGATCATGGTGTCCAGTGTACTTCAAGACATGCATCTTCATAAAATTAACACCCCAGAGTAGGTGGTGAGACATTAAGACCACACATGGGAGTGTAACATGCATCCATTCATTTTCTGACCAATGTGTTCATACAGGGTCGCAGGGTCACAATGCAGGCCACACAGATACACACACATGTATATGTCTTCAGCATGTCTTTGGACTGTGGGAGGAAACCCATGTGAACCGAGGGGGAACATTCAGACTCCTCGCAGACAGCACCACAGGGATTAATCCCAGGGCCCCAGCATTGCCAACCACTGTGCCACTGTGCTACATTTAAGAGCAACCCTGTTTTACTGTTAACCCTGTTCAGATGTTATTAACAAGTCAAGGAAAATGTTAAGAAGTGAGAGAGTCCAAAGTGTTTCACAGTGGAAGATAAGTCTCCATGACAGAATTAAAGGTTAATGTGACTGATGATGTGTACAGGCAGACACTAAGGAAATGCGGTACAATACATTTGACACTCCTGAATACATGACAAACTTCACCGTATTTCTGGGTAGTTTATCTGGAATTTTTTTATTGTTTTTTAATTTACATCCGACAAAATATCTGACATTCTAGACACATTGCTCCCCCTCCCCCCTCTTTTCAGATTTTTTTGTTGCACAAAACTGGGGTCCTAAATAACTAAAATATAGTTATTAAACACTGAAAATATTTTGAACGGGTAATTATACCTTTTCGGTAATACTTGGAAAAGTATCTGTCTTGCACCGATGGGCTTTTTTCTGCGTCTTGGCAAATAGGCAGGGCTGAAATGAGCACGAAGAGAGGCACGTGTATGGCAGACCTCAGCTTGTCAAAGACGTGATTGTCATCCAGCCACCAGTGGCTGATGCTGCATTAACACCTCTGCTGCTCTCTCTCAGCGCATCGGACAGCTGCTCGCTGTTTCTGAGGCTGCCGTGAGTGAGAATGGTGAGGCTCCTTATCAGACACCTCACTTGCAGAGAAAGCAAGATAATTTAGTTAACCACCACAGAAAATGAAACTATAGAAGAGAGAGGAAACAGGAGTTAAACACAGAGAATAATACATCAGGCACTCTTCTACTGCAGTGTCAAGAGAGAGTATCTTGGCCCTAATGGCAGCTATTTCTAATTAAGTATGTAGTAGTCTGCATTTTTTACCTGGAATTTAAAAACCGCTTCGAGTCTGATCTTTCCATTATTCTGGTGAAAAGCTTTTGATATACTCCAGAGAGCACAAACTTGCCATTAGCTTAGACTACACTTTTAATTAGACTGATGGCTGCCTTGCTTTTTCAATTTTCTTACTGGTGCAACAATGAATGGTGTTAAAAAATTTTTTTACTGTAAACTAAGCGATGCTGTTGCCATTATTGTTGTTAGGTTTGCCATCCTTTTATAAACAGGCCCACACATAAAAGAAGTGCTTTGCATGACCCCAGTGGATGTTAAGGCAAGCGATGTGCACACAGTCTAATACATTTAACAGCAGTGGGAGATTGTGGTTATGTAAATGACAGCTTCACAGAAAATAACATCACAGTTAGAACAGTCACATAGTCAAAAGGAACAGTAGAATCTATTGAATGTGATGCAAGGAGCTCTCTCTGTATATAGTTTTGTCCCAGGAGGACTGCTTTAGGTTGTCCACGGCTCTGGATTTTATCAAATGATGAGGGTTCAAGCTCTCAATACTGATGTTGTATCTTTGGGTTCGGTAGTTTTCTCCACTTCACCCTGGCCAGAACTAGCAGTTACGTACTGTAGGTGTAGCCTGTGACGTACTAGAGTGCCTCATACAAAGGTTGGGACATCCTTACCGTTAGAGAAAACAGAAACAGCTCTGTTCATTTTGAAAGTGTCACACCCTGCCCCACCTCAGCTGGGCAGAAGCTCCTTCAATTGGCCGGGAGCCTGGTGTGAGGCGTTCCAGTCTTTTTCACTTCACTCCCACAGGTCGGTGCTTTCGCCGAGTCCTCTAACCTTCTTTCCACCTGTACTCGGACACCTCCATCAAATCACTTCATTGCTCCTGGAAACATTGAGAAATTTTCTTTCGAGAAAGAAAAAAAAGTATAAAGTACTACAGATTTGTTTGAAGTATTCTTACAGGAAAATTGAAGTCTCCTGCATCCAAAACCTCCAATAATAAAAGACATAGATTAAGGATTTAGTTAATGGGCACTGGGATTAGCAATTGCATTCACCTGTTAACACTGGGATGTTCTCACTCATGAAGCACTAGACAAAACAATTAGAGCTGTTGGTTGTGTCAGAACAAAAACTGTAGCTATTAGGTGGGTAACATCCTAAACAGTGTTATCATCCTGTAGAGTTTCCTAGATTTACCAGCAACCTTAGTGCCTTGTAGTCGGAACTGATCAGATGTCAGAAGATAAGCAAGGCTGAATCTTGTCAGAACTGGCTTGAGGAAACGCAGGCTGTTGTTGTACTGTGTTGGTGGACCAGTAGGTGCTACTTTTCCCTCTGGTGAGGGAAACCAGTGCGACAGAGGACACTGCTGTAAGAAGTCCCACGTCAGACAGTAAGCTGAGGTCCTGACTGTAATCACCAACAATCTCGTGGTGCTGTTTGTAGAAATTGGACTGCTAATCTGGGTTTTCTGGTTAAATTCCTCAGTGGGTAATGGTAATTAAATTGTTTGAACTATACGGATCCATAATATATTCTTGGGCTCAAACTTTACTGACTTGAAACATTTATTGGGGTTATTTCAGAGACTCATACAATCAACAGCAAAATAATTATAATAATCACACTGACTGTGCAGACCCCTGCAATCCATCCAGGGTTTATATTTTGCAATGCCTTTAAGTTATTTTTTTCCTTTAAAGAATCCGAAGGGTGAGGTAAGACAGAAACATACAAGTCATTCTAAGCTCAAAAGGAAGAATTAAGACATTTCGTGTGTGTGTTTTTTTTTGGAAGAAACTAAGTGCAGGACCATTATGCGAGGCCAGGAAGGATGAATTCGTTAGAGGAGCAATTAGTGTGAGAAAATGAGAGGAGAGATCACGGTCCATCAGAGGAAGGCGAGACACTGGAAGTGAGCTCACTCGGGGGTCCTCTTAACCCAATGAAAAAAAAAAGCATTAAAAATTATTCTGTGTGTTTGCTTGTGAACCGTCATGGCTGATGAACAAATTGTGCGTGACACTTGCACTGCCCGGGGGGGGGAGCGACCCATCAGCAAGCACGCATGGACACGCCTCGTCGGAGCCGCTTTGTAGCACCGGACGCCTGCGAGACTCCTGCTGCGCCCGCGGCCCGGGGCGACTCACAGACGCGCCCAGCTCCGGCTGCAGCCGCCGCCGCACGGGGGAGCGGCCTGTGCTCCTGAATGCGCACTGGGGCAGAGAGCCCTCACCCTCTCCTTCAGTGCGCCGCTGATAAAGAAGGAACAAGAAAGGCAGGATAGTGATGGAGATGTGGTTACTAATACTCGGTTATATAATCACGTTACAGCATTTAGTGTTTTCTTTTCCTTAATGGCATGAATTTGGTGTCACATCTTACATCATATATGGGAAGACACGGTTGCATTGAAACACAGTTTTATTTGGATAATTTACGTTAAGGCGGTAAGAGCGTCCCTA